>NC_041738.1:55658721-55962130 GCF_004115215.2 Ornithorhynchus anatinus
CCAGCCAATCAGCTACCTCCTCTGGCACAGGCCGAAAAAATAGTTAACCTAAAGGAGAGAGTACATCCACTTTTTTTGTTTTTTAACTTTGCTAATGTCTCCATTGTTTACCTTCGAAGCGTCCAAGTTTGGACATAAGGTGTTTATTTGCGTCTGTGGTTATATCCCCCTTGAAAGAAAACCGCAATTGAATTAGCGTTGCCGTAGTGGGTTTCAATCAAAGCATTTGATCCTTGTTTCTGCAAGATAATCCAAAGAACTTTTTTTTTATTTTGAGAAGAGCAGACCATGATGGATTTAATTCATAAAGGGAAAGCGGCTGCAAGGAATGTAAATGGAAGAGCCTGATAAGGTAGGATTTCCGAGTTGCTATGGCAACCTGTGGGTCAGGAGCTTGAGAAAATATAAAGTAAGTCCCGAAGCCGTGAAGATGATTATAAAATTTAACTGTCATTCTTCATTTAGAGTTGACGGCAAACATTATTTACTTAAGTTTATCTTCCAGGCAGGCAAGGACCCCTTTTTGAAAAATCTGGAATTCCCATCACAGACGAATCTATGTTGTACACGTCTAATGTTCCAAAGCACACGCGGTATTTATTATCCTAACTGGACGATTCGGGCATAATATCCTCGTAGATTTAGTCCCCACCTCTATGGAAACTTAACCGTTTCCATTGCTTTTGTTGCTGCTGCAAACTTTAGCGGGCAGCTGGACTTGTGGAGAGGTTTTCTGGGGAAACGGGGTGGAGCCTCCCGTGAAGGGGGACCATTATGGTCCCTGCCTTTCGGTGACCCCACTGCCTTGGGGTGATGGCCCTCTCTGCTCTTCGAGTGGACTCCCAGACTCGCTTATCCCGGGGTGCAAAAACTCAAAGTGGTGGCTTTGGGTCCTGATGATTCTTTTTAATCAGTGGTATTTATTGAGTGCTTACTGTGTGCATAACACTGTACTAAGCGTTTGGGAGAGTGCACTGTGACAGAATTGGCAGTCACATTTCTTGCCAGGGGAAGCAGCGTGGCTCAGTGAAAAGAACCCGGGCTCCGGAGTGAGAGGTCATGGGTTCTAATCCTGGCTCCGCCACTTGTCAGCTGTGTGACTGTGGGCAAATCGCTTCACTTCTCTGTTCCTCAGTTCCCTCGTCTGTAAAATGGGGATTAACTGTGAGCCTCAAGTGGGACAACCTGATTACCCTGTATCTACCCCAGCGCTTAGAACAGTGCTCGACACATAGTAAGCGCTTAACAAATGACAACATTATTATTATTATTATTGCTCCCAACGAGCTTACAGTCCAGAGGGGGAGACAGACATTAATATAAGTGAATATATTATGGATATGTACATAAGTGATGGGAGGCTGTGGGAGGGGTGAATAAAAGGAGCAGAACCCGTAAACGTATCCCCTAGCAGCCCTCATTTCCTATAAAACTAAAATCGCTGCCCCCTAAGTGATAATAATAGTGATTGTGGTATATGTTCGGTGTGTACTACGCCCCAAGCACTCTACTAGACATTGGGGGAACATAGGTCCTGTCCCGCATGGGCTCAAAAGTCTAAAGGGGAGAGAGAATGGATATAGAATCTCCGTTTGAGAGAGGGCCGGAGCTCTTAAATGAGATGATTGATTGATTGATGCAGGTGACAGAGGCGGGATTAAAACCTAGATCTTCTGACTTCCAGGCTCTTTCAACTGGGCTAATCAGAATTACAAGTCGGCCCCCTCTCCCGCTGCCTCTTCCCCATCTCTCTTGGGTGGGAGTCTAGAAATGGACTTGCTTGAGATGGCCAGCTAAGCGAATCCATGAGAATTCATTCATTCAGTTGTATTTATTGAGCCCTTACGGTGTGCAGAGCACTGAAATAAGCACTTGGAACAGTGCAATGTAATAATAGACACATTTTCTGCCCATAAGGAGTCTAGAGGAGCCCAGCAGCGAGGCCCGGTGTGCAGAAACGGGTGATCAGTGAGGGTGACATCGCCAGGCGCTTCCCAGAGAACTTGATCGGAAAATGTCGTCCCCCACCCCCACCCCCGGCATCAACCCTATTCGAACCCCTGTCGCTTCCCTAACCACGCACCTTGCCTCCGTCCCATAACAATGTAGCCGTCTTTCCGTATCTTCTGCAGAATGCCGTTAATTTGCACTAATGACCTGAGAGACCCATTGCAAATTACCCAATCTTGCAAATTAGTTAGTGTGTGAATAAACACTATAAAAATATCAGCTTCCCATTGCATCGGGCACTGGAGGGAAGATTGTCTGAAACGTCGAAGCGGAGGCTATTTCTCCGGTCCAAGAATCAGCCTCTTGGCGCATACTACAGCCCGTTGACATCAGCTTTGGATTCTCTTGCCTTGTAGTAATCATTGCGTGTTTTCTTAGTGCCTACTAAAACCCGTAGAATTACAAGACCTGTTTTTTGACCACAGGGAGTTTACTTTCTAGGAGGAGGGACCGGTTGTTTTGAGTAGAAGCTTCTTGTGGGCAGGGAAGTTGTCATGTCTTTGGACTTCCCAAGCATCGAGTAGAGTGCCTCATTCCATAAATACTATCAGTACTTTTACTGCTACGGATGTGGAATATTTGCAAGCAGCAAAATCAGCATAAATAGGGTTGAACATACAAAATAATATTTGCATATTTGCCAGCACAGGAGATGGAAATAAACATATGTAATTGAGGTAGTAATCGATCAATCGTTGGTATTTCTCGAGTGCTTACCGTGTGAAGAGCAGTGTGCTAAGCGCTTGGGAAAGTACAATACTGCGGAGTTGGTAGACACGTTCCCTGCAGACAGTTGTAGTAATAATACTTATCGATTGCCCACTATAGCACAATGTATTATCCACAGGGGAAGCGTAAAACAGAAGTCCTGGCCCCCAAGGAGCTGACGCTTCTCTCAGTGCCGAAGCCGACGGATGGAATGATGTGATATCGAGTGATGATAATTAGCTGGGGAAGGTTTGATAGTAGATATGGGATTTTAGAAGACCGTTGAACCAGGGGAGAGTTGGGGCCTGTGGAATTTGGTGGGCAAGGGAGCTCCGGGCCAGGGAGTGGAGGAGTTCGTTCATTCATTTATTGAATCGTATTTATTGAGCGCTAACTGTGTGCAGAGCCCTGAATTAAGCATTTGGGAAAGTACAATGCAACAATAAACAGTGACATTCCTTGCCCACAAGGAGCTCACAATCTAGAGTGGGGGAGACAGACATCTATACAGATAAATAAAACTATAGCTATGTACAGAAGCGCTTTGGGATGGGGGAAGAGCAAAGGGATAAATAAGTAGGGGACAGTTTTTCCTAAGGACCTAATCTCTCTCCAGTGTTTTGTTCTGATCCTTCCCACTTGAGGCGTGGCCCTGGAATCAATCCTGAGAAGCAGCGTGGCTTAGTGGCAAGAGCCCGGGCCTGGGAGTCAGAGGTCGTGAGTTCTAATCCTGGCTCTTCCACTTCATTCATTCATTCAATAGTATTTATTGAGCGCTTACTATGTGCAGAGCACTGTACTAAGCGCTTGGGATGAACAAGTCGGCAACAGATAGAGACGGTCCCTGCCGTTTGACGGGCTTACAGTCTAATCGGGGCACAGCAGCACTTGTCGGCTGTGTGACCTTGGGCAAGTCACTTAACTTCTCTGTGCCTCAGTTCCCTCATCTGTGAGCCCCACATGGGACAACCTGATTACCTTGTATATACCCCAGTGCTTCGAACAGTGCTCGGCACATAGTAAGCACTTAATGCATACCATAATAAATACCATAATTAATCAATCAGTGGTATTTGTTGGGAGCTTACTGTTTGCCAAGCTCTGTACTAAACACTTGGGAAAGTATAATAGAGTTGCTATTCATGCTCTCCGCCCACAAGGAGCTTACAGGGATGGAGAGACAGACAGTAAATTAAATTACAGATACAGGGAGCGATTCGGCGTTGAAGAAGCTCCCTTGGATGGGTCTTTGTCTTTTTAGTACAGTGCTCAGCACACAGTAAGGGCTCAATAAATACGATTGACCCCACACACACACACACACACTGGGGGCAGGTAGGTCATTCAGTCAATAGGATTTATTGAGCGCTTACTGTATGCAGAGCAGTGTATTAAGCTCTTGGGAAAGTACAATACAGCAATAGAGAGAGACAATCCCTGCCTCTCTATTGAATGAATGAAAGTATTGAACCAGTTTTGCAGATGAGGGAACTGAAGCCCAGAGAAGTTGTGATACTTGCCCAAGGTCACACAGCAGGTAAGTGGCAGATCCGGATTAGAACCCAGGTCCTCTGACTCCCTGGCCCGTGCTCTTTCCACTAGGCTTCACTGCTTCACTCTTGCCTGCTGTGTGACCCTGGGCAAGTCACTTAACTTCTTTGTCTCGTTTCCCTCACCTGTAAAATTATGATTAAATAGCTGTTCTCCCTCCCACTTAGCCTGTGAGCCCCATGTGAGCCTGGGGCTGTGTCTGATCTGATCATATCTACCCCAGCGCCTAGCATAGTGTTTGGCACATAGTAAGTACTTGACTAGACTGTAAGCTCCTTGAGGGCAGGGAACTTATATTCCAACTCTATTGTACTGCGTGACATAGTGCATATCGTATCGCAAGGGCCTGGGAGTCCTGGCTCTACGACATGTCTGCTGTGTGACCTTGGGTAAGACACTTCACTTCTCTGTGCCTCAGTTCCCTCATCTGTAAAGTGGGGACTGCGACCTTGAGCTCCATGTGGGATAGGGACTCTGTCGAACGCTATTTGCTTGTATCCACCCCAGCGCTTATTACAGTGCTTGACACATAGTAAGCGCTTAGCAAATGCCATTATCATCATTATTACTATTACTTTCCGAAGCACTTATTACAGTCAGCCCCCAATAAACACTAAATGAATACCATCGATTAATTGATTGACAAATACTACAATTACTATTAGGGAACAAGTGGCATGTTTTTGGGCAAGGAACGTGTCTACCAACTCTGTTGTATTGTACTTTCCCAAGTGCTTAGTAAGTACCCGGCACATAGTAAACACTTAACAAATACCATTAAAAAAAATTTAAAAAGTGAAATGACCTACCCAAGGACACCCAGGCCCACGCGCTTTCCATTAGGACGCACTGCCCCCCTCCTTCCGTTCCTTTCCTGCTGCATTGCTGCATCCTTCCCTCCCACCATACATCAGGCCGACGGGCGGAGCGGCCAGAGTCCCGAGCCCGAGGGCCGGCGGGTTTTGATTTGCTGCCGCCCGCTAACGCGATCCCATCTCTTCTTTGAAACATAAAACCCTCTTTAGTCCCTGGAAGCTCTTCCAGGAGGGTGAGTCAACCCCAGGAATAATAGCCGAAATCTGTCATCCAGACTCTCCGTTAATGTGGCGGTACAAAAATCACCCTAAATATCAATACCGCGTTCTGCTGTAGATGGGGATTCTTCTGCCATCAGTCAGCCTGAATCCTCCCAACTGGAGAGAGACGGCCGGCTTTAAGGGCGGCCGTAAGTTCTGGTCGGGAAGGACAGGGCTAGTGTGGAAAAACGAGACCGCTCTGTCGGGCGGGGAGAGACGTCTCTCCAGGCTCTGCGCCTAGCTTCGGTGGCGTGGGATCCCGAAGCAGCGGCATTCACCGAGCCTCCCTTTGGGGCGCGGCGCTGTACGGGGCTATGAAAAACTGTGGAATAAAGAAACGACGCTGCCTTTCCCCCAAGGAGCTTCTGCTCTAACGGAGGAGACCAGCGTAATAATATCGACACCCGGAGTGGTCGAAATAAATAATCGAGTCCGCTTGTGTCACAGTTGCATAATCGCCCCAGTGTTCTGTTCCATTTTTGCAACGGGGTGAGGCTATTACGTGAGGAATTAAGTGTGGCAGTAAGGGGAGAAGGAAGGAAGTTGAGACAGGAACTCCCACTTCCACCGCACACTCGCTCAAGTGTTGTATGTATGTAGTAGCCACTCAATGAATTCGCGTCCCCTACATTCCCCTCCTTCCACCCCAGCAGGTGCCACTATCACTGCTTACAAAAATATTTCATTTCCAACTTTTTTTTCGAGTACTTGTTAAGTGCTGGATAAATGGGGTGGATGGGGAAGGTGCAGAAATTCTGTGCGCGTGGCAATTATGCGGGTGAATACGGTACACCTGAGTTCTGAGGTGGTTATAAATAAGTTCATAAGAAACCGAGGGGATTACGGACAGACGGGTGAGAGGAACAAACAGGTGGTGCACCAGGGCCTTTGTGACCCCAGGCCAACAGTCGCGTTTGGTAGAGTTGAACTCTCCTCGGGGCCATGTGACAGTGAGATCTTGAAATGGGATGAGTCGGGAGATCTGCGCCCTGCCTCGGTAGCCCGGGAGACGGCCTAGCGGAGAGAACAGGGGTCTGGAAGCCAAGAGACCCGAGTTCTAGTGCCCACTCTGCCGTTTGCCTGCCGGGTGCCCTTGGGCAAGTCATATAGTCTTGGTGTGCTTTCAATTATCTCATCTAATAATTATGGCATTTGTTCAGCACTTACTACCTGTCAAGCACTGTTCTAATCGCTTTAAAATGGAAATAGAAAGCTTGAGCTCCTTTCCTCTTAGACAGTGGACACTGAGTGAGCAGTCACTTAACTTTTCTGAGCCTCAGTTACCTCACCCGTAAAATGGGGGGTAAGACTGTGAGCCCCAAATAGGACAGGAAACCTGTCCAACCTGATTACCTTGAACCTATCTCAGTGTTTAGTACAATGCCTGGCGCCTAGTAAGTGCTTAACAAATACCATAAAAAAACCCAAACTGCATTGGGTGGCCTTGTATGTACCCCCAGCACGTAGCACAGTGCCATTCGGTAGATGCGATCAATCAACCAATCAGTGGTATTTATCCAGTGCAGTGCACTGTACTAAACGCTTGGGAGAGTACAACACAATAGAGTTGGTAGACACGTTCCCTGCCCACAAAGAGTTTACAGTCTACAGGGGGAGAGGGACATTAAAATAAATTACAGCTAGGAGAAATAGAAGGGTATGAGGATATGAACCTAGATGCCGTGGGGCTGGGGCGAGTATCAAAGAGTTTAAGGGGTGCGCAGCCAAGTGCGTAGACGACGCAGAGAGGGGGAAAACGGGGGCGTAGTCGGGGAAGGCTTCTGGGCCTAATTGAAATCAGTGAGGATGAAAACACGGTTATTATTGTCCTGGAAGCGTCCTTTCGGGGTAGCCAACGCTGCTCTCCGATTTTCAGGGGTTCTGACTCCAAAGCGGGATTTCTTTCTTCCCGCTGAAGGTTTCCGCAAGGCCCCTTTGTTAGCGTTTAAACGGCGGACGCCTCCCGGTCTCCAGAATTGTCAATTCCAAGCCAGGGCCTCTGCTCCGGGCCCCAAATGAATGAGAATAGCCATTTGGGGAAAATGGCGGGCGGGTGTCAGCGCTCCCTGTCACCTCTATCAGAGAGACTGATTACAATGTTGATGGCGATTTTTCGAGGCCGTCTCGGACCGGCTTCTGCTCCGTAAGGATGTATAATGCAGCCCAACCTTAAAGCAAATAGGTCACACCGCAGAACCGTGCATGGAGGAGGAGAGTGAATTACCAAGTCACAGAGGGGTCCGTATTCGGGAATCTGTGAGTTCCATAAACTCTTTCCTCGCTTTGGACGAGTCCTTGAAAAGGAAAACTCTCTCCAAAATCCTGCTTCTGCTTTTTTGCCACTGTGGTTCGGGGAGCGGGTGGGAGTCTGAGGGAGATCAACCCCCTCTCCCCAAATAATTGTGCCGTTAGGTGCTTACTTATATGATCCAGCCCCTGTCCCTCAGAGGGCCCCCAATCTAAGTAGGAGGAAGAACATGTATTGAATCCCCATTTTCCAGGTGAGGTAATTGAAGCCCAGAAGTTGATTGACTTGTCCATCGACACGTAGAGCCAAGATTAGAACTCAGGCCCTCTGACTCCCAGGTCTGTGCTTTTTCCACTGCCCCCAGATCCATTCTTTCACTCCCCTGAACATTGTTGTCTTGACTTGTTTTCTCAGTTGTGGTCTGAATCAACAACAGAGAAAGCAGGGAAGCAGTAGGGCCTAGTGGAAAGAGCATGGGCCCGGGAGTAGGAGGACCTGGGTTCTAATCACAGCCCTGCCATGTCCCTGCTTGTGTGGCCTTGGGCAAGTCACTTAACTTTTCTTTGCCTCATTTTCCTCATCTGCAAAATAGGGATTCAATACCTGTCTTCTCTCCCACTTATTAATAATGTTTGTATTAAGCGCTTACTACGTGCAGAGCACTGTTCTAAGCTCTGGGGTAGATACAGGGTGATCAGGTTGTGCCACCTGGGGCTCACAGTTTTAATCCCCATTTTACAGATGAGGTAACTGAGGCACAGAAAAGTTAAGTGACTTGCCCACAGTCACACAGCTGGCAAGTGACGGAGCCGGAATTCGAACCCATGATCTCGCACTCCCAAGCCCGTGCTCTTTCCACTGAGCCACGCCGCTTCTCTTATTCACTCCATGTGGGACAGGGACTGTGTCCAACCTGATTACCTTGCCTCCACCCCGGCGCTAAGTACAGCGCTTGGAACGTAGTAAGTGCTTAGCTAATACTATTATTATTATCATTATTATTAGCAGCAGTCCATCATTACTGTTTTCTTCACCTGTCTGTCCACATCAAGACGGCTTGCCCCCTGTGGGAGTGGGCCTGATTTGTTATGTCTGTATCGACCTCAGCGCTTACCCCACTGTTTGCCACACGGTTGGCGCTTAGCAAATACCATAACCTTGAGAAGCAGTGTGGCCTAGGGGATAGAGCCCAGGCCTGGGAGTCAGAAAGACGTGGATCCTAATCCCAGCACCACCATTTGTCTGCTGGGTGACCTTGGGCAAGTCACTTCTGTCCCTCAGTTCCTTTGTCAGTAAAATGGGGATTAAGACTGTGAGCCTGATGTAAGACAAGGACTGTATCCAATCTGATTGACTTATATCTAGTCCTCTGAGCTGTTAGCGAGTTACGGGCAGGGAGTGTGTCTCCTTATTGTCACTTCACTTCTGTCCCTCAGTTCCTTCGTCAGTAAAATGGGGATTAAGACTGTGAGCCTGATGTAAGACAAGAAGTGTATCAAATCTGATTGACTTGTATCTAGTCCTCTAAGCTGTTAGCGAGTTATGGGCAGGGAGTGTGTCTCCTTATTGTTATTTTGTATTCTGCCAAGCGCTTACTACGTGCTCTGCACTCAGTAAGATCTCAATAAATACGATTGAATGAATGAATACAGTGCCTGGAGCATAGTAAGCGCCTAAAAAATACCATCAGAACAAACAAATAATCAACTAATAATGTTGGTATTTGTTAAGCGCTTACTATGTGCAGAGCACTGTTCTAAGCGCTGGGGGAGATATAGGGTCATCAGGTTGTCCCACGCGAGGCTCACAATCTTAATCCCCATTTTACAGATGAGGCAACCGAGGCACAGAGAAGTGAAGTGACTTGCCCACAGTCACACAGCTGACGAGTGGCAGAGCCGGGATTAGAACCCATGACCTCTGACTCCCAAGCCCGGGCTCTTTCCACTGAGCCACGCTGCTTCTCTAACTGACAGGCTCACTGTGGAAGAGCTGTCGATTTGAACTTGGTGGACTCTGGCTAGAGGAGGCCCAGGCCAGACCGGACCTGGGGCTGACGGGAGCCTCCGCGCCCGACAGTCCGGCAACAACAACATTTACTTTCGAACGGCTCCCGGCTGCCGATGGCGCCGGCGACCAATTCGGAGACTGTCAGGCATGAAAATAAATCTAGCGCTCGACTGTATTAAGTAACGCACTTGAGCGGGAGGGAGAGTGTGTCTCCTTTCATTTGCGCTTCCAGCCTAGACCTTTCCGTTAGGCTCGGCCGCCAAGCTGAACTTCACGGGCAGATGCGCCCGGCCTTTCATGCGTCCTCCCGGTCTGAAATGGAAAGGAGTTTACAAAGCGTTCAAAGCTTTCGAGTTTGGCCTTGGACGGACGCTGGGTGTTCCCCACGAGCCTAGGGCGCTCAGAGAGTTTTCCTGCTGGGCTTTGTTTTAAGCGCTTACTATATGATAATAATAGTTGTAGTATTTGCTAAGCAGTTACTATGTACCAGGCACTGTTCTAAGCACTGGGGTAGACACGGATAATTGAGTTGGACACAGTCCCTGTCCCACAGTAAGGCGCACGGTCTTAATCCCCGTTTTACAGTGAGGGAACTGAGGCACAGAGAAGTTAAGTAACTCGCCCAAGGTCGCGGCAGACAAGCGGCAGAGCCGCGATTAGAACCCAGGTCCTTCTGACTCCCAGGCCCGTGCTCTACGCACAGGGCCGCACTGCTTCTCACGTCATACGCTGTTCCGAGCGCTGGGATAGATACAAGTTAATTAGGCCGGACCCAGTGGCTGTCCCGCATGGGGCTCGCAGTCTGAATAGGAGGGAGAACAGGTATTTAACCCCATTTTACAGCTGAGGGAACTGAGGTATAGAGAAGTTAAATGACTTGCCCAAGGTCACACAGCAAGCATCTGGCAGAACCGGGATTAGAATCCAGGTCCTTTGACTCACAGGCCCACACTCTCGCCAGTGGACCTGCTGCGTCACCGGGCTTTTGGGAGGGCACAGCGTGTTCACTTATGGTGAGATGTCAGGGTGTAATTTGGGGTGAGGTGAAGAGGAAAATCCTCCAGGAGATCCAATCTGGGATTGGCTGCTGTTCTTCTCCCTCCCCCACCAAGGATCTGATCCATGCCATCCTCCCGATCAGATGAATAATAACTGTGGTATTTATCGGGTGTTAACTGAGGGTCAAGCATTGTGCTGAGTGCAGTTGGATCAGGCACAGTCTCCGTCCCACATGACACTGGTGATCTGAGGGGAAGGGAGATTCCCCATTTTGCAGATGAGGAAACTGAAGTTCGAGAAGTTAGGTGGCTTGCACGGCAGGCAGGTGGCCGAACTAGGATTAGAACCCAGGTCTCCTGTCTCCCAATCCCATGCTCTTTTCACTGGGCCACACTGCTTCTGGACGGCTCTCTCGGGGCAGGGATCACCTTCCAAGCTCCTAGTACAGCACGCTGGACACATGGGCGCTCAGTGAATACGATGGATCGGTGAGGGTCGGGCCGACCAGCTGCAGAGACGGATAACTTCGGCAAGAGACGCGTGGAGTTTGGGGTGTTGGGGTCCCGGCCGGGAGCCGCGAGGGCCGGGCTGCCCCCGACAACGAGGACGAGAGGACCCGGAGCCCTCCCGGGCCTGCCCGCTCTCCGACCTCACTTCCGCTCTCCTCCTCCGAGTCCCGGAACCGCGCGGCTGGCGGTGGGAAGGTCTCGTTTTCCAAGTCGCATGGGAGGACTGCAAGAAGATCAATACTTTGTGAACATATGGGGACGAGGCGATGACTCCAGAAGGAGAGATCGCCGCTAAAGTGGACCATCTGTCTTGGCGATCGGGAGGAGGACGGGCAGGCACCTCACTGCCCCTCGCCCTGGCAAAGTGGTGCCGGGAAACTGGAGTTTCCGCCGGTCCGGACTGCTCCTTCCCAGCCCTCTCCTCCCCCTGCCTCCCAGCGGGAATGTGAGTGAAGGGATGGAGCCATCATGCACGATGTGGCTTTTTCCGAGAGAGAGGAAGTGATTGACAGGTGAAGGGAAGCAGCGTGACCTTGTGGAAAGAGCCCGGGCCTGGGACTTAGAGGAGCTGGGTTCCAATCCCGGCTCCACCACTTGCCCTCTGTGTGACCGAGCGAGTCACTTCACTTGCTCTGTTGCCTCAGTTTCCTCAACTGTAAAACGAGGATTCATTACCTGTCCTCCCTCCTGCTTAGGCTGTGAGCTCCATGTGGGACAGGCTGCATGTCCAATCTGATTCATTTGTGTCTACTACAGTGCTTAGAACAGTGTTTGGCACATAGTAAAGTGCTTTAGAGTGTCTTCCCTTCACCCTCTCAGCAATGAGACCTGTTCTCCCTCCCACTTAGACTGTGAGCCCCAAGTGGGACGGAGGCTGTGTCCGACCTGATGATCCTACATCTACCCCAGTGTGTAGTACAGTGCTTAATGCATATTAGAGTGTGGCCTAATTGACAGAGCATGCACCTGGCAGTCAGAAGGACCTGGGTTCAGATCCCAACACCGCCCCTCGTCTGCTTGTTCAGTCGTATTTATTGAGCACTTACTGTGTGCGGAGCACTGTACTAAGCACTTGGAAAGTACTATTCAACAACAAATAGAGATATTCCCTATCCAGCAACAGGCTCACAGTTTAGAAGCAGGGAGACAGACATCGAAGCAAGTAAAGAGGCTTGTGTGACCTTGAGCAAGTCACTTCATTTCTCAGGGCCTCACTTCATCTGACACATGAGGATGACGACTGTGTGCCCATGGAGGACAGGGACTGGGTCCAACCTGATTAGCTTGTATCCACCCTAGCTTTTATTACAGTGCCTCGCACCTAGTAAGCACGTAACAGATAACATCATTATTATTTTTATCACAACTATTGAAGGCAGGGCCCAAGCATTCTTATCATACCAAGGAAGTGCTTGGCCTCTGCCCCCGTCACTAATTGAGGCCAGTAATTAATAAAACTTCTCACAAAACAAAAACTTCTCACTCTAGGCTTCGAGGCTCTCCATCACTTTGCCCCCTCCTACCTCTCCTCCCTTCTCTCTTTCCACCGCCCACCCCGCACGCTCCGCTCCTCCGCGGCCCACCTCCTCACCGTCCCCCGTTCTCGCCTATCCCGCCGTCGACCCCCTGGGCCACGTCCTCCCCCGGTCCCGGAACGCCCTCCCTCCTCACTTCCGCCAAACTCATTCTCTTCCCCTCTTCAAAACCCTACTTAGAGCTCACCTCCTCCGAGAGACCTTCCCAGACTGAGCTTCCCCTTTTCCCCCGCTCCCTCTGCTCCCCCTCTACTCCCCCTTCATCTCTCCTCAGCTAAGCCCTCTTTTGCCCCCTTTCCCTCTGCCCCTCCCCCTCTCCCCTCAGCACTGTACTTGTCCGCTCAACTGTATATATTTTCGTTACCCTATTTATTTTGTTAATGAGATGTACATCACCTTGATTCTATTTATTTGCTATTGTTTTAATGAGATGTTCGTCCCCTTGATTCTATTTATTGCTATTGCTTTTGTCTGTCCGTCTCCCCCGATTAGACTGTAAGCCCGTCAAAGGGCAGGGACTGTCTCTATCTGTTACCGATTTGTCCATTCCAAGCGCTTAGTACAGTGTTCTGCACACAGTAAGCAGCGTGGCTCAGTGGAAAGAGCATGGGCTTTGGAGTCAGAGGTCATGAGTTCGAATCCCAGCTCTGCCACTTGTCAGCTGTGTGACTGTGGGCAAGTCACTTAACTTCTCTGGGCCTCAGTTACCTCATCTGTAAAATGGGGATTAAGACTGTGAGCCCCATGTGGGACAACCTGATTCCCCCGTGTCTCCCCCAGCGCTTAGAACAGTGCTCTGCACATAGTAAGCGCTTAACAAATACCAACATTATTATTATTATTAGTAAGCGCTCAATAAATACTATTGAATGAATGAATTCATTCCCTCTGTCATATTTATTGAGTGCTTACTGTGTGCAAAGCACTGTACTAAGCGCTTGGGAGAGTACAATACAACAGACAGACACAGTCCCTGCCCATATCGAGCTTACAGTCTAGAAGGGAATGTGTGTGTCTAGAACTCATGCTCTACCCACTAGACCATGCTCCTTCTCTAAGCGCTTACTATTCATTCGTTCAGCTGTATTTATTAAGCGCTTACTGTGTGCAGAGCACTCTAGTAAGCGCTTGGGATAGTACAATACAACAATAAAGAGTGACAATCCCTGCCCACAACGAGCTCACAGTCTAGAGCGGGGGAGACAGGGGAATCCAGAGTAATCTGTGGTTCTGCGCTGTTATCATTTGGTATTTATTTAGCGCTTCCTACGTGCTAGGCACTCTTCTAAGCACTGGGGTGGATGCAAGGTAATCAGGTTGGACACAGTCCCTGTCCCGCTCGGGGCTCACAGTCTTCATCCCCATTTGACAGATGATGGAACTGAGTCCCAGAGAAGTGAAGTGACTTGACCAAGGTCACACGGCAGACTCGTGGCGCAGCTAAAGGAAGCCCCCCAAGGGGCGGGGACTACTTTTGGACTCCCGCTCCTTGGGGGACTGGCTCTCCAGGCTGCCTAGGATGGTGGCTCCTTCATCTCAGCCAGGGTCGCTCCGATCTTAGCCTCGTGGTCCTGAGCTACCACAGCAAGATGAGCTCTGAACGGATTCAGAAGCTGCAAACCAGCCCGGCCCAGGGCGCAGCCCCACTGCCTAGCCTTTATTTAATAACTGTGGTATCTAAGTGCTTACTATGTGCCAAGCACTGTGCTAAAGCACTAGGGTAGATCCAAGATCATCAGGTCCCACATTGAACTAACAGACTACGTAGGAGGGAGAACAAGGATTGAATCCCTGTTCCCAAGGGAGCAATGTGATCTAGTGGATGGAGCCCGGTCCTGGGAATCAGAGGGACCTGGGTTCTAATCCCTGCTCCGCCATTTATCTGCTGGGTGACCTTGGGCCAGTCACTTCACTTCTCTGTGCTTTGGTTCCCTTATCCGTAAAATAGGGATGAAGAATGTGAGCCCCATGTGGGACATGGACTGTGTCGAACCCGATTAGTTTATATCTACCCCCAGCGCTTAGAACAGTCTGGAAAATAAGTAAGTGCTTAACAAATGCCACACAGAAAAACATTCCTCACTTTACAGATGAGCAAACTGAGGCAAAGAGAAGTGAAGTGACTCCTTCTTGTGGACAGGGAGCATGTCTAGCAACTCTTTTGTAGTTTACTTTCCCAAGCACTTAGTACAGTGCTCTGCACACTGTAAATGCTCAATAAATTCCATTGACCAACTGATCGACTTGCCCAAGGTCACCCAGCAGGCACCTGATGGAGTCAGGATGAAAACCTAGGTTATCTGACTCCCAGGCCCGGACTCTTTCCACTAGGCTAGTGGAAAGACACAACTATGTTCATAATCATTCACTCTCAAGTGCTCAGTACAGTGTTCTGTATGCAGTAAGTGCTCGAGAAATAGCATTGATCGATTGATGATCGAGGAAGAGAAAGAAGAGGCAACAGGGAGTCGTAGGATGTCAGGATGAAGTAGTGGAATAAATCATCGAATGTCTGATTAAATATCCCCACGGCTATAAACGCCGACGATAGGTAGAACTACGAAAGGGCTGAGCGAGACTGTCGGCTGACACAGTTGGGGCTTGGGGAGTCCTAGCCAATGCCCCGTTGCCACCTTAAATGATTACACAGATAATAACAATCATGGTATTTGTTAAGCTCTTACTGTGTGCCCGGCACTGTACTAAGCACTGGGGTGAATACAAGAGAATTCGGGTTGGACAAAGTCCCTGATTCACATGGGGCTCACAGTCTCAATCCCCATTTTGCAGAATAGGTACCGAGGCACAGAGAAGTTAAGTGACTTGCCCGAAGTCACACAGCCAACAAATGGTGGAACCGGAATTAGAACTTCTGACTCCAGGCCCGTGCTCTAGCCAGTAGGCCTTGCTGCTTCCTCTAGACAGTGGTCATCTTGATTGTGGCCATGGCCGATGGTGTCAGGGGAGGAGGAGGAGGAGATTTCTTTTTTTGCCTTTTTTATGGTATTTGTTAATAATAATAGTAGTAATAATAAGTTTGGTACTTGTTAAGTGCTTACTGTGCGCCAAACACCATCCTTGATAGATACAGATTAATCAGGTTAGACTAAATCGCTGTCCCACATGGGGCTCACCCTCTTAATCCTCATTTTGCAGATAAGGTAACAGGCACAGAGAAGTGAAGTGACTTACCCGAGGTCACACAGCAAACAAGTGGCAGAGCCAGGATTAAAACCCAGGTCCTTTCTACTCCCAGGCCTGTGCTTTAGTCACTAAGCTGTGCTGACTCTCTAAGCTCTTACTACTCATTCATTCATTCAGTTGTATTCATCAGGCACGTACTGTGTGTGAAGCACTATAGTAAGCACTTGGGAAAGTTCAGTACGGCAATAAAGAGTGACAATCCCTGCCCACAATGAGCTCACAATCTGGGGAGGGGGAAACAGACATCAATACAAATAAACGGACATCAGTGGAAATAAATAAAATTACAGATATATGCATAAGTGCTTTGGGGCTGGCGCTGTACTAAGCACTGAGGTGAACACAAGCTGATCAGGTTGAATACAGTCCCACCTGGGGCTCACAATCTAAAGCCCCCTTTTTCAGATGAAGGAACTGAGGCACAGAAAAGTGAAGAGACTTGTCTGAGGTCACACAGCAGACAATTCCTGAGCTGGTATTAAAACCCAGGTCCTTCTGACTCCCAGGTCCGTGCTCTATCCTCTAGACCACTTATGTACATCTCCATAATTTGTATTAATGTCTGTTTCCCCCTCTAGACTGTAAGCTCTTTGTGGACAAGGAACTTGTCTGTTATATTGTTATATGGTACTCTCCCAAGCGGTTAATACAGTGCTCTGAGCACGGTAAGCACCCAGTAAACCTGACTGACTGATCTTAAAGGTTTGGAGATGTCTGAGGAGGGGAAATCTCTCCAGCCGGGAGGAAGGAGGTGTAATTAAGCTCTTAGTACAAAGAGGGCAGTTCAAAGCGTGTTTCCTCAAAGCAGCTGAAATGAGAGAGCTGGTTGCATGCAGCACTTGGCAAATGTCATCGTCTGTTCAGTGCTCCCGAGAAGCGGCGCAATCCTGTCAGCCCGTTGGCCTCCTGAGAGGGATTCCTCCTCTCGTCAGGCTGGAGGCCGGGAAGTCTGCTGGAGATGGAGCCGTACCCAAGCCCAAACTCGTCAGGAGCTGCCGGAGGGGAGGCAAAGAATTTGTGGTGTTCTGGTAGTCCACGTTATTCATTCATTCGTTCAGTAGTATTTATTGAGCGCTTCCTATGTGTAGAGCACTGTACTAAGTGCTGGGAATGTTATAGGCAGTGTGCCGACGATGGAGACATCCCCAAGCCCAACTTATAATAGCGGTATTTGTTAAGCGCTAACTATGTGCCAAGCACTATTCTTGTCAGGAGCTGTGGAGGGGGAGGCAAAGAATTCATTGCGTTCCTGTTTCCTGAAGAAATGTTTCTTCTCCAAGTCCTAGCACCACAGATTTACCTTTCATTAGCTCCCAGGGGAGAGGAGGCCTCGATTTATTAATAATAATAATGATAATAGTATTTTATCGTCATCATCAGTGGTATTTATTGAGCACTTACTATAGGTGGAGAGCTGTATTAAGCGGTTGGCAGACACGTTCCCTGCCACAACAAGCAAACTGTTGAAGTGCTTACTATGTGTCACAAACGGTGCTAAGCGTTGGAAGCGGAATAACCTGAGCAGTGTGGACGCAGTCCTCTAGTCTGAGTAGGGGGGAAAAGGCGGGAGGTGGAGTGGTTTTGTGGCCCTTTTTAGAGAAAGTTTGGACACTTTCCCTGTCCATAATGAACTTACAGTGTAGAGGAGGAAACAGACATGAATAAATATAAAATTACATATGTGTACATTAGTGGTCTAAGCAGGAGGGAGAGCAGGAATTCGATCCCCATTTTACAGATGAGGCCCAAAGGAGTGACGTGACTTGCCCAGGGTCACACTGCAGGCAGGCGGTGGAGCTGGGATTAGAATTCAGGTCCCTCGACTCCCAGGCTCATTCTTTCCACTGGACCAAACTGCTCCACATATCCTGCCCGGCTGAGGAGGGCCCAGGTAGCCATGACTGCTCTCCTCTTCTCACGGGTCTGGGGTCAGACCAGCGCCTCTCCCCAGCGATGGGGGTCTTATCTCGCTCCATCATCTTTTTCATTTATCTTGGGAAGGCTTTCACTTCTCTCAGACACTGAGAGGGAAAAAGGGGCTGCCTCCCAAGCAGCAGATACCATAGTGATTATCTGATGTGGCCACACGTCTTCAGAGAAACAAGGTTATGCTATGTAACCCCAGTTTAGACCTTGGCCTGTTCTTAGAAGCAAAGAGGAAACATATTTTCTACCACCGATAAGCCTCCTCCATTGCTTGGGGGATGGGGCCGGGTGCCCAAATCCTCTTGACCATGTCCTCACCCACTGATGGGTCTTTCTGGGCTGAACGTTCGGGCTGTAGCTTGGCATCGCCATGAGCGGTTGCGATGTTCCCCTTCTCCCGTCTCTCGCCGTGCCCTCCTACCAGCACATCTCTCTGAAGTCTCATCTCTCGCCTGAGAAAGGGGGCACCAGGATCAGTGTGCCAACTCGGGCAGGTTGGCAGAGCAGATCCGGAGTGCGCGGTTGGGCTCTCCTTTTCATTTCCTGTGCCCGGTGGCCCCCGTCGGGGCGGCATCTTCGGAAAAACATCCTCATCCCGTTCGGCTCCAGAGGCTTCTGGGAAGGATCCCACCGGGTAGGGAAGATGAGCCACGGTCACGTGATGGGGGCCGTTCGGGGGCCTCACTGTGGAAGTGTGCGATGATAATATCAAAACCGCATTGAATTCCTGGAGAGGCAGGAAGGAGAACACGAGAGACAGAAATCTGGTGTTCTCTTTGTAAGTGAAAGGTCACGTTACTGAGCGCTGCGGGGCGGATTGGGGAGACGCAGGCTCCCGTTTGCTAGGAATTAGAATGAGTCTATCTGATTTTCCTTCACTTGTGACCTTTAAAGATGCAGCTTTCAGATTGATAAGCAGGTGGATGCTTTTAGTAACCCAATCCAGAATTTGTTTCATATGAAAAGACTATCTTTCAAACACTGAAGATATTACTTCCACAAAGGGTTTTGGCTACAAAGCCTCCAGAGAAAGGAATGCAACGATTATATCTTATCTGGCACACAAAGGGAAAACTCGGAATTACAGTAGGTTCAATTAGACCGTTTGGGTTTTTTTTTTTTTAGTTTTTTTTTTTTTGCGGCAGCATTAATCATTTCAGAGAACATCTATCCTCCCGTTCGAAATCTGAAGGCGGAGGAGACACCGGGTACTCTCTTCTCATTATTTCCCCCTCTAGGTGTACCTGGCTCTGTCTTCTCCGTTCTGGTAAAAGAGCTTTCGACGTTGCTATAGTAATCCTTTCTCATCGGGCCCTGGAGTATCTGGAAGCAATCAGCCTGTGTGGGGAGCTAAGTTTGAGCTCCTGGCAGGCGGGTGAGGTGATTTGGTGGACCGGATTCGGAGACCGGGCGGGGAGGGAGCGGGAGCAGGTGAGTGGCTGCATCGTGGCGTAAAACCTGCCCCTGGGTTCGGCCGGACCCCTGTTACCCCTCCTGGAGGGTCCCATCCCCGTAGCCCCTCTGGGCTCTCGTTCCCCTGTATTCAGTTACCTCATCCTCATCCGTCTGGCCTAGTGGAAATCAATCAATTAGTGGTATTGATTGAGCACTTGCTATGTTCAGAACAGTGTTCTGAGCACTTGGGAGAGTCCAGTACAACAGAATTAGCAGACATGTTCTCTGCCCATAATGAGCTTACAGTCTGGAGGGAAAGAGCCCAGGCCTGTGAGTCAGGGGACCTGGGTTCTAATCCTGTCCCTGACACTTGCCCGCTTCGTGACCTTGCACAAGTCGGCAACTGAATCCCGCAGGTCTCACCTTCACAACATTGCCAAGGTCCGCCCTTTTCTCTCCATCCAAACCGCTACTCCGTTAGTACAGTCTCTCATCCTATCCCGACTGGATTACTGCCTCAGCCTCCTTTCTGACCTCCCAACCTCCTGCCTCTCCCCACTTCAGTCCGTACTTCACTCCGCTACCCGGATTATCTTTCTACAGAAACGTTCAGGGCGTGTAACCCCTCTTCTCAAAAATCTCCAGTGGTTGCCCATCAACCTCCATGTCAAACAAAAACTCCTCACTGTTGGCTTCAAAGCTCTCCCTGTTGTCCACATGGGGCTTATTCACAGTGTTACTCCCCATTTTACAGATGAGGGGACAGAGGCACAGGGAAGTGAAGCCCAAGGTCACCCAGCAGACAAGTGGCGGAGCTGGAATTAGAACCCAGGTCCTTCTCACTTCCAGGCCTGAGCTCTAGTCATTAGGCCACTCTGCTTCTCATCATTATTACTATTAGTACTAATCTTCATTTGACAGGTGGGAAAACTGAGGGCCAGCAAAATTAAGTAACTTGTCCAAAGTCACACGACAGGTAGAACTGGGATTAGAACCCAGATCGTCTGACTCGCAGGCCCGGGCTCCATCCAGTAAAGCTCTGATCCAGCATGTCATGGCCCCTGCCCATCCCGAAGCTTTCCCTTTCTTCCATCTACATACCATCCTGGTAGCCACAGGTCTTGGAGGGAATGATGGTAATAATAATAATAGTAATATTGATATATGATAAGCACTCACCGTGTACCAAGCACTGTTCTAAGTGCTGGGGTCGATACAAGGTAATCAGTTTGGACACAGTCCCTGTCCCTCGTGGGGCTTGCAGTCTTAATCCCCATTTTACAGATGAGGTTACTGAGGTCCAGAGAAGTGAAGTGGCTTGCCCAAGGTCACACAGCAGACAAGTAGCGGAGCCAACGGCCCAACTCTGTGCACTTCTGTATCTTGGCTTTATAGTCCCTCCTCTCCTTCTTTATCCCCGACTCCCCACCCTGAAAATGGTTTGGTCTGAAGCAGTGCTTAGCACAGGGCTTTGCACACCATAAGCGCTCAGTTTATATGATTGAATGGATGAAGTGTCGCCTAGTGGAGCGAGCACAGGCCTGATAGTCAGAAGGACCTGGGCTTCTAATCCCAGCTCCGCTACTTGTCTGGTGGGTGACCTTGGGCAAGTCATTTCACTTCCCTGTGCCTCAGTCCCCTTATCTGTAAAATGGGGATTAACACTGTGAATAAGCCCCATGTGGACATGGGCTCCTTCCAACCGATTAGCTTGTATCTACCCCTGCGTTTAGTACCATGCCTGGCACGTAGTAAGCGCTTAACAAAGACCATCAAAAAAATATTTTTGAAGCGTGAGGGTTGGAGTGGATGGATTGTGAGGAGTAAAAGGGTAGCTGCTCCACGTGGATGCTGGGCTTCCTCCCAAGTCCCGGGGACCTCTCCATTCCTCCTCAGGGGTGTCTTGGTATTGACCAGGCCCCACAACCACAACGTGCTTGCACTTTAGGGAGAAAACTTCCCAACGAAGGGTACCCCCAATCCGGCTCTCCTGACTAACGGGGGCCACTCATAATTAGGGGAGCTCAGCATGGATCACGGCTCTGTGGTTCTCGCCCACGGCTTCCCCAGGAGGGAGCGGGGGAGGTGGGATCTTGGACGGTCGGGGGGAGGGGAGGAGCAGGAAAGGGGAGCGATTTTTCTTGAAGTTCACCCTGTTATTGATTTTTTTTCGGCGTAACCGTTTGAAGAATGATTCAGCATTTTGGGGGATAAAAATAAGGCCTCGGAGTCGCTTTTCAATTAGGAACTGTGCTTGCTCTGAAAGGTTCGCCTGCACTTGAAATGCACTTTTCTCTGTTCCTTTGAGGACCCCTTTCATCAGCGGCGATGTGCCAGGAGGTGCCGAAACCTTCCTGACACCCTCGGCTTCCTCCTCCTCCTTTTCCCTTTGTGAGGCCGAGACTGTGGGAAAACTAATTGGCAAAATCGTTTCTTAATTGGGGGAGAGGAAGCTGATCAGAGACAGGTCCGTCTCCTCAGAATGCCACAAACAGGGCTCCCAGACTAGTGTTTTATGCCGGCATCGGGCCCCTGAACTGATGGATCGCCGGCGGCCCGGAGCGGTGCGGACAATGGTAGGGACAAGCAGCCCGGGCTGGAACATCATTAAATGCCATTGATGATAATAATAATAATGATATTTGTTAAGCACTTACTATGTGCCAAGCACTGTTCTAAGCATTGGGATAGATACAAGGTAAGCTGGTTGTCCCACGTGGGGCTTACAGTCTTAATCCCCATTTTCCAGATGAGGTAACTGAGGCACAGAGAAATTAAGTGGCTTGCCCAAAGTCACACAGCTGACAAGTGGCAGAGCCGGGATTAGAACCCACGACCTCTGACTCCCGAGCCCGGGCTCTTTCTACTAAGCCACTCTACTTAATAATTATTGGTATTACTTCTGATAATGATAGTGATCGGACAGTGGCCCATTTGGGCTCAGGAATAAATCTGGCTTCACTGTCTTAACCCATTCCAGGGACAGTCCGGGCCCAGGATCGAAGCTATTTTTTCGACCTGTGATCTGCCAGTCCGCTGACTTTGCTAACCTAAGACCATCATCATCATCATCACCATCTATATTTACTTATTGAGTGCTTACTGTGGGCAGAGCACTGTGCTAAGCGCTTGGGAGAGCACAATGCAGCAGATTTGGTAGGCCCGTCCCCTTGCCCACAACGAGCTTTCAGTCAAGAGAGGGAGACAGAGATTATTAGAAGTAATTTGTAATATATGATTATACGATCGATTGATTGATAAATGGTTTTTGATTTATAGATGTAATATAGGAGTAGTATTTCTGTGTACGCACGACCCCTGACATCCTGCCTCGTGAATTAGCCATAAGCTCCAGGCTGAATATACCAACCCCATGTGTGTCTGTCCATAGGATTCAGGGAGGGTCCACTGGCTCCGAAATCGTATTTGCTGATGTTTTAAGGGAAGAGAATCATCATCATCATCATCATCATCAGTGGTATTGATTGAACACTTACTGTGTGCACAATTGACTGACTGACTGACTGACAGGAGGCTGTGGGGAAGTGCCTGGGGGCAGACCAGCTCAGCAGGATTGGAAACACCTACAATAACCTGTTTAGGACTTAACAATAATAATAATTTTGGTATTTGTTAAGCGCTATGTGCCAAGCACTGTACTAAGCACTGGGGTAAATACAAGGTAATCAGGTTGTCCCATGTGGGGCTCACGGTCTTAATCCCCATTTTTACAGATGAGGTAAGTGAGCTACAGAGAGGTTGTGACTTGTCCAAGGTCACACAGTAGATGAGTGGCAGAGGCGGGATTAGAACCCATGTCCTCTGACTCCCAAGCCTGTGCTCTTTCCAGGAGCAGCATGGCCTAGTGAGTAGTGGTCCTTCTGAGAGTCAGAAGGACCTGGGTTCTAATCCCGGCTCCACCACGTGTTAGCTATGTGACCTTGGGCAAGTCACTTCACTTCTCTGTGCCTCGGTTACCTCATCTGTAAAATGGGGATTAAGATTATGAACCCAATGTGGAATAGGGGCTGTGTCCGACCTGATAAGGTTGTATCTACCCGGCGCTTAGTTCAGTGCCCGTGGAATGGCTGTCCTTAACAAATACTATTACAGAAAAAAATAGGACAAAGCTCCTTGTGGACAGGGAACGTGTCTACCATCTCTGATATATTGTACTCTCCCAAGCTATTAGTACAGTGCTCTGCACACAGTAAGAGCTCAATAAATTCCATTGATTGATTGATGAATAGATTAATAACAGATAAGCAGCATGGCCTAGTCTAAAGAGCACAGACTTGGGTGTCAGAGGACTTGAGTTCTAATCCTGACTCCACTACTTGTGTGCTGTTTGACGTGTTCCCCGCTTACAATCTAGAGGGGAGACAGACATTAATATAAATAAATAAATCACGGATATGTATGTAAGTCCTGTGGGGCTGAAGGTGGACTAAATAAAGAGTGCAAATCTAAGAGCAAGGGTGACACATTTGGATCCTGCTAAGAACTTCATGTGGGACAGGGACTGTCCCCAACCCGATTATTTTGTACCAAACCCAGTGCGTAGTACAGTGCTTTGCACCTAGTAAGCGCTTAACAAATACTATAATTAGTAGTAGCGGTAATACATGATGCAGGTAAAGCAAGGGGTGAGGATAAAGAAGAATAAAAGAAACAGGCTAGTAGTTAACTTGGGAAAATAGAAAACAGAAGGTATTCTCTCATCTCACTAATAGGATGGGAAAGCAGGAGAGTATGGATTCCTCACTTTACAGGTGAGGAAACCAAGGCACAGAGCAGTTAAGTGACTTGCCCAAGATCACCCAGCGGGCAAGTGGCAGAGCCAGGACTAGAACCCAGATCCCCTCACTACCCAGACCCATGTCCTTTCCACTAGGCCACGACTCCTACTTAAAATGCTACTTTTCTTCCTCCCAGAATCGAGATGGAGAACTTTCCCTCAGAAGGGTCTCTCCAGAGGACTTCTCTCCTGGAGGTCTCCTTCGGTAGTTTCCCATGAGTGGGAACGAATCCATCCCCCACTCTGTCTCCCCCAAGTCCATTGGACCAGGCTGAAAGCGGCCGCCGTCCTCTCTCGGGGGCGGGCCCGGGCCGTTTTTCTCGGGGCCGGAGATTCGATTTCCGCTCCCTTGGCAGTGGCCGGTTCATGGGCAAGGATTCCGGCAGGGCCGATGAGAGCGTAAGCAGTTAATGAGTTCCCCTCTTTCCCTCCTCCCCAACCTTCCGTCCGGCTCGGGGTTCTGACTGCGTGGACTGGGGCCTCCGGGGTCGCTGGCTCCTTTGTCCGCTCCGGCGCCTCGGTCCGCTTCGTTTCCCTGGTACGGAAGTACCGGGTCTGCCTCGGCCCTTGGGGCCGGGGCAAAATCGAATCTCGGCCTCCTCTCGTGGAGGCTGCTGAAACCGGGAAATGGGGAGGGTGTTTTGGGGAAACTGGACCCTCTCAGAAGAAATGGAGAGGCCCCATCGATCCAAAGCTGTGTCAGCAGCCCCCTCCACCAGCACGGGAACTGAGAGTTTCCCTAGAGCGGCCTCTGTCCTTCCCAAAGCGACGATTCCTTTTGTTCTTTTTCTGTTCCAGTCTGAGGGCTCAGAATTGTCGTTTTTATGTAACTCCTTCTTATACCCACGGGTCTAGCCTTTATTCCTTCCTGAACGAATATCTTCCTCGGGCTCCCTTTCCCCCCGCCCCTTTCTACAGATCGTGTCTGACTGAGCCCTAACCTTTACATAATTGGTGAGCCAGGCCCACCGGGTTGAAGTTGGACTCTGTCGGGGACCCCACACGAAGACTACCTCCCCTCAGATGTGGAGAGGGGACCTTTGCCCGGGGACCTTGGTGGTGGTCCCCGTCAGTCCCCCACCCCTCGGGGTGGGGGACCAACTCATCAACTTACTGGGGACCCCTCCTAGAACTGCAGCCCTAAGTGGTCGCCGCCCCCTCCCTTTCCACCTTCTGACTCCAGTGCACGTTTCCTTCCCCCCTCCAACCCCTTTACCTTTTTGCACATAGCAAGCGCTTAACAAATACCAACGTTATTATAGATGCAGCTTTCCCCTTCCCTGCTCCCACTCCAGGGTTTTCTTGAGTTTTCTGGAGAGGATCTGGACCGGGACAGCAGAGTACAGGGGCTTCTGAGAATGTTCCGCTGCCCCTGACGCTGATGCGGGCCAGCGTCTCCGACCTGCTGCCCACAGAGAGCCTTACTTTCATCCAAGAGCTTTCCGTGGAATGGCTGGCAAGGGACCCCCACCCCTACCCCACCCCTTACCAGTTTAACTGGCCTTCAGTGCCCCATGAAGGCCAACTCCCATCCCTCTTGCTGCCCCCCTTCCCCCCTCCGCCACCCCCATGCTCTGTTTTTGGGGCAGCCCCTTAATGAGGGGCGGTGTAATTTAGAGACTTAATTTTAGAAAAACCCGAGAACTAGCAAACCCGTAAAGTCGTATGATTCACGGCCACTTGTTTTGTTCTCATAATGCAACCTAAACGAAAGAGCCATTCATCAAAGCCGTAAAAGCTGTTTTCGCCTGTCTTTAGGGCGCTGTGCGCTCGGTAATTCAGCCCACAGTGGAGAGAGGCTGATTCATGGATTCGTTGCCGGTGGCTTTCGTTTAAGGACAGAGGCTTTGTCCAAGGATCTTCTCTTTCTTTTGTCCCTTCATGGCCCCCCAACCTCCCCATCCCCCAACTCCCAGACCCTCAATAGTGTCAGCGATTTCCCCATTCCAGAGCCTCACTGCTGGCTGCCTTCATTACCGGTTCCTCCCCAAATCTGCCGGAGAGGAGCCCCCTTCCATAAGGGCAGTCCTTTTAGCCTCAGTTTCCCCAATACTTCTCCTGTACTTACCCTGCTTAATGATGATAATAATAATTGTGGTATTTGTTAAGTGCTTAATCTGTGCCAGGCACTGTACTGAGCGCTGGCATAGATACAAGGTGATTGGGTTGGACAGAGTCCCTGCCCCGCCTGGGGCTTGCAGTCTTAATCCCCATTTTATACATGAGGTAACTGAGGTACAGAGAAGTGAAGTGACTCGCCCAAGGTCACACAGCAGACAAATGATGAAGCCGGAATTAGAACCCGGGTCCTTCTGACTCCCGGGCCCATGCTCTATCCACTAGGCCACGCTGATTCCCACCTCCCTCTCGCTGATCAGCTCCAGTTCTGGCTCAGCATCAATTCTGGCTCAGCAGGTTCTTGTGCCTCTCCCAAGTGTTTAGTACAGTGCTTTGCAGACAGTAAGCACTCTATAAATTTGATTGAATCAATCCATCAATCAGTGGTATTTATTGAGCGCTTACTGTGCTCATTCATTCAATAGTATGTATTGAGCGCTTACTATGTGCAGAGCACTGTACTAAGCGCTTGGAATGTACAATTCGGCAACAGATAGAGACAATCCCTGCCCAATGACAGGCTCGCAGTTTAATCGGGGGAAACAGATGGCCGAGCAAAACAGTACAAAACAAAAACAAGACAACATTTTCACGATAAATAGAATCAAGGGGATGTACACCTCATAGCACTGTAGGAAGCGTTTGGGGGAGTCTACTATAACATAGCGGTAGACATATTCCCTGCTCTCAAGGAGTTTATAGTCTAAACAGGGGGCTTGACATTAACAAAAAATAAATTATGGATATGTTCATAAGTTCGTTCATTTATTCAATCATATTTATTGAGCGCTTACTGTGTGTAGAACACTGTACTAAGCTCTTGGAAAGTACAATTCAGTGTTGTGCTGTGGTACTGTGCTGTGGGGGTAAGAGAGGGGTGAATAAAGGGCAGATTGAGTGTGGGAGTCGCTGGTGTGTGGACTATCGTTGAAGTGACCGTCAGGAAAGGTGATGGGTGGTGGAAGTGGTAATAATAATAATAATAATAATGTTGGTATTTGTTAAGCGCTTACTATGTGCAGAGCACTGTTCTAAACGCTGGGGTAGACACAGGGGAATCAGGTTGTCCCACGTGGGGCTCACAGTCTTAATCCCCATTTTACAGATGAGGTAACTGAGGCACAGAGAAGTTAAGTGACTTGCCCACAGTCACACAGCTGACAAGTGGCAGAGCTGGGATTTGAACTCATGACCCCTGACTCCAAAGCCCAGGCTCTTTCCACTGAGCCACGCTGCTTCTCGACCAGAATGCTTCCGTGCTTGGCAGGGAGACTCTTCGAGTCCACTTTGGATGGATCTGGGGGGATGTGGACCAGGTTGGGAGGCCGTGGTGCCTTTTGTTCCTTATGTCAGTTTTTTTTATAGTTCTCGTTCATCATCTAGTGCGTAGTACGGTTCCCGGCCCATAGTAAGCACTCAACGGGTACCATTAAATAAAAAACTTAATTAATTTTGGAATTTGTTGAGTGCTTCCTTTATGCCAAGCTTTCTACTGAGCATTGGATAGATACAAAATAATTCAGCGGGATGAAGTCCCCGTGTCATTTGGGGTTCGTGATCCAAGTAGCAGGAAGGGCAGGTATTAAATCTCCACTTTACAGCTGAGGAAATCGAAGGAGAGAGAGAAGGGAAGTGACGTGCCCAAAGTCACAAAGCGGGCGTATGGCGGAGCAGGATTGGAACCCAGCTCCTTTGACTCCCAGGCCCGGCTCTTCCTACTGGGCCGCGCTGCTTTCCTAGGCACTGACCGTAGGATTTCTCGTTGACTCATTGGCAGCTTTCTGGAAGTCCAAGCAGTGGGCTCCTCAATCGGTCGTATTTATCGAACACTTTGTGTGTGCGGAGTTCTGTACTAAGCGCTTGGGAGAGTACAGTACAGCAGAGTTAGTGGACACATTCCCTGCAACACCCTTGGCAACTGGCCTTCGAGGAGTCCCAGGCAGGGGGAGGCTGGGAGGTCTGCAGAGATGGGGGAGAGGGAGCGGAGGCTGTTTCCCTGCTAGAACTGCTGCTGCCTCCCCTCATAGACTCGAGTAAATTCATCCTTGTGCATTTTGGCAAGGTCCGGGTCGTCAGCGCGTAGCCAGGAGTGAAAGGGAAGGAAGGGAAGCGGAGAGCTGTGGGATTGTTGCGGGGAGGGCGAGGTTGAGAGAGCCCGGGAGGAAGCTTTCGGTCCAAGTTGAGTCGAGGCAAAACTGGAACCCACACACTGGTTTGGGGTTGTGCTTTTGGGGGGCTCCCGGCCACCCCTGACTGGAGGAGCACGCCGAGAAGAGCTTTGTACAGGCAGAGACTCCCTTCTGGGCAGTAGCATGGGGTTGGGATGAGAAGACCCAGGGGGACCCCAGCCGCACCCGGCAGGGTGTGGAACCGTGATATGACGAGGGTCTGGCCGCGTCCCAGTTGCTCCGGCCTCGGCAGGGCCTGAGGAGAATCGGGAGGCTCTAAGGTGGGGAGGGGGCCAGGCAACAGGGGGCCGTCCTGGTAAGTGGACCCAACTTGGGGTGCTCCGAATGACAGCCGAATGGCTCGGGAATCAGTTTGGTCATCTGGTCCTCTCTGTCCATATCTGTTATCCATAATCCCTTGTCAGCTGTGTGACTGTGGGCAAGTCACTTCACTTCTCTGTGCCTCAGTTCCCTCATCGGTAAAATGGGGATGAACACTGTGAGCCTCACGTGGGACAACCTCATTCCCCTGTATCTACCCCAGCGCTTAGAACAGTGCTCTGCACGTAGTAAGCGCTTAACAAATGCCAACATTATTATTATGTATTTACGGTAATGGCTATCTTCCCCTTTAGAGTTAGCTCGTTGTGGAAGGGGGGGATGTGTCTACCAACTCTGTGGTACCGTACTCTCCCAAGTGACTAGTACGGCCCTCTGCGCACAGTAAGCGCTCAGTAAATACCTAGATCGGTCGATCCAGCTCAGTGGTGTGTCAGCTAGGTCTTTGAAGGCAGGTGTTTTACCTCTAGAACCCAGGTCTTGCGACTCCCAGGCCTGTGCTCTTTCCACGCGACCCTTTCTGCCGCGGACTGGTTCTGTGTGATCTCTGACCCGCTGAGCCAGAATCCAAAGGGATGATTCTACCTGCGCTTAGTATAGGTGCTCTGCACACAATAAGAGCTCAATAAATACTATCGATTGACTGCCGAGGCAGCAGAGGGAGGCTCAGAGGGTGAGAGAAATTGCGATCGGGGATAGAGGGAGGGAGGGAGCGATCGCTGTGAGCCCGCTGCCTTTCACCAGGGGCCAGGTCTCCGACGGAGAGACAGAACTCTCCGGATGCGGCTCGGGTGACCGGGGGGCCACGTGACTGATCTAGATGGGGAGGCCACCGGGGAGTCGGCGTTTACCTCCACGCTCTGCCTTGAGCGGGCTTTGAACTTCTAATGAGCGGCATTGTGATTGCTAATGAGGATTATTAAAACGATTACATTCAGTAATAGATGTTCAGACTCCAGCCCCCCGGCCACCTGCTTCAACCCTGCCCAAACACCGGGTTGGCCCGGTCTCATGGCGGGGGTGTGGAAAGCCGGGCCGTTGGGAATGGGAATTCTTCAGCACGGGAATATTTGGCTCTGTCGCACCAAGATGGCCGAGGGACCGTCCGGTCTCTTAGCCGTGGGGCGGTCGGTGGCCGGTTCCTCCGGGGGTCCCGGGCCCGCTGTCAGAGCCAGGGTCGCGGGCTGGGTGAGTCAGGAGACCGACCCTACGGTTTCCGACTGCCATGCCCTCGCGTGGATGGTAATGAAGGTATCTGTTAAGCTCTTACTATGTGCCAAGCACTGTACTGGGCACGTGGATAGAGCATGGGCCGGGGAGTCGGAAGGATCTGGGTTCTGTTCTTGGCTCTGCCATTTGTCTGCTGTGTGTCCTTGGGCGAGTCACTTCACTTCTCTGGGTCTCAGTGATCTCATCTGTAAAATGGGGATTAAGACTGTGAGCCCCATGTGGGATCAGGACTGAGTCTAACCTGACTTGCTTGTATTTACTCCACCGCATAGAAGAATGTCTGGCACATAGTAAGTGCTTAACAAATACCATTAAAAAAAGCTAAGCGCTGGGGCAGATATATAATCATCAGGTTGGACCCGGGCCCTGCCCAACATGGGGTTCGCAATCTAAAAGGGAAGGAGAAAAGGTTTTTTATCCTCATTTTATAGGAGAAGAAACTGAGACCCAGGAAAGTGCCGTGTCCAAGGTCACCCAGCAGGCAACTGGTAGAGCTGGGATTAGAACCCAGGTTCTCTGGCTCCCAGGCCTGGGTCCTTTCCTCTAGGCCATGCTACTTCTTGTTTTTAATGAAAATTGTAAAGTATTTACTAAGGTTAGGCAGTGTACAGAGTGCTAAGGTAGATTCATTCGTTCAAGGTAACTTTCTCCTCCTCTAGACTGTAAACTCCATTTGGACAGGGAACAAGTCTACCCGATCTGTTAGATTATCCTCCCCTAAGGCCTTAGTACAGTGCTCTGCATACAATTAAGGGCGCAGTAAGTATGATTGATGGGTCAGGTTGAACACAGTCCCTGTCCTAGAGGGGGTTTACAGTGTAAATTGGAGGGAGGATTTAATCCCCATTTTATGGAGGAGGTAGCTGAGGCACAGAGAAGTTAATAATTTGCCCAAGGTCGCAGAGCAGGCAAGTGGCAGAGCCCAAATTAGAGCCCAGGTCCTCCGACTGAATTGTACTTTCCAAGCACTTAGTATAGTGCTCTGCACACAGTAAGCGCTCAGTAAATACAATTGAATGAATGACTCCCAGACCCGGGCACTTTCCAGCAGGCCACCCGTGATTTTTTTTTATCCCCACCTCCTTGCTGGACACGTCCACCATTTTGGTGTCCTCCCCAGCTGTCGCTGCCCATAAGACCGCTGATGTGAAGGAATACGACTCTGTCGTCTCTCGGGATCCCCTTGACCTGCCCGCCAGCAGCCTTTGGGGAAGACATGGGGGAGCTGCCAGCCTCTAATCTTCATCTCCTTTTTTAACCACCGTGGACCAAGGAATATTTCTCCGGTGCCTTCCCGGATTTGACTTCATCGCCATGTGTCCCAGGCCTGACCTCACGCCGGGGTCAAAGCGTGTCTTGGAAGATTTCACCCTGCATCTCTAGGTTTCCTGTCCTGTTCCTGTCCTCTTCCATCTCCTTTCTTATTTTTAAAAAAATGGTATCTAAGTGCTTACGATGTGCCCGCATTAGGGTACATACAAGATAATCAGGTTGGACACAGTCCCTGCCCCACTTGGGGCTCACAGTCTTAATCCCCATTTTACAGATGAGGTAACTGAGATAGAGAAGCAAAGTGCCCTGTTCAAGGTCAGGCAGGAGACAAGCGGCTGAGCCGGGATTAGAACCCAAGGTCCGTTGACTCCCAGGCCCGTGCTCTATCCAGTAGGCCACACCTCTTCTCCTCATAGGCCTGAGCTGTCGTAGGAGAATGTTTTCCCTCCTAAGCCCTATGGTGCTTATTGTCTGAAACGGTTTCCCATTCGGCGGCGGTTGCCGAGTAGATTTTTTAAGCAGAAATACAAATGCTTCTCAAGTAGAAATCAAATGCCACGGAGTGTGTTTAAAAAACTACCCAGAACCATTCAAACAGCCACTCCATAAAAAATTGGGGAAATGTCGGATTAATGGATACTAGCCGAAACATTAAATATTCACTCCCGGCCTCTTCTGAAGTGATACAAAAGCATCTTTTTTTAATGATGGGTAATGATAAAACACATCAATTTTAAATAACCTGTTGTCAGCGGGCTTTGCTCTGAAGCGTCGAGCTAGCAGGCTTGAAATTAAATACAGGCAGTGGCGATAACCAAGTTCCTTCTCCCCTTATCCTCGGGCAGTTACCTGTTGGTGGTGAGTGGATGCTTTTTAATATTCGCCAAGATCAGTAAATTGAAAATTACATCTAATGAGATCACATTTCTCTTTTCTACCACGTCTCTGATCGAGGGAAAACAAGGCATGTTGAGCCGTAAGTGGAACATGCCCCATTATCTTCTAATGTATTTTTGTTTTGTCAGTTGAGTGGGGCTGCATGCGTCCTTTTTAGAAGAGTTAAAATGAACCTGCAAGCAAAATACATCTCTCTCCAATAACCCACCTGACTCAGCCCTGCTCTGTGCGTGCCTGAGTGGTTGCTAGGCAACTGTACCACGTCGTCGGTGTCAACGTGCCAACACTAACAACCCCTCGAATTCTCAGGGCCCCTTGCCAGTCGGGGCTGCCCCGCGTCTCTCGGCCGACTTCCTCATGCGGCCGTCCCGGGGAGTGGAGACGGGATCGTCTCCCTAGCCCCACTCTCCAGATGAAAAGGTGGAGTCCCAGATGAGTTCGGTGCTCGACTTCTAACAGTTTCTCAATAGTATTTATTGAGTGCTTACTGTACGCAGAATACTGTTCTAAGCGCTTGGGAGAGTACCGTATAACAGTTGGTAGACACAATCCCTGCTCACAGTGAGTTTACAGTCTAGTGGGGAAGACAGTTTATATAAATAAATAAATCGCAGGTGTGTTCATAAGTGCTCAGGAGCTGAGGGAGGGGTGCATAAAGGGTGCAAATCCAAGGGAAAGGGTGATGCAGGAGGGAGGGGGAGAAGGGGAAATGAGAGTCTGGCGGGAAAGGCCTCTTGAAGGGGATGTGTCTTCAATAAGGCTTTGAAGGTGGGGCAAGTGATCGTCTGGCGAGTATGAAGTGGGAGGGTGTCGCGTGAGTGCTTTAAAGCCCATAGGCATTTCTGTTTGATGAGGACGTGGATGGGCAACCACTGGAGGTTCTTGAGGAGTGGGGTAACGTGGACTGAACGATTTGTAGAAAAATGATCCAGGCAGCAAAGTGAAGTATGGACTGGAGTGGGGAGAGCTAGACGGCAGGAGGCAGACTCTTTTTATGATAATAATAATGATCATAATTGTGGCATTTGTTAAGCGCTTACAAGATGCCAGGCACTGTACTAAGTGCTGGGGTGGATACAGACAAATGGGGTTAGACACAGTCCCTGTCCCACATGGGGCTAACAGTCTCAATCCCCATTTTCCAGATGAGGTAAGTGAGGCCCAGAGAAATGAAGTTACTTACCCAAGGTCACACAGCAGGCAAGGGGCAGAATCGGGATTAGTACCCATGGCCTCCTGACTCCCAAGCCCGGGATCTATCGACCGTGTCGTGCTATTTTGTTACAATGTCTGAGACACTGTCCTTAAGCGCAGGGGGAGATACAAGTTAATTAAGTCAGACACAGTCTCTGTCCCGTATAGGATTCACAGTAGGAGGGAGAATAGGTATCCCCATTTTACAGTTGAAGAAACTGAGGCACAGAGAAGTGAACTGGCTGACCCAAGGTCACAGAGCAGACAAGTGGCGGAGCCGGAATTAGAACCCGTGCTCTCTCCACTAGGCCACGTTGCTTCCCTTTCAATCAATCAATCAGTGGTATTTACTGAGTACACTTACTGAGTATTTAGTGTTTGGGAGAATATAATGCAACAGAGTTGGTAGACACGTTCCCTGCCCTCAGGTGCTTACAGTCTAAATGGGGAGATGGCATTTGTTAAGCACTTACTATGTGCCAAGCACTGTTCTAAGCGATGGAGAAGATACAAGTTAATTAGGTTGTCCCACCTGGGGCTCACGTGGGAGCTCGGACTAAAAGCTGACATCCAGAGCAAAGATCAGCATCCCCTTGACCTGTTGTTAACCTGCCCGAGGACCCGAAAGTGCTCCACAGGGGCCCAGTCCACGCGGTGGACGGTAATCGCCCGGAAGCATTGTGGGTCGGATAGCGCGCTGGCCCAGCGTCCGGACCTTCGGAGCCGCGAGTCATGTACCACTCAATTGGGGACCAAGCAAGAAAGGAGACTTTTTTTCCCTCGTCCCCGACTGTTTTGTTCTTCAAGGGACGAGTCTCCCTCGGCGATAACTGCCAGACTGCTGGGGAGAGGGAAATGGCTGTCTGAAAGGAGAGCTGTTACACAGTGTGCTGCCTCAGTCCACACCTCCTGCCCAAACATCGGGTCCAGGACCTGAGTTGAATTCAGTGTGAAATGTGACCGGAGAACCCGGGGACTCTCGCTGCTCGCTAGGCTGAATGCCGTTGCTGGCCGAGGCAATCGAACCAAATAAAAATGGCTACGGTATTTACCGAGCGTTTATCCACCGGCCATACCCCGGGGGAGGTAATAGGCTGATCAAATCAGACACAGTCCCCAGTCCCACACAAGGCCCACGGTCTTGGAGGGGGTGGACTGTCCAGTCATAAGGGACAGGCGAGTTTCGGGCCCGTCTCAAATACCTCAGTATCCACTCATTTCTCCCGCTACACCCCAGCTCGCACTCTTTGTTCCCCTCCTTTCTCATACCTGTCAGGCATTTACTCTCCCCCGCTTCAAAACCTTACTGAAAGCACAGCTCCTGCAAGAGGCCTTCCCTGACTAAGCCCTCCTTTTCTCTTCTCTCATTCCTTTCTGCGTGACCCTGACTTGCTCTCTTTATTCATCCCCTGTCCCAGCCCCACAACAGCACATATGTACATACCTGTAATTTATGTCTATTAATGTCTGCCTCCCCCCTCTAGACTGTTAGCTCGCTATGGGCAGGGAATGTGTCTGTTTACTGTTGTATTGTACTCTCCCAAGCCCTTAGAACAGTGCTCTTCACGCACTAAGCGCTCAATAAATACCATCGACTGACTGTCTGACTCAAGCTGATCAAATCGCTGTGCTTCATTCTTTCTCTGCCACTCCTCTCCTCTTACTCACCCCCTTCCCCATCTGGAACCTCCTCACCTGTCACTTTTGACCGTCCACCGCTCTCCTCATCATCCCCAAATCCTGAAATCCCATCCCTTCCAGGAGGCCTTCCGTGATTCATTTTTATTCCCCCAGCGTTCACTATAGCGATTCTCCGGCAGCTAAGCGTGAAGCCCTCACCACCTTCTGTAGGTCTTTGGAACGGACCGTACACACTCTATTGCTTAAAAGCTACCTCGTGCACATATTCCCGTTTTCTCCTCCTTCCCATCTGCCATTTATTTGAGTGTCTGTCTCTCGTACCAGATTGTAAATTCCTTGAGGGCAGAGATCATATTTTACTAATTCCCTCGTACTCTCCCAAGCGCTTAGACCGGCACTCTGCCCACAGCAGATGCTCGGTTAACGTTTTCTATCGATCCATCGATCGCAGTGCTGTACTTTGCATAGAACCACGCGCGCTCCCCCGTCCCTGCCGGTAGTGTTTCTGCTGGAAGTGTTACAGTCCTCTAAACTTAAGCTAATCGGGGCCAGGGAATGTGTCTTCCAACTCTGCTTTATTGTACTCTCCCTCGCGCTTAGCGCTGTGCTCAGTACACACTAAGGACTCAGTAAATACGATTGATGAATTACGGCAGTGGGTGCAACAAGAGAGTAGGCAGGTGGGGATACAGCAGCACACTGGAAGTGCAAGCGGGAATTTTTTTTAATGGAATTTGTTAAGCGCTTACTATGTGCCAAGTACTGTACTAAATCCCCTCTCAGGGTTGCACGTGGAGAGTTTCCAGTACTCTACCAGTCTCAGCTACAGGAGGAACAGTCAAGCAGAGGCCTATCCATTCCATTCCCAGTTTGGGCAGTGGCTAGGGAGTGGAAGGCCATCTGCTGCAAGTCAAAAATCACCTGTGCTGGGCAGCAGCGGTACGGGAGAGAGTCGAGGGCGGAGATTCGAGTTTACTGCGCGGACGGAGGCAACGGTAGACAAATTCCATGTTTTTACCAAGAAACTCTATGGATATATCCCCAGAACGATTGCAGATAGAGAGCAGGACGTTCTGGGAGAGATGTATCCGTGGTGTCACTATGGGTCAGAAATGACTCGACAGCATAAGACAAGACTGTACTAAGTGTCGGAGTAGATACAGGATAATCTAGTTGGCCACAGTCTATGTCCCACATGGGGTTCACGGCTTCAGAGAAGCAGCACGGCCTAGTGGATAGAGCACGAGCCTGGGAGGCAGAATGTCATGGGTTCTAATCCTGGCTCTGCCACTTGTCAGCTGTGTGACCTTGGGGGAGTCACTTCACTTCTCTGTGCCTCAGTTATACCTCATCTAAAAAAATGGGGATTGAGACTGTGAGCCTGCATGGGATTGGGACCGTGTCTAACCCAATTTGCTTGTGTCCACCCCAGCCCTTAGAATAGTGCCTAGCACGTAGGAAACACCTAACGAGTACTATTATTATTATTTAACCCTCATTTTAAACACTTTATAACAGTGAGGAAATGGAGGTCCGAGGAGGGTCGCAAGAGGGAGGAAGAGCAGGCATCCTGTCCCCATCCTTCCAGAACAGAAAGTCGGAAGCCCAGAGAAGTTAAGCAACTTGCCCAGATCGCACAACAAGCCATTGGCAGGGCTGGGACTGAGACTTGAGTGAGACCGACCCTGTGCTAATAACTATAATAATAATTGTGGTATTTAAGTGCTTACTATTTGCCAAGCGCTGTTCTATCCGCTGGGGTAGATGCAAGATAATCAGGTTGGATACAGTCCCCGTCCCACAAAGATAATCAGGTCTGATACAGTCCCTGTCCCATACGGGGCTCACAGTCTTAATCCCCATTTTGCAGATGAGGTCACTGAGGCCCAGAGAAGTGAAGTGATTTGCCCAAAGTAACACAGCAGGCAGGTGGCAAGGATTAGAACCCACGTCCTCTGACTTCCAGTCCCAGGCTCTTTCCACTAGGCCACGCTGCTCCCACTAGACCACAGTGGCTTCCTGCCGGTGAAATCCAAGGGGAAGACTCTTCCGCTGCCCACCTTACGAGAAGCTGGCACTGCCAGCCTCTCCCCCTCCATCATTTTTCAGCATCTGAAGAAGGGAGGTGGGCCAGGAGTGTCTTTGCAGGGCATCGGGTCCAGAGTCGTGTTACAGTGGAATAGGTGAGGTGAGAAGATGTGTAGCTGGGGTGCAGGAGTTTGTCCTTAAATCATGACTTTTCCAAGACAGCATTGAATGTGTCACTCGCTGGAGCTATCTCATTCTTTCTCCAGGCGATGTTTTGATAAATGTTGATGAGTTTATAACTGTAAAACCAAATGACATTTATAGCGTGATACACGCTTTACCCGTTGCATAATTATGTCTAATGGCGTGGCATGTAAAAGGCATTTACCATTTACTTTTGTTTAAAATGACAATGTAAACCCCCCGGGCTGAATTTTTTTTTTTTGTAGAAAGATAAAGACTTAATTAAAAACTAAACACAATTTATTTTTGTATCTGGTGTTTAAAGGTACCTCGCAGTTTTGTTAAATGCGTAATAATCAGGCTAAGATAGATCAGTGCCTTTCTGTAGGTTTTTTTTTTTTTCTTTCTTTGACTTTTGAAAACATTGCTGGACTCATTCAATTATCCACCCGGTATCTGGTAAGAGTCCTCGACTCCCTTTTCTAGTTAAAAGAGCTATTGGAAATTTAGTGCCGAATTGAATAATGTGTTCAGTTAATGAGGAACATTTAAGAGACATTTCTGAAATTTAATGTGGGAGCAAATGATAAATTACAAATGTGCTATTGGCACGCTCTCTGTCTTCAGGCAGAGGCATCTTGGTTCTCAGACTTGTTTATAGCAGTACAGAAACTTTTCCCCGATCGCCTTCTCCCGATGATCTGGATTCTCATCCCGTAGGCAGCCATTTTGCTTTAATCTTGGGGCTTCTCGAAGGAGGTTTAGGTTCCGTCTTTCTACCTTTTCATCAGAGGTAGAGAGGCAGCGTAGCCCGATGGAAAGAGCCCAAGCCTAGAAGTCAGGAGACCTGGGTTCTAATCCCGACCCCGCCACCGACCCTTCTGAGTGATCTCAGGCAAGTCCCTCCACCTCATCTGTCACTGGGGATGAAATGCCTGTTCTGCTTTCCCCTTGGACTGCAAACCCCTTGTGGGAAAGGGACCGTGTCTGATCTGACTTACTCGTCTCTACTGCTGTGCTTTTTAGTTGTGTTTTAAATGGTATTTGTTAATAGCTCCCTCTGTGCCAGGCATTGTACTAAGCACTGAGGTAAGTACAAGGTAATCAGGTTGGACACAGTGCCTGTCTCACATGATGCTCCCAGTGTTCATCCTCATTTTCCAGATGAGGTAACTGAGGCACAGAGAATTTAAGTGACTCCTACATCCCAGCTCGCACACTCCGCTCTTCTGGTGCTAACCTCCTCACTGTGCCTCGATCTCACCTGTCTTGCCGTCAACCCCGGCCCACGTCCTTCCTCTGGCCTGGAACATCCTCCCTCCTCCTATCCGCCAAACAATCACGCTTCCCCCCTTCAAAGTCCTCTTGAAGGCTCACTTCCTCCAAGAGGCCTTCCCAGACTAAGCCCCCCTTTTCCTCAGCTCCCCCTTCCCTCCATGTCACCCCGACTCGCTCCCTTTGCTCCACCCCCCTCTCCTCACCCCACAGGACTTGTTTATATATGTACATATCTATAATTCTATTTATATTGCTGCCTGTTTACTTGTTTTGATGTCTGTCTCCCCCCTTCTAGACTGTAAACCCGGCGTGAGCAGGAATTGTCTCTTTATTGCTGAATTGTACTTTCCAAGTGCTTAGTACAGTGCTCTGCACATAGTAAGCACTCAATAAGTACGAATGAATAAATGAATGAAGTGACTTGCCCAGGATCACATAGCAGACAGGTGCAGAGCTGAGATTAGAACCAAGGTTTTTCTGACTCCCAGGCCCATGCTCTATCCACTAAGCTCCGCTGCTCTCATGGCTTGACGGTGCTTGACACATAGTAAGTGCTTAACAGATAGCATGATAATAATAATAAAGATTATTATTATCATCAGTTGTAGCTATGCAGGTCTCCCCACACCGCCTCCTCTGGGCTCCTGAGCCGGTCGCAGAACTACCCTCTACGAAGCAAACCTGGTGTGGTGGCGGGCAATCTTTACACCCGTATTGACCGCCACCCCCCAGCCCCCAGCCCCCAACCCCTGGCCCCAATGTTGAGGGCTACCAATAGCCAGGGGCCAGAAGCCCACCTGCCAAGCTGTCCGCGGGCCTGCCGTGCCCCCCCGGCTGGGAGAGGACTCGCTTACATCTCTCTCCTCTCGTCGGCCGTTGAGAGGCTGCAGGCCAGAGGAGAGGGCTCTTGGCCCCACTCCTTCAACCTGCTACTAAGCAGCTGGTAGACAGTATTGATAAGTGGGATATTTGTTAAGCGCTTACATGTGTCAAGTGCTATTCTAAGCACTGGGATAGGCACCGGATAATCAGGGCGGATACAGTCCTCGTCCACCCGGGCCTCACAGTCTAAATAGGAGGGAGAACAGGGATTTAACCTTCATTTTCCAGATGAGGAAATAGAGGAACAGCTTGCCCGAGATCACACAGCAGGCTTTTTCCACAAGGCTAAAGATTTTCAGGGAGAGCCTGTGCCCCTCGTGATATTTCTTGGAGGTCAGTAGTCCTGGCCTGGTGGGAGGCAGCATGGTCTTGTGGGAGGCAGTATGGCCTAATGGAAAGTGCCCAGGTCTGGGAGACAGAATCAATCAATCAGTGGTATATATTGAAGGTTAGTCCTGAGCACTTGGGAGAGTACAGCAGTGTCAGTAGATATGTTCCCCGCCCAAAAGGAACTTACAGTCTAGAGGGGACAGAAGACGCAGGTTCAAATCCCGGCTCCACCACTGGCCTAATGTATGACTTTTGGCAAGTCATTTTACCTCTCTGGCCCTCAGTTTCTTTATCTGTAAAATGGGAATAAAATAGGTTAGTGAGCCCCTTGTGAGACTCTCCTAACTCTTAATCTCGTATCTACCCTAGCCTTTAGCACATCATATGCACTTAATAAATGCTGTTTTTTATTACTTTCATCGTTGCATTTATTATGCTAAATGCCATGAAGAGGTGGTGCGTGTGTTTTAATGGGTCTTGCTATCCGTTCGCCCAGGTCAGTACCAGGGTCACACAGCAAGCGATCAGAAATACCACCAGGGAAGCTGCGTGGTAGAGTGGATAGAGTACCGGCCTGGGAGTAAGATGGACCTGGGTTCTAAACCCAGCTCCTCTGCATGTCTCCTGTGTGACCTTGGGCAGGTCACTTCACTTCTCTATGCCTCAGTTACCTCATCTGTAAAATGAGGATTAAGAATGTTACTCCCATGTGGGACAGGCACCGCGTCTGACCTGACTAGCTTGTATCTACCCCATTGTTTAGTTCAGTGACACACAGTAAGCGTATAGCAAATATCATAAATAAAAATATCATTGATTTATCGATAGACTGGATGGGAGGATCAGCAGGAATCTAGACCATAAGCTCATCTTGGGCAGGGAGGAACGCGGTAGCCAATTCTGTTGTATTGTTCTCTCTCAAGCGATTAGTACAGTGATCTGCTCATAGGAAGCACTTCATAAATGTGACTGATTGAATCCAGAGAGGTTTTAGGGGAACGAGTCTCTTTCCCAAGCAGTTCAGTGCGTGCAGTAGGTACTCAGTAAATACCACAATTCTTACTTTTTAGTAGAAGAGAGCTGGGTAAACTCTTCTATCTCTTTTTCCCTGCGGAGGAGAGAAATGTTTGCACACAAGTAGAAGCTCCTGTGTATCCCTGGGTTGGTGAGAAAGAAGTATTTGCCCACTTGTAAGTAAACATTGAATCGGGACTTTGCGGAGCTGGCTGAGGGAGGAGGAACAGCAGCAGAAAGAGCTTTGTAATAAAAATAAGAAGAATAATTGTGGTATTTAAGAACCTACTATGTGCCAGGCACTGTACCAAAGGTTGGAGAAGAAACAAGATAATCGGGTCGGTTACTGTCCTTGTCCCCCATTGGGTTCACAGTCTTAGTCTCCATTTTACAAACGAGGAGAAACAGTCACAGAGAAGTGATTTGCCCAAGGTCCCACAGCAGACAGTCAGCGGAACCAGGATTAGAACCCAGGTCCTCTGATTCCCGGGCCCGTGTTCTTTTCTCTAGGCCAACCTGCCCCTCTAGGCCGCGCTGCTTTCTCTCCTTCCTCTCCTTGTAGAACTGTCCTTTCTGTTCCTCACCAGGTTTTACCCAATAAAGCAAATTGTGAAGATGCAGCAAGGAGGCAGAAGAATTCCGGAAGAAACAGGGATGGAGTGGGGCCCGGGACTTGGAGGGAATAGATTAATATTTATAGGCATCAGTATTGGTCTCTTACCACCATTTATAATTCCAGCGGTGGCAGATTGAGGGCTGAATCAACATTTTTTCCCCCCTCTATAAAATCATAAATACGGTAAAGTAGCACTCCGAACCGCCTTTATCAAAAGGATAAATCAGGACAGTTTGTGTTGCGGGAGAGACTTAAAACTTATAAATCTGTTGCCCTCTAGGCTCCTATTCATCAAAGTGTCTGATATGAAATCTGGACTAAAGGCTTTTGTTATTATGTACCTGTTTATTCTCTCTGGGAAGTGTAAACGGGAAGAAGCGGTATCGTTCGGAGTGCACCAGCCTGCTCTCTTTATAGAAGGCGCACCTTTCTCCGAGGGATTTGGGAGAGACCGAGCCCATCGGTGGTACTTACTGAGCGCTTACCGTATGCCGAAAGCTGTACTGTGCACTTGGGAGAGTACAGTACAGCAGAGTTGATAGACGTAGCCTCTGCCTTGGGGAGTTTACGGTCTTTCTTGGACCCTCCCCCCCGGCCCCAACTCTGGACCTTCAGGATCTGGAAGGAGAGAATCCAGCAGATAACGGTGTGACCACTCTTTGTCCGGGTCCTGTAGTCCTTTCCCCGGGCAAAGGACGGTGGACTGTGAGCCTGTCATTGGGCAGGGATTGTCTCTATCTGTTGCCAAATTGTACATTCCAAGCACTTAGTACAGTGCTCTGCACATAGCGCTCAATAAATACTATTGAATGAATGAATGGAAAGGACTGCTCTCCGTTGCCCCCTCAATCGGAAGGGCAAACCTGAGTCGATTAGCGGGTGGTGGTCATGGAGAAAGGCAAGGATGGCATGAACAACTCTCTGCACCAGCAGGGCCGAGGAGCATCGACCAATCCATCAATGTTATTTATTGAGTGCTTATGGTGTGCAGAATACTGTTCTAAGCGCTTGGGAAAATACGATGCAGTTGGTAAGCACGTTGCTTGCTCCCAAGGAGCTCACAGTCTAGAGGAGCATGTAGGCGATTCCACTTTTCGGAGGGCAATGGTGGCTCTCTAGCCACTGGTGGTCATAGGGGAGGGTGGTCACACAGCAGACCAGTGGTGGAACTGGGATTAAAACCCAGTTCCTTCTGACTTCCAGGTCTGGGTTCTATCATCTATGGGGTCGGGAAGGGGAAGCCCAGGCATCCCCCCGTATCAGATGGATCCAAAACCTCGTCCCGGCTCTGGCTCGATGAAGACCAACAGGGTCATCAGTGGAGCTGGGAAGCGAATCTGCTGATCTGATAAATGGTTCCGGGCTGCGATATAGTCTTTGCCTGACCTCATTAGCTTGTATCTACCCCAGCGCTTAGTACAGTGCCCAGCATACAGTAAGTGCTTAACAAATGCCGTTCCAAAAAAAATCCTTAATTTATATTAATTTCTGTCTCCCCCTCTAGACTGTAAGGTTACCGTGGGCAGGGAATGTGCCTACCAACTCTGTTGTATTATATTCTCCCAAGCACTTAATACAGTGCTCTGCACAGAAAGTGCTCAATAAATATGATTGATTGATTTACTGACTGACCTGGTGAGACGCCTTCCATCCCAACAGTTGCAGGAAGTCTTTGTTCAGGAGAGAGCCCTGGGTTTTACCATGGGGCAAGGAGGTGCCAGCATGGTATGGGGGACCGGGGGTTTGAAAGAAGGAGGTGCCCCTGGAGCTCTTGTAGTAAAATCTTTCACCTCCTGTGACTGAAGACCCTCTCTTCAGAGGACAGGAGGGTAGTCATCAAACCTGGAGAGGAAGACCCAAGTCAGCCCCCAAGCCACCTGGGCCAACTTCTCTAGAGCGAGATCCAGTCAGTCAGACATGTTTATTGAGCGCATAGTGTGTGCAGAGCACTGTACTAAGCACTTGGGAGAGTACGATATAACAATAAACAGACACATTCCCTGCCTACGATGAGCTTACAGCCTAGAGCGGTAGACAGACATAAATAGAAATTAATAAATAAAAAAATGCAGATATTTACCTGAGTTCTGTGGGGCTGGGCTGGGGGATGAATAAAAGGAGCAAGTCAGGGTGACTCAGAAAGGAGAGGAGAAGAGGAAAGGAGGGCTTAGTCAGGGAAGGCCTCTTGAAGGAGATGTGCCTTCGGTAACCCAAAGGCCAGCCGTGGCCGGTCTCAGGTGAGGCAGCCCACTGTCCCAAGTCTGTCAAAAGGGAATGAAATGGACGGCGAGCTCCAAGGGGGACTGTTCTAACTCCTAACGTGGCACGTACCACAACGCTTAGCTCGTAGTAAGTGCCTAAAAAGATTGAGCCGTAGTATCCAGCCTGGTTTCTCCACATGCTTGGGGATGACTGAATGTGCGGGAGACCTCCCCCCTCCCAGGAGACCCCCTTCATCCCTTCCCGCCTAGTGTTGCTGCTGAGTGCTCTGCACATAGTAAGCGCTCAATAAATACTATTGAATGAATGAGTGAGAGTCCCTTTTCAGGGAGAACATATGGAGGCCATGTTGGTTTAGGAGGCTTGGATAGAGCGGCTTCAGCGGAGCTAACAGCTCGCTAGAAATAGGGCGGGACCACTTTCAGATGGGCAGATCACCTCCCTGCTGCTTCAGAAAGGGTGATTTTTTTTTTCCTTCTTTCCCTGGGTGTGCTGAAATAGGAAGTGGTTGTTTGATTTATCTCCCACAATGATGTGGTATTCTCTTCCTAAGTGATGTTTCATTCGCCAGCGAGGTACTGTAAATTTGTACTGAATATGTAAGTAAATATCCCTCCAAGAGCCGCACACCGGCTGGCCTCATCCGAGTCGACGCCGTCGGAACGGAGCTCCGGGCTCTTGGAAGAGGCTCAAATCCCCGAACGTGTCGGTATCCGGGGGAGGCGAAGGCGGCCCCCAACCTGGCTGAGAAGCAGCTTGGCCCAGTGGATAGACCACGGGCCTGGGAGCCAGAAGGACCTGGGTTCTAATCCCGGCTCTGCCCCTTGCTGATGATGATGATGATGGTATTTGTTAAGTGCTTACTGTGTGCCAGGTACTGTGCTATTGTCTCCACATGGAGTTCACAATCTTAATCCCCATTTTACAAATGAGGTAACTGAGGCACAGAGGAAATGACATGACTTGCCCAAGGTCACACAGCAGATAAGCAGCGGAGCGGGGATTAGAACCTGGCCGTCCTGACTCCCAGGCCCGGGGTCTCTCCACTAGGCCCCGCAGCTTCTCTGTGATCATTATTATCATTATTATTTAGAAATTTAGATATGTCCACCTCGCTAGTGGCTCGGCGAGGAGATGGCGAGCACGAAGGGGGTGGACGGGAGTGGGGCCCCGACAGCAGGCCGCGTCCCGCGTCCCCGTGGAGGAAGGCGCCAGATGCTGGAGAAATTAGCCCCGGGAGCAGCAATGTCAGACTCAATTTGAGAGTGTAACTCTCCAATGTTAAATAGGAGGCACAGCACCTGCCCTGGGAAGCCACAGCTTCATGCTGCCCTCGTTGGCATGGGAACATCCATGGGCACACAGAAGGGCTGGCTCAGTCGCAGGAGTAGGGTGAACTTGGACGTTCAAACCGACAGAAGGTTCCCAACTATTCAGGCTGATGTTCAGGGTGACGTGGCATCCCCTCCACACGTGGTCATCTTGAATCTCCCCAGCTCTCGGGCAACCCCTGGGCACTTAATAAATACCACTCTCCAATCCTTATTCTTGTTTTCGCTCGCCAGAGCAACGGGTGCCCAGGAGTTGGACCGGTGAAACGGATATGGGAAAAATGGCTTCTAGAGTCCTGTCTGCTGGGGCGAAGCTAGATTGAAAATTAAACATCATAAAATCTCTAAAAGTAGTTTCTACCAGAACAGAGAATGGTTCCGGCTCTCCCTTCCACCAAGGCTGGCAACTCCGGAGAGGAGTGAGGACCAACCCCTAAGGCATCATGGGAGGGATGGGGCAGAGGTTGGTTTTCCTGATTTAATAGTAAGAGTAATAATTGTGGTATGGTGTATCTTTGTGCTAAGTACTGGACTAAGTGATGGGTTGATATATTGTAAGTATTATACATATATACATATATATATACACACACATTGTGGGCAGCAATGTGTCTGTTATTATTTTGTATTCTCCCAAGCACTTAGTACAGTGCTTTGCACAGAGTAATCACTCAAAATACAACTGAACGAATGAATTATATGTATTACATGTAGAAATATATCTAAAATATCAATCAAAGATATTTACTGAGAGCTTACTATTTGCAGAGCACTGTACTAAGCGCTCGAGAGAATACAATACAGCAGATATTATAAGTAGATCAGACACAGTCTCTGTCCCCCAGGGAGCTCACAGTCTAAGCAGGAAGGAGAACAAGGATTGACTCTCCGTCGAACAGTTAAGGGAATTGAAGTGTGAAGAAGTAAAATGAGTTGCCCAAGGTCACACAGCGGGCAAGGGACGGAGTCTGGATTAGAACCCAGGTCTCCTGACTCCCGCCCCTGGGCTCTTTACACCGGGCTCTTCAGAGGCAGAGCAAGGCTCGGGTAAGGACCCTCAGCCTCCCCCCGGCCCATCCAGGGCTCGGAAACTCCGGCGACGGATTCGTCCTGCGCGTCCACGTCGCCCGCGCTACCCAACCCCGGCAGGGACCGCTCCGGAGCTCAACCTGCCAGCCGGCCGATAAGCTCCCCTCGATCGGGAACCGGGCGGTGTTTGCGTTGGCTAATTGTGTGTGCAAAGCCCCAGGTGGACACACGACGCTCTCTTGCCCGGGGAACCAGCTACCAATCAACCTTCAGATGTTAATAAAACAAGTCAAGACAGACAAAGGAAATTCCATTTGTATTTTAAACTCCCAATTCATCAGGGTCTCCTCCTTTAGATCTAGTGTGAGAGTGTCCTTGGTAGTAATGTAGCTGGAAGAGAAAATGGAGATAAAAGAGCCATTGTCTTAGAACGGCATTAATAAAAAATGAGTGTTGATCCTAATTGAGTATTAGTTAAACAGGCGGGTGGAGGCAGCTGGCTGCTGGGACCGTCTGAGTCGGTTCGCTTTGGACTCTAGCTCGTTCACGTTCTCTTCTCCCTGCCGACCTCCCTCTTCCTGGCACACCTGGGAAGGGTTAATTAGGAGTTGAGAGAAATCCGTCCGAAATCCAGTCCCTTCTGAAGCGGGCCCACCGGAGATTGGAGACGTTGGGCTGGACGCGAAGTCCACTTCGCTCCGGAAAGACCCTCCTCACTCTCATTATGGCCATTCTACTGTGGGTCGTGGGGCTTCGTTATTTGCCTCTTTGACTTTGGCCCAGATTCTGGGTCTGGTAGCCAACACCCGCAACTCTTTAATCCTCTTCCTGAATCATTCTGGCAATTTTGCGGAGTTCCTTTCTCAGGCAGTTCCCCCTCCGCCCCGCCCCTTGACAAGTAGTTTGGCCTAACGGAAAGATCCGGGGCCGGGGAGTCAGGGAATCTGGGTTCTGATTCCGGCTCTGCCACTTGCCTGCCATGTGACCTTGGGTAAGTCACACCCCTGTGCCTCTATTTCCTCATCTCTCAAATGAGGATTCAATACCTGTTCTCTCTCCCCTTTACATGGGACGGGGATGTGTTACCCGATTGACTTGTTTCGACCTCAGCCCTTCGACATATAAGTAAGTGTTTAGTAAATGTCATTAAAAGCAGCATCATTGCTAAATGTCATCGGAGAAGCAGCGTGGCTCAGAGGAAAGAGCCCGGGCTTGGGAGTCAGAGGTCATGGGTTCGAATCCCAGCTCTGCCACTTGTCAGCTGGGTGACTGTGGGCAATCACTTCACTTCTCTGTGCCTCAGTTCCCTCGTCTGTAAAATGGGGATTAACTGTGAGCCTCATGTGGGACAACCTGATTATCCTGTATCTACCCAGCACTTAGAACAATGTGCTGCACATAGTAAGTGCTTAACAGATACCAACATTATCATTATTATTATTAAAAAAAGAAAACCTCTCTGAGGAAGCATCTTCCAGTTTCCAGAACCTTCAGAGTGAGGGCGTGTTTTGTTCTTCATCCTCTGCCTCCTCACTTGGATTAAGCCCTTCCCCAACTAGGCCTCATTTTCTCTTCTCCCACATCCTTCTGGTCACCCTTGCACTCGGATATGTGCCCTTTATTCACCCCTCCCTCGGCCCCAAGCCACTTATGTACAGATGCATGATGTATTTATTTATATTTATGACTGTCTCCCCCTCTAGACCGTGAGTTCCTCGTGGGCAGGGAATGTGTCTACCAGCTCTGTTATATTGTACTCTCCCAAGTTCTTAGTACAGTGCTGTGCACACAGTAAGTGGTCCATAAGTAAGATTGATTGATTGATTGATTGGATGTAACCTAATGCAGAGCTTCGGATCAGGTGAAGCAGCACAGTGTAGTGGATAGAGCACGGTTTTGGGAGCCAGAAGGTCATGAGTTCTAATCCTGGCTCCGCCACTTGTCTGCTCTGTGACCTTGGACAAGTCACTTCTCTGTGCCTCAGTTACCTCATCTGTCAAATGGGGATGAAGACTGTGAGCCCCACATGGGACAACCTGATCACCTTGTATCCTCCCCAGCGCTTAGAACAGTGCTGTGCACATAGTAAGCGCTTAACAAATGCCATAATTATTAGTATTATTCTCTGTGCCTCAGTTACCTCATCTGTAAAATGAGAGTTGAGACTGTGAGCCCCACGTGGGACAGGGACTGTGTCCAACCCGATTTGCTCGTGTCCACCCCACCGCTTAGTAGAGTGCCTGGCATACAGGAAGCACTTGAAAAATACCACAGTTAGGTACCAGGGGTCAGACAATAGTCAAACCTAGTCCCTGCCCACGAGGAGCATATGGTCTCATGGAGATGCCAGCAGAGGTATATGAACCGGGTTAAAAGAACGTGAGTGGAAAAAATAAGCCCAATTGTGTAAATCAGTGGCAGCTATGCACACTCTGAAGAAGAGCTGCAAATGAACTCCGGGCTTCCTCTTCTAGTGTTGTCTAGTGTGGACTAACCACTGCCATGTTTTTGTAGTTCATAAATATCACAGGCATCATAGTGCATACCGCCTCCCCCTTTCTTTCCAACTTCCCTCCCCTACACATTCCATAACAGAATCAATTATTCATTGGTGTTTAGTGCGTGCTTGCGGTGTGCAAGCCACTGTGCTGAGCGCGTAAGTAAATACAGTGCTACCTAGACTGTGAGCCCCACGTGGGACAAGGACTGTATCTAACCTGATTAACTTGCTTTATACCCCAGGGCTTAGAACAGTGCTGGACATATAGTAAGCACTTAACAAATACAATAAAAAGAAGATAAATCGAGCAGTGGTTTTCTTTGAGCACTTACGGTGTGCAGAGCGCTGTACTAAGCACTTGGGAAAGCAGAATACAACAGAGATGGTAGACATGTTCCGTGCCCATAAGGAGCTTACAAGTCTCGAGGTCTGAATGAGAACATTTTGGTAATCCCGAGAGTACCCCTGATTGCCACTGATGCCTTTGGCGGGAATTGAGGAGGAGGAGTTTGAGGTGGCAAGAGACCTGGGTTCTAATCCAGGCTCTCTACCACTTGCCTGCTGTATTACCTTGGGCAAGTAATTTACCTTCTCTGAGCCTCAATTTCCTCATCTGTCAAATGCAGGTAAAATACCTGTTCTCATTCATTCAGTCGTATTTATTGAACACTTACTATGCGCAGAGCACTGTACTAAGTGCATAGAAAGTACAGTTCGGCAACAAATAGAGACAATCCCTACCCAACAACGGGCTCAGGTGGGTCAAGGTCGGTGTCCAAACTGATTGTACTGTATCTACTCCAGTGCATATCGCACAGGGCTTGGCACATCTAAGCGCTTAATAAATGCCATCATCATTGATTATTTAGCATCTCTTCAGGAGGCCTGGCCATCTTGTGGATGTGACTAGCAAGGCTAGTCAGTCTTATTTATTGAGTACTTACCAGGTGCAGAGCACTGTACTAAATGCTTGGGAGAGTATAGTATACCAATAAACAGACACAGTCGCTGCCCACAACAAGCTGACAGTAGAAAAGGGACCATTAGCCACAGTCATCCCCCTCCCGTTGACCTCAGCAGCCAGGCGGCCTCCAGCCAGGGAGAGTGGGGCGACCGTCCCGGAGGAAGAAATCTGCCCTGAAGACGGGCGTGATTGTGGATTCTTTTTTTCTTTTTTGGTTTGTTTGTACAGGATTTGTTAAGCACTTACTATGTGTCAGTCTCTGTACGCTGGGGTAGATACAAGCTAATCAAGTTGGACCCAGCCCATATCCCACACAGGGCTCCATGTTCATTTTCCAGATGAGGTAAGTGAGGCGCAAAGGAAGCGAAATGACTTGCCCAAGGTCACACAGCAGATAAGTGGCAGAGCTGGGATCGGAACCCATATCCGTTGACTTCCAACCCCCCGCACTTTCCATTAGGCCACAGCGCTTCCCTGCCCCGAAGCCTCCCGGCTCGGTCGGAGCCCCACCAGGGCGACCTCACGACCCTACCCGGTCGCCCCCCCCGGCCTTGACGCACACGATCAACTCCTCTCTCCCTGACCTGCTTCTCCGGCTCTCCGCGAGCCTTGTTTACCGGGCTTTTCTTGGGGTTTGTGACAGATAAGAGCCGTATTGATTCTCGGCATCTGCTGGCGGTAACCTTTGAAAGGGCAGGCGATGCATCACCATAGAATTTTATCTATCAATATCGGAGTAATAGAAAGACAGGGATGACATCTAATCACAACACTGCTGACAGATCATAAATCTGAGCTGATAGGGGCCCGGTAATGGGCAGTGGAAAAAAAGGACAAGGATTAACATCGGGATAAAGTCGGGGGAATGTTGGGCTGGAAAGAAGACTGTTTGACCAGGGCAAATAAAATTAAAAAAAAAAAATCCTTCAGGAAAGGGTTGCTTGCCTTCCCTGGGAGATTAGGGAGAGGGGACAGAGAGAGAGAAAATGAAAGAGAACAATTATGAGAACTAGACTGTAGTTCCTTGAGGGCAGGGATCGTATCTACTAACTTAGTTGTACTCTCCCAAACCCAGTCCAACTCTCCGCACAGGGAAGCACTCTATAAATACCGTCGATTGACTGATCTGTCGGCTGGAATGGCAGTTAGTGGCTCGGATCTGAATCTTATTATCCATTAGGATGGAGAACGTTTGATGTATTGTGTAGTGGATCAGCGCGGATTAATCGATCGATGGCATTTATTGACCACTTACTGTGTGCAGAACACTGCACTGAGCACTTGGGTGAGCGTAAAGGAGTTAGTAAGGACAATCTATGCCCTCAAGCTTTCAATGTAGAAGTGAGCTTTCAAGCGAAAGGTCTATACTGCTTAAACACTTGGATATACACCCCGGCCCCCCAGCATTTTCATCCACAACTTTATAATCTGCTGCTTCCTCTCTCTCTGATTCATTTTAATGCCTGTCTCATTGGGATTGTAAGCACCTTGAGGGCAGAGATTGTGACTCCAACTCTACTTAATTGTAATAATGATGGTATTGTTAAGTGCTTACCATGTCCAGTCACTATACTAAGCACTGGGGTAGATACAGGCTTCTGAGGTGGGTCACAGTCCCTGTCCCACTTGGGGCTCACAGTCTCAATCTTCATTCTACAGATGGGGGAACTGAGGCCCAGAGAAGCGAACTGACTTGTTCTCAGTCACACAGCAGACAAGCGGCAAAGCTGGGATCAGAACCCACGTCCTCTAACTCCCAGGCCGTTCTCTATCCGCTAGGCCGTGCTGTTTCCCAGGTGTCTCCCAAATAATAATAATAATTATGGTATTTGTTAAGCATTTACTATGTGCCAAGCACCAAATGTTCAATACAGTGCTCTACACACAGCCATTGCTCAGTAAATACCACTGAATGATTGACTGAAAGGGGGGGATGATTTGCTTTGCCTATTTCTCTGGTCATTTACTATTTCCTCCTCCATTCCCAGACTTCCAGTACCCGCCTCCCCAACTTCCAGACTCCCAGAGTAGAGCCCTGAGCCAGGTTCTCACATCTTTGCCCAAGACAGTTCCCGCTCCAACCAGGTCTGGGCAGACCAGCAGCTTTCCCCCTGCTGCTACCCAGGCCTGGACAGCCCTGGAGAGCGGGGTGAGATGCCCAGGAAAACCAAGGTCTCTGTTTCGGCAGTCCCACTCGCCAAGCGGGAGATGACATGTATCTCCCCCAGGGGCATGAGCCTAGTGGAGTCATGAATCGTAAAGCAGTGTTGCCTAATGGAAAGAGCCCGGAAGTCAGAGGACCTGGGTTCTAATCCCAGCTCTGCGCATGCCTGCTGTGTGTCCTCGGGCAAGTCACTTCACTTCTCTGAGCCTCGGTTACCTCATCTGTTAAATGGGGATTAAGACCGGGAGCCCCATATGGTACAGGGACTGTGTCTGACCTGATGACTTTGTATCTACCCCAGTACCGAGAACAGTGCTTGGCACACAGTAAGCGCTTAAGAAATACCACGTTGGTTATTATGAGCCGGGTGGCGGGCTGAGCTTGGCTCCTAATCGGCCGAGCGGATCTCTAACCTGGAGCTCATCTGGACTCCGCGGGCTCGCTGGACCTGCCGTAAACCCAGCCGCCGAGGCCCGGGAGAGTCCAGCGTTTCCCCGGTTAATTTTCCAAAGGGCGCTTTCATACATCACCGGCTCGCGGCCGGAGCGGAGAATAGCGCGACAATTTAATAACGTGAATGGGGTCTGTTGGATTCTGCAGAGAAACGGTCTTCCTCAGGGCCCAGAATATATGGTCCCGGCTGCCGCCGCACTCCCGGTATTTTTAATCAGTTTCGTGTTTTTATTATATCCCGAGTACAAGGTGTTACAAAAGAGTGCCCGGCGTTGGCAGGCGTACAGAATTGACAAATCAAAAAGTGAATAGAACAGCAAGGAGCCCATTAGGGGTTTGCTTTTGTACAGGAAGAAAACGCCAAGGATCACGGGGCGGGGAGGGGGAGGCGAAGGAGGTGGAGCTTCCCTCTCTCAGCCTTGCATTGGAGTAGTTGTCGTATCAAAGTTCTGCCAGCGCTGGTGCTTTTTCTGCAGCGATTCCGACCGTGCCCCGTGGTAGTGATCGGACGACGTCTCCAACGAATGCGTAATTTACCTGCACCGAGTGGCTCCCGGGACTTCCCATAAATAGAACAGCTTTTTTAAAACGTCAGACACTCGGCACATCACTCCGGACCGCTGCAGCGGACTCACACGGCGGCGGACGGCTGAGAGAGCCACCTGAGGGGCAGCAGAGGCCTCTGGGAAGGTCGGCCATGATGGAGGCTGGGACGTCTGTCCGGGACAGAGTGGGTGGTGGGAGCTGTGGAAGAGGAGCAGTGTGGCCTAGCGGATAGAGCCCGGGCTTGAGAGTCAGAAGGACCTGGGTTCTAATTCCGACTCTGCCTCTTGTCCGTTTTGTTACCTCGGGCAAGTCACTTCACTTCTCTGGGCTTCAGTTAGCACCTCTTTAAAATGGAGATTAAGACTGGGAACCCCATGGAGGGCATGTAATGTGTCCAACCTATCTTAAATTTACCTCAACGCTTTGTACAGTGTCTGGCACGTAGTAAGGGTTTAACAAATACTATTTGCAGGGGAAGCTGTGGTTTTCAGGGGAAGGGCCGGGCACCTGGGGCTGGGTGGGTTGTGTCCACTGGGGCAGGTAGTGTCTGCTAGCGTGGGCTCTTGGCAACTGGAGATGGTGGCGTTTGGAGTGCCTCCCCTGAGTCTTGGCTTCCTTGCTTTCCTGCGTGTCGGCCCATCCTCTGAGCTGGAACAAAATGGGTGGAAATGACTGCAGTAGGTGGAAACCGAACCGGAATCCATTGCCCCCGCTGCCTTGGTGTCCAAGGCCCCGGGTAGGGGGTATCTCTCGGTTGTAGACAAATAGGTGAGCAGCAGCATGGCCTGGTGGATAGAGCGTGTTCCTGGGAGTCAGAAGGACCTGGTTCTCTTCTCAGCTCTGCCACTTGTCTGCTGTGTGACGTCGGGCAAGTCACTCCACTGTTCCTCAGTTACCTCATCCATAAAAGGGGGATTGGGACTGTGAACCCCCTCTGAGACAGTCCTGATTAGCTTGTATCTATCCCAGTGCTTGGTAAGGTGCCTGGCACAGAGTAAGCACTTAACCAGTATCATTGGAAAAAAGAAAAAGAAGGTTGAGGGCCGTTGCTGGGTTTTGGCTCCAGGGGAAAGGTTTTATTTTGGGGGGTTTTTTAATGGTATTTGTTAAGTGCTTGCTATGTGCCAAGCACTGTACTAAGCGCTAGGGCAGATACAAGGTCAGACACAGTCCATGTCCCACATGGGGCTAACATTCCTAATCCCCATTTTACAGATGAGGTAACCGAGGCACAGAGAAGCGAAGTGACTTGCCCAGGGTCACACGGCGGATAAGCGGCGGAGCCGGTATTAGAGCCCAGGACCTTCTGGCTCCCAGCCCCGTGCTTTCTCCACTAGGCCACACTGCTTCTCCAACATTTACTATATTCCAGGGAGTGTACTAAGCGCTTTTTCCACAAGCAGATGAGGACTAGAGCCCAGTGTCTCCCTGCAGGTCAGCCGTGTTCGGCGGCAGGAAATAGAGACAGATTCTTTATCCCGCTACCCGCTACCTGCTTCCCCTGAGCCAGAGCCGTGTAATTGAAGCAGCTTGTCTGGATAAGCTCTTCTGCTCCACCGCCGTCGGAGGCCTCGGTGGGCAAGGGAGCCCGCTCCTGCCACTAGAACCACTAGAATGGACATTCCCGGAACAGATGCTCAGGTGCCCGTGGACGTACCTTGTCTTGCAAGTGTCTACCAACAGAATTGGTAGAAATGATTCACGTTTTCAAGGAGCTGACAGAGAGAGAGAGAAAGTCAGTCAATCTCATTTATTGAGTGCTTACTGTGTGCAGAGCAATGAACTAAGCACTTGAGAGAGGACAATATAACAATAAACAGGCACATTTCCTGCCTACAGTGAGTGTACAGTCTAAAGCGAGAGAGAGAGGGCTAGTGTGAGTTTGTGTGTGTGTGTTCGAGAGCGAGAACGAACAGGTGGTGGCCGCTTGGATGGAATCAGTTGGGTGGGAGAATGCCAGCCTAGGACTAGGACAAACCTCACCCTCAGAGTAGGGGCGAGAGAGCAGGAGGCCCCTCGCTTCTTGATTTTCCTCGCTCCCCACAAACCCAAGCACCTCAAGATGGCGGTTTAGGCCCCTCCGTTTCCAGTAGGCCCACTCAGAGAGCTAGCCAGATGGGATGCTTTGCGCTCCTGCTCGAAGGGGCCGGACTCGGCTTACGGAAGGCTGCCTGCGGCTTGACTGACAGTCGGCGGGGCCCATCCAGAGTGTCATCGTCGCCAACACCCGGGTTCCCGCCGGGAAATTGCCTTATGGTAGGCCGCGAGTGCTCAGCTTCATGGTAAGAAAGTGTAACAGCAACACTGCAGCATTTCGTGGCAGTGATGCCCAGAAAGATCCAGCTGTCCCCTGAGCCACCCTGCTAAGAAACCTTTTTAATAACAACAATAATAATAATTCATAATTGTGGTATTTGTTAAGGGCCTACTATGTATCAGGCACCGTACCAAGCGCTGGGTTAAATACAAGGTGATCGGGTTGGACACAGTCCCTGTCCCACATGGGGCTCCCCTTCTTAATCCCCATTTTTACAGATGAGGTCACTGAGGCAACAGAGAAGTGGAGTGACTTGCCCAAGGTCACGCAGCAGACGGGTGGCAGAGCTGGGATTGGAACCCAGGTCCTTCTGACTCCCAGGATTGCTCTATCCAATAGGCCACACTGCTTCCCTAAGCAGCTGCTTTAGAAGTCCTGACAGCCGTCCTCTCCTCCCCGCTCCCCGAGCCTCTCCTTCCCCGTCCCGTGCGCACTCTGGATCTTCGCTCCAGACCCCCTTTCGGCCGTGTTCCAGCTGGCACGTTTCTTTACTCCCTCGCCCTGGCTGCTTAGGCTCGCTCTCGTTGGCTCGAAAAGCGACCGGGGAGAGGCAGCGAGAGAGAGACCAGTTCTGGCAGTCGAACTGGATTCCCCCCGACTGTCAGTATTAATGAATGCCCTTGAAGCCGGCTCCGTAAATGTCTCCAGTTGGAGTTGCGGCCTTTAGAGAGGAAGGATCTTTCAGCAGAACCCAGAAGACTCTCTCTAAATACCAGGCCCGGCACTTAGGCAGCGGGTGGAGGGCTGATTTTATCAGTGTCGCATATTAGAAGGTGCTGTATGCCGCCGACGGCCCCGGTCTCCGATTTTAAGAAGGCTCTGTGCCCAGAGAACAACCTTGGCTTTATTTCACGATACTGGTGAGGCCTCAAGTTTCATTTATTATCCTCCCTGTGAACTCTTTGGAAGGAAAAGACCAATTGTCTTTTTTTTTATGGTATTTGTTAAGTGCTTACTATGTGTGAAGCACAGTTCTAAGTGCTGGGGTAGATATAAATTAATCAGGTCGGACACAGTTCTAAGTGCTGGGGTAGATACAAGTTAATCAGGCCAGACACAGTCCCCGTCCCTCGTAGAGGAAGCAGCTTGGTTTAGTGGATAGAGCATAATTATTATTATAGGGATTCACAGTTTAAGTAAGAGGGAGAACAGATATTGAATCTCAGTTTAACAGTTGAGGAAACTGAGGCACAGTGAAGTGACTTGCCCATGGTCACACAGGCAAATGGCAGAACTGGAATTAGATCTTAAATCTCATGGCTCCCAGGCCCGGGCTTTACCCATTAGGCTACACTGCTTATGTGCAAGTTGTCTTTCAAGCCACTTCTGAAAGGAAGAAGAGAGAAACCAGACAGCACACTTAGATTCTTTCTGGAGATTCTCTAAAGCTTTGAAACCCAAACGGTCCGCTCCCGTCGTCTCTAAAGCCGCAAGTGGCATTGCTCGTGTTTTGCTGCATATTGTAATTATTGTCGCATGTTTAAGCCTTGTGATTTTAAATATCTTACACAAATTGTTAATCTTTTAACACCCCGGAGGCGAATGGGAAGAAGGACCCAGCATTTAGCGAGTCTGAGCATAAAGTGACCCAGGTTTAATAACGGTGCTTCTCACCAAAGGGCAAACATTATTAAATTGCTTGCTTAAGAGCCGGGGACAAAGGAACAAGAGAAATACTTGTGCCTCGCTGGTAGAGTGTTCGGGCTGGGAGAGAGATACAGAAACACGGCTTGCAGGAGAGACCCCGAGTTGGGGGAACCTGGGGAGGGGGAAGGAAAGAAAGGGGCAGTGGGGGGATATTAGGCATGAAGCGTGCGTGTGTGAGTGTATACGCACATGAGCAGAGCTTGTCTTGGCAGAGAGCTCGACGAAAACCAGGGCAAGAGAAAATTGAAGGAAAGAGGAAGAATCTACTCCAGTGTGTACAATGAAAGCCAAGCACCGTTGTAAGCTCTGGGGTAGATACAAGGTAATCAGGTTGTCGCACGCGGGGCTCACGGTCTTAATCCCCATTTTACAGATGAGGTAACTGAGGCACTGAGAAGTGAAGTGGCTTGCCCAAAGTCACACAGCAGACAAGTGGCGGAGTCAGAATTAGCACCCATGACGTCTGGCTCCCGAGCCTGTGCTCTTTTCACTAGGTCATGCCGCTTCTCTACCCAACCCACTGAAGAAGCATGGCATAGTGGATAAACCACGGGCCTGGGAGTCTAAATCCCAGGTTTAATCTTAGTCCCAGATTAAGCCCCACTTTCCTCATCTCCCACTTCCTTCTGCGTCGCTCTGACTCGCTTCCTTTACTCTTCCCGTCTCCCCGCCCCACAGCATTTATGTATGTATCTGTAATTTTATTTATTTGTATTGATGTCTATTTACTTGTGTTGATATCTGTCTCCACCCCTCTAGACTAAGCTCCTTGTGGGCAGGGATTGTCTCTTTTTATTGCCATATTGTAATTTCCCAAGCACTTAGTACACTGCTCTGCATACAGTAAGTGCTCAATAATACATTTGAATGAATGAGTCAGAAGTTCTAATCTTGGCTCCATCACTTGGCTGCCGTGTGACCTTGGGGAAGTCATTTTACTTCTCTGTCCCTAGATTACCTCATCTGTAAAATGGGGATTGAGACTGTGAGCCCATATGGGATAGGGACTGTGTCCAACCCCATTTGCTTGTATCCACCCCGGCACTCAGTACAGTGCCTGGCACATAGTAAGCGCTTAACAAATACCACAAGTATTTTCATTATTATTATTATTATCATTATTATAGTCCATCTGTCTCCCCCGATTAGACCGTAAGCCTGTCAGTGGGCAGGGATTTTCTCTGTCTGGTGCCGTATTGTACATTCCAAGCGCTTAGTACAGTGCTCTGCGCATAGTAAGCGCTCAATAAATACTACTGAATGAATGAATGCATTATTGGGTAGGAATTGCCTCTATCTGTTGCTGAATTGTACTTTCCAAGTGCTTAGAACAGTGATCTGCACACAGTAAGCCCTCAATAAAACGATTGAATGAATGAATATAGTGTTCTGCACATAGTAAGCGCTTGCTAAATACCACTGACTGTTCAGTAGGTTGAAGAGGTGGTTGGAAGAACTCTCTGTCTGATGTGGGTGAAGGCTGGGTCTCTCCCCCTCTAGACTGAAACTAATTGTTGGCAGGGAATGTTCCGACTTGTGATCATATTGCACTGTCCCAGGCACTTAGTACAGTGTTCTGCACACATTAAACACTCAAAAAATACCTCTGACTGACTTACTGCACCACTGCCTTGTACGCTGGTCAGAACTGGGGCCAACAGCCTGACAATGACCCTTCCCCAGAGCTGCATACTCACTCCCTTGCCTGGGGAAGGAATAGACTTCGAGGGAGTGGGGTACTCATCTCTACTGTGAGGTAGCGGACCCCCATAACACCGTAGAACAGAGAATAAATAGATAAATAATGTTGGTACTTGTTAAGCACTTACTAAGTGCAGAACACTGTTCCAAGCGCTGGGGTAGATACAGAGTAATCAGGTCGTCCCACGTGAGGCTCACAGTTAATCCCCATTTTACAGATGAGGTAACTGAGGCACAGAGAAGTGAAGTGACTCGGCCACAGTCACACAGCTGACAGGTGGCAGAGGCGGGATCCGAAGCCATAGACCTCTGACTCCCAAGCCCGGGCTCTTTCCACTGAGCCACGCTGCTTCTCTAAGAAGCAGAGAGAAGCAGGGTAGCCTAATGGATAGAGCACGAGCCTGGGAATTGGAAGGACCTGGGTTCTAACCCCCGCTCCGCTGCTTCTCTGCCGCGATCTTGGGCAAGTCACTTCACGTCTCTGGGCCTCAGTTATCTCTAAAATGGGGATTAAAGGCTGGGAGCCCTATAGGGAACAGGGACTGTGTCCAACCTGATGAGCTTGTATCTACCCCAGCGCTAAGTAGAGTGCCTGGCACCAAGTAAGCGCTTAAATACCGTTAAAGAAAAAAGATAGGGGAAGGCGTGGAGGGTAAGGTATGGACATAAGTGCTGTGGGGAATCAACTCTGTGGGTGGTCTCAGGTGGCCAGAATCTCAAGAACAAGGTGGTGAAGGTCAGAGGCTGAACTCGCCAGAAGTCCATCAACAGAGCAAGTGGCATTTTATAGAACTAGTTTTTCAGGCGGCTGAGCATTTCAATCCCTCCCAGGGGATTCTGTATCTTCTCTTTCATTTCTGTGCAAGGAAGATGCACAGGATGGACAGGGAGAACTTCGGCTATCAGTGGCTCAACCTTCTGCTGGTGTCGAGAGACTTGATGGTTTGGGGGAGATCTTGAACCCACTGGTATCGTGCTGCTCAGACGGCCCTCTCAGGTGCCCCCTTTTTTTACTCTGTGCCCGAGGTGGGATTCCCAGATAATGATGATGATAATGGTATTTCTTAAATGCTCACTGTGTCAAGCACTGCTTTAGGCCCTGGGGTAGATACAAATTAATCAGATTAGATGCAGGCCCTGTCCCACAAGGGGCTCACAGACTAAGTAGGAAGGAGAACAGGGATTGAATCTCCATTTTACAGGTAAGGAAACAGGTACAGAAAAGGTAAGTGACTTGCCCAAAGCAGAGCAGGCATTAGAACCGAGGCCCTCTGACTCCCAGACCTGTGCCCTTTCCACTAGGCCATGCTGTCCCTCAGTTTCCTCATCTGTAAAAGGGGGTCAGGTGGGGAGGTTACCTGTTCTTCCTCCTTATAAGACCAGGAGCCCCAGGAGACCACAGCGACACAGCGGGACAGGGATTGCGTGTCCAATCTGCTTATAACATACCTTCCCTAGTGCTTAGTACAGTGTTTGGTCATGGGTTCGAATCCTGGCTCTGCCACTTGTCAGCTGTGTGACTGTGGGCAAGTCACTTCACTTCTCTGCGCCTCAGTTACCTCATCTGTAAAATGGGGATTAAGACCGTGAGCCTCACGTGGGACAACCTGATTACCCTGTATCTATCCCAGCGCTTAGAAGAGTGCTCTGCACATAGTAAGCGCTTAACAAATACCAACATTATTATTGGCACAGAGTAAACACCTCATGAAGCAGCATGGAAAATGGGGTTTGAGACTGAGCTCTACGGGGGACAGGGACTGTGTCCAAACTGATTAACTTGTACGTACCCCAGCGGTTAGAACAGTTTTTGACACATAAGTAAGCGCTTCACAAAAACCATCGTTATCATATAGACCGACACCGTTATTCTTAGCGACCGATCGCTTCCGGCACAGAACATCGGCCCGCTCGGTCCATGCCCCGGAGGGAGAGGAGCTCGGCTTCGGTCCTTCGGAGGGTCCTCCCTCCCGCCCTCGGCTCAGTCCCCACTGGGCGAGCCCCTTCCCCCCAGCACCGCCTCCTCCGCGGCTCCGTTGGCTCCTCAGCCGGACGCCCCATCGCAAGGATCGATATTCCCGGCGGTTCCCACCGCACGCAAGCCGGGGAGCGAAAGGTGAAACTTGGTCCTTAACCCCCTTGTGACTGTCTGAGCGGTGATTAATGAACTCGATGGGCTTTCCTGCAGACCTTTCAGAGGGCGGATGAAGGATGGAATTTCAGCTCTCTTTTGCCAGGCCCTCGGCTTAATTCGGCTCTTAAAATTAATGTCCTTTTTCCGAATGCCAAGAAAACAAAAGGGATTTCTCCAGAGTGGATGCGGCTTGACACGATAGGGCTTAATTGGTGTCAGGAAGACGGGAAGGATGAACGGGGGAAATGCCCGTTGAGCTGATGAGACGGAAAAGCGGCTAAGTTGTTCGGGACTTATCGTGCGAAGGCGGGTTCCGACGCTCGCAAACTGGAACTGTTTGCCGTATAGATCGTAACGACTCCAAAGGAGCCATTATAGTCTATTATGTAATTACATAATCAAAGTATGCATAGTAACCAGCGTTCAGAATTGAATGCTAATCAAACGTACCTATAGTATGTATTTAAACTAAAATAGAAAGTGCTAATTTGCCATTAGTCAACTAAACAAGACATGTGTATACAGAATATTCATGAATAGCTTAATGTTGTGTCAGATGATATTTTTTTTTGTTTTTGTATTCATGAAAAATCAACAATTCTAATTGAAGAAGAAAAAATAGCCAGCAGAGACAGATTTCTCTCTTCCTCGTGCTTCCTAATTTTTTCGTCCAGCGCCTTTCACTGATTATTAAAGATGAGATTAAAACCAAGACGGGTCGCCTCTGAAAACCACGGCTATTCTCCAGTAATTCCCTCACTGGAAAGAGGTGACACTCTGACCCATTTCCCTGACAGTGGGAGAGCGGGATGAATATGACAAATGAAATTCAATTAGACACACCACTGTTTTTAAAAATAGCCGGGCACCGCCGATGCTGTGATGGAAATAATTTGATGGAGGTCAGGAGGGAAGGTATCTCCCTTAGTGGAAAGCAGCAATGAAAGATTGCTGTTTGGCAGAGTCGGTTTGATTTTATCTCCAAGCTTGTAATCTGGGCGGCTCAGATTAATTATGTTTTTTGGCCGCCCGGTTGCAGGGGATGGGGAGGGGTAGAGAGAGAACAACTCTTTCTCCCTCACCAAGATGACTCCGGCCTCCCTGTCCACCAGGCGCTTTAGATGGCAACGAAACATGGAGCCGGGTCACCGGGGTTAAGGGAAGCTTTGCAAACAGCATGAAGATGGGATGCCTTTGATTCACGATATATATTTAGGGACACGTGCAGGTTGGCCCTGGCTGTTTGGGAAACGGAGGAGTTGCTTCTCTGTGGTCCAGGCCCCCCATTAACCCTCACCTGAAGGAAGTGGAGTTAGGACTCTCGTGTTTGCTTCTCTCTGTCGCTCACAAAAATGTGGACCTTTTTTCTCCCGTGGCTCTCCCCTTGAGAAACGGCGGGGCCCAGTGTAATGAGCCCAGGCCTTGGAGTCGGAGGACTTGGGTACTAATCCAGGCCACTTACCCGCTGTGTGACCTTGGACAAGTCACTTCATTGCTCCGGCTTCAGTTTTTTCATCTGCAAAATGGGGATTCAATACCTGTTCTCCCTCCTACTACGACTGTGAGCCCTTATGGGGCCTGAGTATCTTGTATCTACCCCAGCGCTTAATACAGGGCTTTGCACATAGAAAACACGTAACCAAAACCATTATTATTATTCTCTCCACTCACTCTCTGCTCTTTTTCTCTCTTTTTCTCTCCCTCTCCCCCTTCTTCCCCAGTCTCGTTCCCCACCTCTTTCCTTTCTCCTCTTTATTCTCTTCTCTCCTCCTCTGCCTCCCCTCTTTTCCCCCTTCCCCCAATCATTTTCCTTCTTTTCCCCCTCGCTATCCTCCTTTTCTCCACTCCCTCACCCTCTGTCCCTCCTCTTCTCCCCCTTATTTTTCCCAACTCTCTCCTCTCCTACCCCGTTCACTCTCTCCCTCTCTCTTCCCCTTCTCTCCCTCTCTCACCGCTCCTTTCCCTATCCTCCCCTCAACTTCTCTCCTCATCCCCTACCTCACTGCTCTGAGAGCTGGGCCAGTGGAGAAATTGCTCGGGCATTTTAATGGGACAAAATTCCATCATCAAAGGCTTTCGTGGCTTGAACTTCAAATAATTTATTTCTAAATTACTTTTACTGTAATTCTTATTAATTCCAATAGGTTTCTGATTTGATATAGAACTCGGTAAACGCAGGGAACAATTTAATGAATTGAAAGATAGGATTGAGTCTCTTAAAGGAAATGTACAAAATATGCTGGCAATAATTGCTTAGATAGAAATCAAATCTTAATGGCTTTGTTAATGATTTGTGGCGAACATTGTGTTTAGCTAGAACTTGGGGAACATATGTGGCTAGAATCTTTCTCAGAAAGATTTTTTTTTCCCTCCGGGACCAATAGCAACTCTCCGGAGGAGTTCTCTATTTTTCTGACACCTTCTGTGTGAGAGAGCGAGCAGAAAACCGGATCCCAGAAGGCACGGGGCTCCCTTAGGGGTGGCCATTTTGTGTCGGGGTGGTGGAGGATTCGTTCAGAGCTGTGAAGTAGTAATAGCTGGAGCAGAAGTTGCTGTATTTCGTGAGTGCCATTTGGTGCAATTCACTCTCCTCGACTCCGGGGAAGTACAGAATGGAGTGAGATGTTCCGTGCCCACAAGAGGCTTACATTCTAATGATGGAGACAAACAGAAAAATATTTACAGATTTTGGAGAACACAAATACCGTTAACTGTTCTATTAATGTCCGTCTCCCCCTCTAGATTGTAAGCTCATTGTTTGCATGGAATGTCTCCACCAATTCTGTTTCATACTCTACTCTCCCCAAGCACTCAGTATAGTATTCTGCGCACAGTAAGCCCTCAATAAATACCATTCCCTGATTGACCTTCCCTTTCATTATGGACCTGACCAGAGAGACCCCTCTGGCTCAAATGGACAGTTTGGCTATTAAGAGCCAGGCTGCCTGGGGGAGAATTCTTGGGCTTAGCAAGTGGCCCTAGAGTGGGATAATAAAGCTGTTCCTTCGGGGCCTAAATTGTTGAGTGTTCACGAAAGAAGGGAGTAGTAAGCCAGGTGTTTTATGTCCAGCTGTGCTTTCTCCTTCACCTTGGTGTGCATAATTGAGGAATTAAAAGCAGGAGAAGAAATCAGGAGTTACCCAAAGAAGGAGAGTTCAGCTGGAATGTGAGCTGGTTTTCTCTTCTCGTCGAAGTTTAGGTGGGATTCGAGAAGCGAGGAAAGACTCAGTGGTATTTATTCAATGATATTTATCGAGTGCTTAATGTATGCAAAGCGCCGTACTCAGCACTTGGGAAAGTGCAGTTGGTAGCCTAGAGTTTAGAGGACGAGTTTTCTATTTATTGAGCACTTACAGTGTGCAGAGCACTCTACTGAGCACTTTAAAGAGTAAAATATAACAGTAGAAGAGATGCATTTCCTGTCCACAGTGAGCTTACAGCCTAAAGGGTATTTGACGCCTTCCCACCTGGGAGTAGCCGAAAGACAGACCCTAGAACCCACCTGGATGAGTTAAGCACAGTGGAAGTGAGTTAGCCCTCAGTTTCCAGGCTGAATTGTCCAGACTGGCTGACCTGTCATGGTCATTGGTCAAGGAAATCAGATAGCTGCTCAGTGGAAAGAGCCTGGGCTTTGGAGTCAGAGGTCATGAGTTCGACTCCTGGCTCTGCCACTTGTCAGCTGTGTGACTGTGGGCAAGTCACTTAGCTTCTCTGTGCCTCAGTTACCTCATCTGTAGAATGGGGATTAACTGTGAGCCTCACGTGGGACAACCTGACCACCCTGTATCTACCCCAGTGCTTAGAACAGTGCTCTGCACATAGTAAGCGCTTAACAAATACCAACGTTATTATTATAGAGAACATGTTAGTAGCCCCTTTCACTGGCTTGGAATGGTACCACCCAGGGTCTGCAGCTCCCCCTGCAGTGGTGCACCATGCCCACTCTCGCCTTGGCCCAGTCCCTAGTCGGCCTTCCCAATCGATCAATCAGTTGAGAAGCAAGGAATAGTGGGTAGAGCACAAGCCTGGGAGTCTGAAGGATCCGGGTTCATTCATTCGTTCATTCAATAGTATTTATTGAGCGCTTACTATGTGCAGAGCACTGTACTAAGCGCTTGGAATGAACAAGTCGGCAACAGATAGAGACGGTCCCTGCCGTTTGACGGGCTTACAGTCTAATCCGGGGAGACGGACAGACGAGAACAATGGCAATAAATAGAGTCGAGGGGTAGAACATCTCGTAAAAACAATGGCAACTAAATAGAATCAAGGTGATGTACAATTCATTAACAAAATAAATAGGGTTCTAATCCCAGCTCCACAACTTGTCTGCTGTGGGACCTTGGGCAAGTCACTGAACTTCTCTGGACCTCAGTTCCCTCATCTGTAAAACAGGGATTAAGCCTGTGAGCCCATGCGGGACATGGACTCTGTCCTATCTGATTAGCTTGTAACCACCCAAGCGCTTAGTACAGTGCTTGGCTCATAGTAAGCACTTAACAGATGCCATAAAAAAATCGATCAAATGGTGTTTATTTAGTGCTTATTGTGGGCGGGCCTATTGAGTGCTTACTCTGGGCGGAACACTATGCTAAATGCTCAGGAGAGTACAATGTAACAGAGTTGGTAGACATGTTCCCTGTTCACTTGAACTTACAGTCTAGAGGGATCCAGCATCCTCCATGAGGAATAGTGCAAATTGCATTTTAATTTGTGCCCCGAACCCCATTCCCGTGAGCAGCTCAGCATTTCTGAGTGTGTCAGACCGTGTTAGCCGTGGAGAAGAATGAACTGACTGTTATCAGCCTTCCTTAAGACACACGGGGCGTTGGAACCGTTGGGTTTATTTTGAACAGAAGAAGGGCTATTTTTGTTTCCCGGCCCAAACGCCAGTTAATTGAGCTTTCGAAACCTGGAAAGGGTGGGAAAATGGTTTGTTTCAGAGGGGTATCGGAGCGGCTGGTTTGTATCCTTCTGCGGCACATCCTGTTGTGCATGTAGCCACCTAATTGTCATGATCTCTATTTCAAGGGGAAATCGATAAGTCACAGCACAGAAAGGATCGTTGCGTCCAGGGCTCAGGCGGCAACAGTTCTGCAGTCCATATGGCCAGGGCTGAACTAAACGCACCTGTCTCCCTGCCAGCGCTGAGAGGAAAATCAGGTGGATGAGCAGAAATCCTCTGGGTAATTAGCAAGCCCGGCAGTTGGGGGCAGAGAGGAATTGATATAAGATACCAGAGAAACAAGCAAACAAATGGAGAAGCCAAAAGCAGCACACCCAGGTGGAGGAGAAACGCGGCCGGAATCGGGATGGGCCGACTCTTTAGGTTCCTCCCGAATTTTCATCCCGTTTCTCTTCCTTTGCCTCGGTACTGTGGTGTAATAGGCTTCCGAGTCTCCTGAAGGCACAGAGTTGGGGTTATCGGGGTGCTGACCAGTTGAACCCAACAATTTGGTGGCCACTTGGAAAAAGCAGATGCCACGGTAGAGTTCGCCGTTTCATTATTGCCCGGGAGGAGTCCTCTTTACCACTGATCCCGGCCACGAGGCTGATTTGCAAGGAAATCTCACTCCGAAAGGCCGGATTTGAAGGTGGCTTAGTGACGGGTGGATTGAAACCATCCTAATGATGACAATTCCACTTCAGATTTAGGCTGGCTACACTGTAAGCTGATGGCGGGCAGGGAATGTGTCTGTTATTTGTTATACTGGATGCTCCCAAGTGCTTAGTACAGTGCTCCACACACAGTAAGCGCTCAATAAATGTGATTGGCTAATTGACTTGAATTTCTAGAATGATTCTTCTCGGCAACCCGCGAGGCGCCCCAACACACTCTAGACTGTAAGCTCGTTGTGGGCAGAGAATATGTCTGTCTATTGTAGTGTACTCTCCCAAGCATTTAGTACAGTGCTCTGCACACCGTCGGCGCTCAATAACTACGATTGAATGAATGATCAAGGGTCTTTAAAATTGACCTTGCCTTTCCAGAAATGTGACCCCTTCTTAAATTTGGAGTTTGTTTCGTGTCCGAGCGAACAGAGATCGGGGGGATGGGGGTCGGGGGGGACGTGTCTGTCCGTCCCCAGCCCGGGGACTTTGGTTACCAGGTCCCGTCAGCACTGAGGTGCGGAGATATTTTTGGCAACTGCATCCTGATAGAGCGTAATTGAATTGGAGCCGGTCGTGATTCAACTCTCCTGTTGGGGAGAGATAGCCGTCCCACCCCATGTTCCTTTGCTTTGTGTGGGAGGGAGAGATGCCAGCTGCAGGGCACCTCCCCCGCCTGCGTTTTGGAGAAACCGAGTTCTCATTTGGATTGCTAATCTCACTTCCTTTTGCAACAAACCCTCCTCCTTCGCCCCTCGGGTTTTGTATTCCAGGCCTCTCCAAGCCATTCTTGGGTCTTAAGGCGGTGACAGCATTCGAGTCTGGCCATTCAATTTGTCCTTAATTTTCCAGGTAGATTGGGTTACCCAGAAGCAATGGGCTTTATTGTCCTTTTTGTGTGTCTGTGTGAAAAATACATCCCAACTCTGACCGGCCCCGTGGGATTTTAGCGCCTCGAAAAGACTTGCTGATTGGCAGCGATCCCCCGCCCCCCTCCCTTTCTCAGGTCGGGAGTTTGGGGCTCTCCCGGCAGCCGCCCGCATTCCAGACGGGTCCCGGGCCCTCCGAGGAGAAGCTCGGCCCACCTCCGTTTTCCCGATGGCTGTCGGTCTCCGTCGGCGCTCTACGGCGGCCGAGGGCTCGCTCCGGCGCCAGCGGGAGCCGGTTTTCCGTTCCACCCCCTACACGCCCAGTGGGCTTGGGGGCTTTCGGCCCCCGGGCCGTTCATGGGATTCTGAACCTTTCCTGGCCCCTCCGCAGCCTCCATCCGGTCGTCCCGTCTCGGCATGACGAAGCGGATAGAGCAAGGGCCTGGGAGTCAGAAGGTCATGGGTTCTAATTCTGGCTCCACCACTCGTCTGCTCTGTGACCTTGGGCAAGTCACTTCACTTCTCTGTGCCTTAGTCACCTCATTTGAAAAATGAGGATTGAGGCTGTGAGCCCTTCATGGGACAGGGTCTTTGTCCAATTCGTTTGCCTGTACCCACCTTAGCACTTAGTTCAGGGCCTGGTACAGACTAAGCACATAACAAAAACCGTTATCGTTATTATTAGTATCACACAGCTTCCTCCTCCGTCCCATTTATATTTCTGTTAATCTGCCTTCTGCTCAGACGGGCCCAGGGAAGGAGGAAGGACCCGCCTTTGCCTTGTTTCGGTGCAAAACAAGAGTTGGTAGACACATTCCCAGGGAGAGCAGGCATCAAATCCTCATTTTACAGCTGAGGAACCTGAGGCACAGTCAAGTGAAGTGACTTGCCTGAGGTAACACACCAGGAAATTGGCGCGACCGGGATTCGAACCCAGGTCCTCTGACTCCCAGCTCCGGGCTCTTTCCACTTGGCCAGGTTGCTTATGGTCTAGTGGGGGAGACCGGTGGATTCAAATGGAAGAATAGTCCGTAGAAAAAAGAGGGAGAGATTAGGCAACGGGAGTCACCCATTCAGTAGTATCTGTTGGACATCAGTTGTATACAGAGCGCCCTCACTACCCAGCTGTTTCACCCCCCTGCATCTTTCTTCCATGTGGAAAAAGGGGCCCAAACCACCTGCCCCTTTCTGCTTCACCATGAGGCTGCCAGACCCTGAAAATATTGGCATAAAAATCAGGGAGAGGGATGGTGATCATTTTAGGCTTGACGCTTTGAGGAAGAACAGTGCTCTCTGCCCACCCGGGATGAATTTCAGAAGCACCGCAATCCATCCCGGGCATTTAAATCGAATCCCATCACCTGTTTTTTGGTGGTCATTTCTGTCTCCACCTCTAGCTCCTATCGACAGGGAGCATTTATACTGATTCTGTTTTATAGTACTCTCCCAAGTGCATAGTACAGTGCTCTGCACATTTTCAATATGTACCTTTTTTATTATTATTATGCTCTTTCCATTAAGCCACGCTGCTTCTCCGATGGATTGATTGATTGTCTTAAGCAGTTTTTCCTGGTTTTTTTTGTTGTTGTTTCTGGCTCTCCAGGTGATGGACAGAATTTAGTCACAGAAGACGTGACGGTGGTGGAGGGAGAAGTCGCCACCATAAGTTGCCGAGTCAAGGACAGCGACGACTCCGTGATTCAGCTCCTCAACCCCAACCGACAGACCATTTATTTCAGAGACTTCAGGCGTAAGCTCCTGTCCCCTCCGTCTCGTTACCGTAATTAAAAGCACATCTCCTCCAAGAGGCCTTCCCTAATTAAGCTGTCATCATCTCTTCTCCCTCTCCCTTCTGCATCACCTTTGCACTTGGATTCGGACCCTTTACTCATCCCTTCCTCAACCCAACAGCACGTAATAAGAATAATAATAATTATTATAATGGTATTTGTGGAGTGCTTATTATGTTCCAGGCACCGGAATGAACGCTGGGGTGGGTACAAGAAAATTGGGTTGGGCACAGTCCCTGTCCCACATGAGCCTCACAATCTCAGTCCCCATTTTACAGATGAGGTAACTGAGGCACAGAAAAGGTAAAGTGACGTGCCTGAAGTCACACAGCAGAAGTGGCAGAGCAGGAATCATGTGTCTATCCGTAATTTATTCATTTATATTAACGTCTGTCTCCCGGTCTTGACTGTAAACTGTAGGCAGGGAATGTGTCTGCCAACTCTATTATGTTGTCCCAAGTGCGTAGTACACTGCCTGCATACGGGAAGCGCTCAGTAAATACAGTTGAGAGAGTTTGGTTCCTCCCGCCCTTTTTTCTAGTTGGTATTTGTTAAGAGCTTACTATGCGCCCGGCACTGTACTAAGCGCTGGGGTGGATACAAGTTAAGCAGTTTGGACACAGTCCATATCCCACGTGGGGCTCCCTGTCGTAATCCCCATTTTACAGAGGAGGGAACTGAGGCCTGGAGAAGGAAAGTGACTTGCCCAAGATCACACAGCAGACAAGGGGCAGAGCAGGGAGTAGAACCCAGGTCCTCCGACGCCCTGGCCCGCGTTCTATCCGCTAGACCGCGTCGCTTCTCGCCACCTACTTCTCCCCTTGACAGAGAGACGGCCGAGCCCTCCTTTTCTTAATTTAACGTTCGGCGCTTAAAGTTTAGTCGATTCTTCACAGGGTGGATGAGGCAGGCAATCATAATCTTTCTACTTAATAGAAAGCGTGATGGTCCTTTTTAAAGTAAGACAGTCTTACTTGGCCAGGGAATTGATTGTAGTCATTCAAGGTGAATTGCAATCGAGTGCCAAATCCGTAGCCGACACAAACAAGTCGGGGAGGGCAGAGCCGGGAAACTAGAGCCCCTCTGAAAGGTAATCTGTTTGGCTCGAAGATTGAAGCTTTCGCTCCAGGCCGCTCTCCTAAAGACAACGCCGAGATCTGCCCGTCGCCGCAACTTCGGAGCTGCGGTGTGGTCTGTCCGTTTCCCAGCTGAAGGCCTTCTAAATCCAGTGCCACAGGGACAAATCACCGTCATAACTGTGGTATTTATTAATCAGTCGTAGTCATCGGTGCTTACTGTGTGCAGGACGCTAACAATAATAATAACTGTGGCATTTGTTAAGCAGTTACCATGCGCCAGGCACTGCAGTAAGCACTAGGATAGATAGAAGATACTCCAGTCCCTGTCCCACCTCTGGTTCCCAGTCTCACTCCCCATTTTACAGATGAGGTAACTGAGGCACAGAGAAGTGAAATGACTTGTCCAAGGTCATAAATTGGACACAATTCATGTCCCACGTGGAGCTCACAGTGGCAATCCCCATTTTACAAATGAGGTAACTGAGGCCCAGAGAAGTGAAGTGACTTGCCCAAGGTCACAAATTGGACACAATCCTTGTCCCACATGGGGCTCACCGTAGCCGTCCCCATTTTACAGATGAGGTAACTGAGGCACAGAGGAAGGGAAATGACTTGCCCAAGGTCACAGGTTGGACACAATCTAAGTCCCACATGGGGCTCACTGTAGCCGTCCCCATTTTACAGATGAGGTAACCGAGGCACAGAGGAGTGAAATGACTTTCCCGAGGTCACAGGTGTGACACAGTCCCATGTGGGGCTCACAGTCTAAGTGGGAGGGAGAACAGGGATTGAATCCCCATTTGATTGAAAAGGAAACGGGGGCACAGAGAAGAAGATGCAGCATGGCCTAGTGGATAGAGCGTGGACCTGGGAATCAGAAAGACCTGTGTTCTAAACCCGGCTTCGGTGCTTGTCTGCTGTGTGACCTTGGGCAACTCACTTCACTTCTCTGTGCCTCTGATACCTCATCTGTAAAATGGGAATTGCTACACTGAGCCCCATGTGGGAAATGGATTGTGTCCAATTTGGTTAGCTTGTATCTACCCTGGTGCTCATTTCAGTGCTTGGTACTTAGTAAGCACTTAGGAAGTGAGAAGCAGCATGACTCAGAGAAGCAGCGTGGCTCAGTGGAAAGAGCCCGGGCTTGGGAGTCAGAGGTCATGGGTTCGAATCCCAGATCTGCCACTTGTCAGCTGTGCGACTGTGGGCGAGTCACTTAACTTCTCTGTGCCTCAGTTACCTCATCTGTAAAATGGGGATTAACTGTGAGCCTCACGCGGGACAACCTGATTACCCTGTATCTACCCCAGCGCTTAGAACAGTGCTCTGCACATAGTAAGCGCTTAACAAATGCCAACATTATTATTATCATTATTATTAAATGCCATTAAAAAAATAAAGTGACTTGCTCAAGGTCCAACAACAGGCAAGTGGCAGAGCCGGGATCAGAACCCAGGTCCTTCTGACTCCCTAGGCTGTGCTCTTTCCTCTAATCATCACCACCAGATCATGGGTCATTGAAGTGGTGGAAGTCCATACTCCGGGACAGGCTAGAGCACGAAGGGCATTTGATGATGGATGATGATGATGGCATTTGTTAAGCGCTTACTATGTGCCCAGCACTGTTCTATGCGCTAGGGTAGGATAGATACAAGGTAATCAGGATGTCCCGAGTGGGACTCACAGTCTTAATCCCAATTTTACAGATGAGTTACTCTGGTGGCGATTGCAACCTGCTGAGTATTGGCTCCAGTGAGCCTGGAAGTCAGGGGACCTGGGTTGTAAACCCAACTCAGCCCCTTGTCGCTGTGTGACCTTGGACAAGTCACTTCACTTCTCCTACAACTCAGTTCCCTCATCTGTTAAATGGGGGACTTTGAGCCCCACTTGAGACATGGACTGTGTCCAACATGATTAGCTTCTATCTACCCCAGGGCTTAGTATAGTGCCTGGCACGTAATAAGCCTTTAACAAATACCATAGAAAAAAGAAGGGACCGGGGTCTGTTTGCCACAGTGTCAACCTCACTTCTCATCAGTCCTCACCCATTTCCCCCATCATCTGCCTTCCAGCTACTCCGAACCTCACCGCAGTAGGGGGCTCGGATTGGAGCCGGGAGCCTCAGGAAAGAAATGGGGGAAATATTTCGGGGGAATATCTTTTTCTTAATTTCACTAATTGTCCGGATACAGTAAGAACAGGTGGGCCAAAATGAACACAAGGCCTTGAGCAGAAAATACTTAAGGGAAATAGAACACATCCGACTCTTGCCTGTGAGTCCGATTTCCTACTGATGCCCCTTCCCATCTGATGCCAGGCTAGGAAACCACGCGCGGTCAGTAATCTTAGAGCCCTGTCCCCTTTTCCTTTGCGCCCGCCTGCCCGCTGGTAGGGGAGCCCGGCGTCCCGGGCTGAGACGGGACCCGTGGGAAATGTCGGCCGTGGTGGAAGTGGTCCCTTGGGGAAGGCAGGGGCATCACCCAGCCAAAATGAATATTCTCCCGTGCCACAGTTCACGGTGACCCAGTGGGAAATGATAGGAGCAATCAATCCATTGATCGATCGTATTTCTCGAGCGCTTACTGTCTGCAGAGCGCTCGGGAGAAGGGGCGGTATATCAGAGTCGGCAGACCCATTCCCTGCCCTCAGCGAGCTTACAGTCTAGAGCAGCCCGACCACGGGGAACCGAAGACAGGGCATCTCCCACCCGTCGCGGGCATCCGGCTTGGCACAGCCTGGGGAGGGAGGGCTCCCGTCTGCCGTCGCCCCACGCCGTCACTCACGCTGTCTTTCCCCTCCCCCTCCCCCACCCCAGCGCTCAAGGACAGCCGATTTCAGCTGGTGAATTTCTCCAACAGCGAACTGCGAGTGTCGTTGACCAACGTCTCCGTGTCCGACGAAGGAAAGTACTTCTGCCAGCTGTACACGGACCCCCCCCAGGAAATCTATACCACCATCACAGTCCTTGGTAAGACCCTCTCCACCCCCATCCCGCCGCCCCCCTCCACCACCACCATGGTAAGGGGAAATGTTTCTGGGACCCAAGAGGCTCCTACAGTGGGGAAGAGGTTAATGTCAAGCGCGTCGGTCAGACGTTTCTGACAGAAGCATTGTTTCCCCCCAACCTCCTCTATGACAGAAGCGTTATTTCCCCCCGACCTCCCCACCTGCTAAATTTTTTAAATATCCTCCTTTACTAGATGCTCTCGCCGAGACCATCTTTTCTGTCTCCTACATGTCTGCAGCACAGCCTTGCAAAGATCCCAGGACTGGGAACCAGACGTCCTGGGTTCTAATCCCAGCTCAGACGTGCTGTGGGAGCTTGGACAAGTCACTTAACCTCTCTGAACCTCAGTTTGCTCTTCCGTAAAATGCCTGCTCTCCTTGTCTCAGATGTTGTGGAACGTGGCCAGTGCACAGATCGCTTCTGTCAGCGGAGGGCTTCGGTGCATAGGAAACGCTTAATAAATGTTATTTCCCTCCTCACACAGGGAGAGATCAATCAATCGATCAGTGATATTTATAGCAATTATCATAATAATTTATTGAGCACTTACTGTGTGCAGAGCACTGTACTAAAATCTTGGGAGGTACAATACCAAAGAATGGGTAATAATAGCAATAATAATAACAATCGTGGGTTTTGTTAAGCATTTACCACGTGCTGTACTAAGCACTGCGATAGTTGTGGGCAGGGAACGTGTCTATTACATCTGTTACATTGTACTCTCCCCAGGGCTTAGTATAATGCTCTGCACACAGTAAACGCTCAATACATACCATTAATTGATATAAGAAAATCAGGTCCCACATGGGGTTCACGGCCTAAGTCGGAGGGAGAGCGGGTATTGAAGCCCCATTTTGCAGATGAGGGAACTGAGGCACAGAGAAGAGTTAAATTGACTTGCTCAAGGTCACACGACAGACAAGGGCCGGAGCTAGGATTAGAACCTCGGTCCTCTGGCTCCCGGGCCCGTGCTCTATCCACTGGACCACACGCCGCTTCACTGGTAGACACGAACCGTGCCCACAAGGAGCTTACATTTAGGGGGAACGCTTACTCAGTAAGGTCAGCCAATCAATCACAATCTATTGGTGGTATTTACTGAGCGCCGTCTGTGTGCAGAGCTCTGTACCAAAAGCTTGGGAGGGTCTCTTTGAGTAAGTAGACATGATCCCCACCACAACACTATTGATTAACTGGTCAAGTACTCAGTCACCTTGTCCCACTCCTCTCTTACCACACTGATTTCCTACTTCAGCTTTAGTTGGCTCCTCTTACATCAACCTACTCGCTGAACCTCAATCTCGTCAATCTCACCGCCGACCCGTTGCCCACATTCATTCATTCATTCAGTCGTATTTGTTGAGCGCTTACTATGTGCGGAGCACTGTAGTAAGCATTTGAAAAGTACAATTCGGCAACAGGTGGAGACAATCCCTCCCCAGCAAGGGGCTCACAGTCTGGAAGCGGGAAAAAAGACAGCAGAACAAGTAGACAGGCATCAATAGCATCCTGCCTCTGGCCGGGAACTCCCTGCCCCTTCATATTCGACAGACCGCCGCTCTCCCCACCTTCAAAGCGTTATTGAAGGCCCATCTCCTCCAAGAGGCCTTCCCTGACTAAGCCCTCATTTTCTCTTCTCCTTCTCCCTTCCGTGTCACCCTTGCACTTGGGTTTTTACCCTTTATTCACCCAACCTCAACCCCATAGCATTTATATACGTATCTCTACTTTATTTTAATATCCGTCTCCCCCTCTAGACCGTAAACTCCTTGTGGGCAGAGAATTTACTGTCTACCAACTCTGTTATATTCTCCCACCTACTTAGTACAGTGTTCTGCACACTGTAAACGCTCAATAAATACCAATGACCGATCGATTGATTAACCAGTCCGAGCACTGGGTCGGTTGCTTTCGACAGGACGACCCTGACGTCCGGAGACACGGATACAATGATCCTTTCCAGGAATCTTATAATTCTAGACAAAACCATCCCTGCCTGGGCACGACTCAAGTGTAGTCAGAGGGTATGACAGTAGGTGTTCCTTATATAGGTATTTTTATGTATTCATTTAATATCCTTTTTGCTGGATTGATTCCTGGCTTCTTTGACGGAGGAAAATTGTCATCAGTGTGGCAGTCTTTCACCTTCTGCAATCTGACAGTTTGCAGCGGGGCATCCGTCTCCTCGAGCCTTTGTCTCCTAAGGTTTCGAGTTTTGAAATATCATAATGAATGAAGAACTCTGTGTTGGTACGAGCATCTGCCGTCTCCACGGTGCTCGGAAGGAAAGCCACGGGTACTTACCCGGCTGTCAGAATTCCTGAGAGGTTGGAGTTAATCGTGGTGGGTGGGTGTCTGGGTTTTTTATGACATTTGTCAAGTGCTTACTACGTGCCGGTACTGTACCAAGTACTGGGGTAGATACAAGCTAATCAGGTTGGACACAGACACAGTCCCTGTCCCACATGAGGCTCACAGTTTTAACCCCCATTTTACAGATGAGGTAACTGAGGCCTAGAGAAGTGAAGTGATTTGCCCAAGATCAGACAGCAGACAGGTGTGTGGAAGCAGGATTAGAGCACAGGTCTTTTCGTTGCTGGATGCGTTCGGCAGAAACTCCGGCACCGTACTGGGGTCGAAAGTTGGCCCTGTTTTCATGTTATCGGCAAGCTTCCCCTTTGCCCATTTCTTCCATTAAAGTGACTGTTTCTGAAGCTGCTTTCTCCTTCTCCCTACCACAACCAGGGGTCTATACGTCTGACCCACACTACCTCTTCTCCCTGCCCTGCCTCGAGTGAGATATTTATAGAGAGAGAGAGAGAGGGAGAGAGAGAGAGAGAGAGAGAGAGAGAGAGAGAGCGAGAGTGTGTGTGTGTGTGTGTGTGAGAGACACTGTAAGCCCGTCAATGGGCAGGGTTTGTCTATCTGCTGCCAAATTGTACATTCCAAGCACTTAGTGCAGAGCTCTGCGCATAGTAAGCGCTCAATAAATACTATTGAATCAATACTATTAAATAAATGAATGTGTGTGTGCCTATGGGTGGAAATTGCTCAAGAGTGAAATCAGAGGCAGGTACATATGTATATTATATATATGTGTATGTGTGTATATGTAATAATAATGTTGGTATTCGTTAAGCGCTTACTAGGTGCCGAGCACTGTTCTAAGCGCTGGGGGAGATACAGCGTCATCAGGTTGTCCCACGTGGGGCTCACACACTTTTAACCCGTATTTTACAGATGAGGGAACTGAGGCACAGAGAAGTGAAGTGACTCGCCCACAGTCACACAGCTGCCAAGTGGCAGAGCCGGGAGTCGAACTCATGACCTCTGACCCCGAAGCCCAGGCTCTTTCCACTGAGCCGCGCTGCTGTATATGAGTGCCTAGGGGTGGGAATTACACAAATGTGTGAGGATGAGCGGATCTATGAATCAGTGGACGTTACCTGTGTGTGTCGTGTGTCGTACGTGTGCGCACGCCTTGCTGTTGTCCTGTGCTGTCGAGTCATGTCCGACCCATAGCGACGCCATGGACACATCTCTCCCAGAACGCCACCTCCATCTGTAATGGATCTGGCAGTGGATCCATAGAGTTTTCTCGGTCAAACTATGGAAGCGGTTTGCCACTGCCTCCTTCCGCTCAGTAAACCTGAGTCGGTGCCCTCGACTCTCTTCCAAGCCGCTGCTGCCCAGCATAGGTGAGTTTTGACCTGTCGCAGATGACCTTCCACTCACTATCCACTGGCCAGGCCAGGAATGGAATGGGTAGGCCTCTGCTTGACTTTCCCTCCCGTAGTCGAGACGGGTACAATTCTGGAAACTCCAGGGGCGACCCCGAAAGGTGACTGTGTTCATTCATTCGATAGTATTTATTGAGCGCTCACTATGTGCAGAGCGCTTGGAATGCACGAATCGGTAACGGATAGAGACGGTCCCTGCCCTTTGAAGGGCTTACGGTCTGATCGACTGTGCGCGCCTAGGGGTGCAAAATGCACAGGTGTGTGAGGCTGAGTGGATCTGTGAATCAGGGGCAGCTACTGTATGTCTTTTTTGTGCACTAAGCAGCGTGGCTCAGTGGAAAGAGCCTGGGCTTCGGAGTCAGAGGTCATGGGTTCGGCTCCCGGCTCTGCCACTTGTCAGCTGTGTGACTGTGGGCGAGTCACTTCACTTCTCTGTGCCTCAGTTACCTCATCTGAGAAGCTGCGTGGCTCAGTGGAAAGAGCACGGGCCTTGGAGTCAGAGGTCATGAGTTCGAATCCCAGCTCTTCCACTTGGCAGCTGTGTGACTGTGGGCAAGTCACTTCACTTCTCGGTGCCTCAGTTACCTCATCTGTAAAATGGGGATGAAGACCGTGAGCCCCACGTGGGACAACCTGATTCCCCTGTGTCTACCCCAGCGCTTAAAACAGTGCTCTGCACATAGTAAGCGCTTAACAAATACCAACATTATTATTAGTAAAATGGGGATTAACTGTGAGCCTCACGTGGGACAATCTGATTCCCCTGTATCTACCCCAGCGCTTAGAAGAGTGCTCTGCACATAGTAAGCGCTTAACAAATACCAACGTTCTTATTAAATTACACCAATGTGTAAGGATGAGTGGGTATATAAATCAGAGGCAGTTCGTGTGTATGTGTAGTATGTACTTTTGTAATTTGCGTGTGTATATGTGTAATCTGTGTTTATGTGCGTATGTGTGTCTAAGGGTGGAAATTCAATGAGTGTGCAAGGACAAGCGCGTCTGTGAATCGGAGCAGTAGCCCTACAGAGGCAGCATATCCCAGTGGCAAGAACATGCGCTTGGGAGTCAGAGGACGTGGGTTCTAACCCCGGCTCTGCCACTAATCTGCTGTGTGACCTTAGGCAAGTCACTACACTTCTCTGTGCCTCCGTTACCTCATCTGTAAAATGGGGATTAAGACTGGGAACCCTACGTGGGACAACCTGATAACCTTGTATCTACCCCAGCGCTTAGAACAGTGCTTGACGCGTAGTAAGGGCTTAACAAATACCATAATGTTTATTATTAGTAGCAGTAGTAGCCCATGTGTGTTGGGAGGGTGGGGGGGATAGAGTGTGTGTGTTCGTGCGCGTATGTGCGGTCTAGGGGTGGAAATTGCAAAAGTGTGTGGGGATGAGAAGGTCTGTGAATCAGGGGCAGTTGTCGGTTGTGTGTGTGTTTGAGGGCGGGGAGGTTGCTGTTAATAGCTAATATTATTATTACAGTTCTGCCCTTCTAAGATTAGTATTCGCTCCTAAGATTCAGGGAGCAGGAGAATCTAATTATTTTAAAGGGTCTTGGAGTGAGATTTCACTTACTGATCACTTTTAAGGTTCCTCTTTTGTTGTAATTAATGTGACTGGTCTTTTTTTTTTTAAGATTGTAGGAGTTGTATTTATAATTAGCACTCGTGCAGATTTGAGGTTAGTAAAGTAGGAACTTGACACCCCCTTGCTGTTTCCTAGGTATTTTTTTTTTTCTCCTCTTCTCTATTTTCCTCTTTAGATGTGTCTGCAGTTATGGCTGCAGGCTTTTTGTAGTCACTGTGACTGTTTACTGGACCATGAGCTAGGCTTGCTTAACAGCAGTTTTAATTCCTGCCCCCTACCTGGGCAGGCGCGTCCATTTGGCAGATATTTCTAGATTGCCGTCAGGCTACAGGGAAGTGAACTGTGAGTGGATTCTAGCCTGTAAGCTCGCTGTGGGCAGGGAATGTGTCTGTTTGTTGTCCTATCGAACTCTCCCAAGCGCTTAAAGAAGCAGCGTGGTTCAGTGGAAAGAGCACGGGCTTGGGAGTCGGAGGTCATGGGTTCGAATGCCGGCTCTGCCACTTGTCAGCTGTGGGCAAGTCACTTCTCTGTGCCTCAGTGACCTCATCTGTAAAATGGGGATTAAAACTGTGAGCCCCACGTGGGACAACCCGATCACCCTGTATCTACCCCAGCGCTTAGAACAGTGCTCTGCACATAGTAAGCGCTTAACAGATACCAACATTATTAGTAATAGTAGTAGTACAGTGTTCTGTACACAGTGCTCAATTAAAAGCATTTGAATGAATGAAGTGAGAAGCAGCGTGGCTCAGTGGAAAGAGCACGGGCTTTGGAGTCAGAGGTCATGGGTTCGAATCCCGGCTCGGCCACTTGTCAGCTGTGTGACTTTGGGCGAGTCACTTAACTTCTCGGTGCCTCAGTGACCTCGTCTGTAAAAATGGGGATTAAGACTGTGAGCCCCACGTGGGACAACCTGATTCCCCTGTGTCTACCCCAGCACTTAGAACAGTGCTCGGCACATAGTAAGCACTTAACAAATACCAACATCATCAACTCCCCCATGCTGGGCAGCAGCGGCACGGGAGAGGGTCGAGGACGGAGACTCGAGTTTCGCACGGGAAGTGGCAAAATACTTCCATATTTTTACCAAAATGACTTCAGATAGAGAACGGGGCGTTCTGAGAGAGGTTTGTCCGGGGAGCCGGGATTAGAACCCAGGTCTTCCGACTCCCAGGCCCGTGCTCTATCCGTTAGACCACGCTGCTTCTCGTCGAGCACTTACTGCGGGTAGAGCACCGTGCTAAGCACTTGCCTTATGCCGTCGATTCGTTTCCGACCCGTGACAACGCCACGAACACATCTCTCCCAGAACGCCCCGCTCTCCATCTGCAATCGTTCTGGTAGTGGATCCATAGAGTTTTCTTGGTAAAAATACGGAAGTGATTTGCTATTGCCGCCTTCCGCGCAGTAAACCCGAGTCTCCGCCCTCGACTCTCTCCCGTGCCGCTGCTGCCCGGCACGGGTGAGTTTTGATTTGTAGCAGATGGCCACTGGCTAGCCACTGGCCAAGCCAGTAATGGAATGGGTGGGCTCTGCTTGACTCTCCCTCCCGTAGCCGAGACTGGTGGAGGACTGGAAACTCTCCAGGTGCGAACCTGAGAGGAGACTAAGCACTTAGGAGAGTACAAAATAACAGAGCGGGTAGATACATTTCCCTCTCACGAGGAGCTTTCACTCTAGAAGGAGGGTGAAGGACAGACATTAATATAAATTAATTAATAGAAGCTCATTTAAATGCGTAAATAATAGAAATTGAAAACAGTCCCTGCCTTCAAGGAGCTTACAGTTTAATGGGAGAGACTGGCAGGTGTAAGGTAGTTCCAAAGAGAAGGAACAGGAGGAAAAGCCAGAAGCTCACTGATAATAGCTTATAAAATGGGGATAAAGTCTGTAAGCCCCCTGGGGGACGGGGACTGTGTCATTCATTCGATAGTATTTATTGAGCGTTTACCGTGTGCGGAGCACTGTATTAAGCACTTGGAAAGTAAAATTCAGCCATAAAGAGAGACAGTCCCGGCCCGCAACGAGCTTACAGTCTAGAATCAGGCTTACAGTGTCCAACTCGATTAGTTTGTCTATCCCAGCGCTTACTACAGTCCCTGGAGCGTAGTAAGCACTTCACAAGTACTATTAAAAAGCAAGCAATAATAATAATTGGGGTATTTGATAAGCATGTGCTAGGGCCAACTACTGTGCTAAGCACTGGGGTAGATGCAAAATAAGAAGGTGGAGGTTCTGTTGGTTGACGCAAGGGAAGATCCCTGTCCCAAATAGGACACCCCCTAAAAGGGAGGGAGACCAGGGATTGAATCCCCTGACAGCTGAGGGAACTGAGACCCAGAGAAGAAGACTTTCCCAAAGTCTTACAACAACTAGGTGGCAGGAATCAGGATTAGCACCCAGATCCTCTGACTCCCAAACGTGCTTCTTTCCCCTCGATCTCTTGGTATTCTCTAAACTCTGGGTTAGATACAAGTTTATCAGGTTAGACACTGTCCCCGTCCCACATGGGTCTCTCGGTCTTAATCCCCATTTTAAAGATGAGATAGCCGAGGCACAGTAAAGTGACTTGACCAAGGTCACACAGCAGACAAGTGGCGGAGCCAGGATTAAAACCCGGGTCCTTCCGACTCCCAGGCCCGTGCTTTCTCCACTAGGCCACGCCGCTTCTCTGCCGGGAGTCCTGTTTTCTTTTTATTCTCTTTGGCGGCGACAATAGAAGAGAAGCCTTCTTCCTCTCCCACTGCCTGGTGGAGAGAGACATGTATGCGACAAATATTTTTCTTGTACATTTTCTGCCTCCCCCTGTAGGAATGTGATTAGTGTCCCTATAGGTAGAATTTTCCTGTTGGATTGGAACAGTTGGAGATCCCAAATATGTGGTTTAATCCCATAATTTATTGAAGCAGAACCAGAGATTTATTATTCAACTTGATCATCGAGATGGCATGTTTATACATATTTAATTTCTTGTTTCTCTTCTGAGCTGAGAAACATTCATCAGAAGCCCGAGCCGTGTATCTGCTTATTCCTAGTGGTCAGGGCACGGATCTCTCCGCACGCCCCGGTGGTCTCGGACTTCCTCTTGATTTGGATTTTACGGAGGCAGAGTGAACAGCCGGGCTGTTCCGACGTCGGCTTTCGCTTACATCTTGTTCGCATGCCTTCCGCTCCCTGCCTCTCTCCGCTTCGGTCTCCTTCGGTCCCGGGGGCTTTGAGGTTGACGTTGGACACTCGGGGGGAGTTCAGACTTAAAGAGTTATTTTTTTATTTATGGTATTAAATGCTTACTGTGTGTCAGTCTTATTTATTGAGCACTTGCTGGGTGCAGAGCGCTGTACTGACTGCTTGGGAGAGTGCAATATTCAATAGTATGTGTTGAGCGCTTACTATGTGCAGAGCACTGTACTAAGCGCTTGGAACGAACAAGTCGGCAACAGATAGAGACGGTCCCTGCCGTTTGACGGGCTTACGGTCTAATCGGGGGAGACGGGCATCGGGAGAACGATGGCGATGAATGGAGTCGAGGGGAAGAACATCTCGTAAAAACAATGGCAAATAAATAGAATCAGGGTGATGTACATCTCATTAAACAAAATTAATAGGGTGATGAAGATGAAGTGCAATATAACACGAACACTGTTCTAAGTGCTGGGTAGATACAAGTGAAGTAGGTTGGACATAGTCCCTGTCCCTCTTGGGACTCATAGTCTAAGTAGGAAGGAGATCAGGAGAACCGAGGCACGGAGAAGTTAAGTGACTCACCCAAGGTCACACAGCATACGATGGGCAGAGCCAGGATTAGAACCCGGGTCCTCTGACTCCCAGGCTGCTACTGTGCCCTCTAGGCCATGCTGCTTCTCCCCAGGACTTCTGCCCAAGAATGCCTTTCCTCCGGCATCTAATGCAGCGTAGCTCAGTGGAAAGAGCTTTGGAGTCAGACGTCATGGGTTCGAATCCCAGCTCCGCCACTTGTCAGCTGTGTGACTTTGGGCAAGTCACTTAACTTCTCGGTGCCTCAGTTACCTCATCTGTAAAATGGGGGTTAATAATAATAATGTTGGTATTTGTTAAGCGCTTACTATGTGCCGAGCACTGTTCTAAGCGCTGGGGTAGACATAGGGGAATCAGGTTGTCCCACGTGGGGCTCACAGTCTTAATCCCCATTTTACAGATGAGGGAACTGAGGCACGGAGAAGTTAAGTGACTTGCCCACAGTCACACAGCCGACAAGTGGCAGAGCTGGGATTCGAACTCATGAGCCCTGACTCCAAAGCCCGTGCTCTTTCCACTGAGCCACGCTGGTTAAGACTGTGAGCCCCACGTGGGACAACCTGATTCCCCTGTGTCTACCCCAGCGCTTAGAACAGTGCTCGGCACATAGTAAGCGCTTAACAAATACCAACATTATTATCATTATTATTAATGCAGAGGCGGCACTCAGCATGGAGAGTTACTTGCCAAAATGGAGTTCAATCAATCCATCCATCAATCAATGGTACGCCCACAGTCATCATCGATAATATTTGCTGAGCGCTTGCTGTGTGCGGGGCACTGTACTAAGCACTTAGGAGCACTTCTCTAAGCACTTAGAGAAGCAGCGTGGCTCATTGGAAAGAGCACGGACTTGGGAGTCAGAGGTCATGAGTTTGAATCCCGGCTCTGCCACCTGTCAGCTGTGTGACTGTGGTCAAGTCACTTAACTTCTCTGTACCTCAGTTACCTCGTCTGTAAAATGGGGATTAACGGTGAGCCTCAGGTGGGACAACCTGATTCCCCTGTATCTACCCCAGCGCTTAGAACAGTGCCCTGCACATAGTAAGCCCTTAACAAATACCAACATTATCACCTCCCTGGCCTCGGTTTCCTCATCCGGAAAGTGGAGGCGATAGCAGCGGCCTCTCTCCCCCAGGAATGTTTGGAGGAGAAAATGAGAGAGGTGGGTGTGAGAGAGCTTTGAAAAGTAAATGCAGTTGGCGTATTCATGGCAGGAGGTGGGAGTGGGGGTGGTGGGTGACAGGGTCTGGATGACCATTTTAGGCCCAGATTCGGGCGAAGCTCCGGCCAGACCAAGCGAGCTAATGAGCCAGCGTTCTTCTCCTGTTCCCAGTGTCACCCAGTGCCCCAGCAGTGCATGTGTCCAGTGCACCGGGACTGTACGTGTCCAGTGCTCTGAGAGCACGTGTCCAGTGATCCAGGAATGCACATATCTAGTGCCCTGGGAGCACGTGTACGCAGTGCCCCAGAAGTACACGCGTCCAGTGCTCCGGGAGTGCATGCATTTAAGTGCCCCGGGAGCACGTGTGTCCAGTACTCCGAGAGCACTGGGAATGCATAATAATAATAATAACGTTGGTATTTGTTAAGCGCTTACTATGTGCAGAGCACTGTTCTAAGCGCTGGGGGAGATACAGGGTAATCAGGTTGTCCCACGTGGGGGCTCACAGTCTTAATGCCCATTTTACAGATGAGGTAACTGAGGCACAGAGAAGTGAAGTGACTTGCCCACAGTCACACAGCTGACAAGTGGCAGAGCCGGGATTAGAACCCACGACCTCTGACTCCCAAACCCGGGCTCTTTCCACTGAGCCACGCTGCTTCTCCAGTGCATGCGTTAAGTGCCCTGGGAGCACACGTGTTCAGTGCTCTGGGATTACGTGCGGGCATTGCACCGGAAACGCGTTCGTAAACTGCCCTAGGAGCGCAGGTGTCCCATTGCCCCGAGAGCGCGGGCTTCCACCCGCCGCATCGCTCAGCGCCTCGGTATTCCCCACCTGCTCCTTCTCTGACCGGGCCCCATTGTGTGTTTGCAGTCCCGCCCCGGAACTTGATCATCGACATCCAGAAGGACACGGCGGTGGAGGGCGAGGAGATCGAGGTGAACTGCACAGCCATGGCCAGCAAACCTGCCACCACCCTCCGATGGTTCAAAGGAAACAAGGAGCTGACCGGTAGATGGGTGCTGTCACCGGACTTGGGGGCGGGAGGGCGGGAGGGTAGCGCGGCCTGAGAAGCCAAGGAGCAACAGATTGACGACCTCCGACCCTCTGCTCAATAATAATAATAGTGTTGGTTTTTGTTAAGCGCTTACTACGTGCAGAGCACTGTTCCAAGCGCTGAGGTAGATACAGGGGAATCAGGTTGTCCCACGTGAGGCTCACAGTTCATCCCCGTTTTACAGATGAGGTAACTAAGGCACAGAGAAGTGAAGTGACTTGCCCACAGTCACACAGCTGACGAGTGACAGAGCCGGGATTCGAAGCCATGACCTCCGACTCCCAAGCCGGGGCTCTTTCCACTGAGTCACGCTACCATCTCTGGTGTATTGTGCTTTCCATAGCTCTTAGTAAAGTGCCACGCACAAGGTTCGCACTCGATGAATACCATCGATTGATTGGAGGGAAAATAGAGTGGGATTGACCTCTCCCCACCCATAGCAGTGACCTGGGAGATTGCTGTCAGCCGGAGGTTAATACACTCCTTCTCCTGACCCACCCGTCACCCGGACTAGTGGACCCTGGCTTCTAATCCCGGCTGCACCCGGGGGACCTTGGGCAAGTCACTTTGCCTCTTTGGGCCTCAGTTTCTTCATCGGTAAAATGGGGGTATGATACCCGTTCCCCCTCCTAGTTGGACTGTGAGCCCCATGGGATCTGTTTATAAGAGAAACCGTGTGGCTCAGTGGAAAGAGCCCGGGCTTGGGAGTCGGAGGTCATGGGTTCGAATCCCGGCTCTGCCACTCGTCAGCTGTGTGACTGTGGGCAAGTCACTTCACTTCTCTGGGCCTCAGTTACCTCATCTGCAAAATGGGGATGAAGACTGTGAGCCTCACGTGGGACAACCTGATGACCCTGTATCTACCCCAGTGCTTAGAACAGTGCTCTGCACCAAGTAAGCGTTCAACAAATACCAACATTATTATTTTTATTATTATATCGTGCTTAGCACAGACATCTAGAAAGCCCTTAACAAATAATAATAATGCTGGTATTTGTTAAGCGCTTACTACCAATACCACAGCTATTATTTTCCCCATTCCTTCTCATCGCCAGGTTCTCCGGTCAGTCTCCCCGCTATTCTTCCATCTGCTCTCTCCCCATGAGCTGCCCAGATCCTCGGGTTCCATTGAGGTCCTGGGTGCGGATCCATCCCCCCGCTCATACCTAGCCGGGGTGAGGCTGACCGTCACTGGCTGGGTTTGCCGGGAAGAGTCAGACTAAAACGGGCCTCCCCTGCCAGGGTGCCGCTGAGAAAGGCCTTTCAGAATTGAGACCCTCCCCTCCTCGCGTCTCCAGACGGGCGCCCATAAAAGCTGAGGTTCTTCAGGGTTGTCTCTGCTTTCCTCATCCGTTCCCCTCCCGGTTTGGGAATGAAGGGGGGGGGTCTCTCCCTTGAACCATACAGCAGGAACCGGGACAGTCAAGCCGTGAACCCCTGAGGGACCCTGAATCAGTCATCACCCATTCAGTAGTATCGATTGAGAGCTTTCTGTGTGCAGAGCACTTAAGTCGACCCAAAACCGAAAACCAGTTGTTTTTTTAAGGTATTTGTTAAATGCTTACTGCGTGCCGCGCCCCGTACTAAGGGCTGGGGTAGATACAAGCTAATCAGGTAGGACACAGTCTCTGTCCCACATGGGGCTCATAGTCTTCGTCCCCATTTTGCAGATGAGGGAATTGAGGCCCAGAGAAGTGAAGTATCTTGCCCAAGGTCCCACACCAGACACACGGCAGAGCCGGGTTTAGAACCCAGGTCCCGCTGACTCCCGGGCCCATGCTCTATCCGTTAGGCCACGCCGCTTCCCACTTGGTGGTTTGTCAGATCCCTGCTAGGGCCAGTTCGGGGACTGGGCGGCCCAAGCGCCCTGCAGGCCCCCTCATTCCCCCACCCCGGAGTCTCCCCCCGCCCCCGGCCACCCCTCAGTGTTCTCGGAAGGTGGTCCCTCCTGGCTCGGAGCTGCCCGCCACACTCCGCTCCAGCACGCCGCCACCGCCGCGTTCCCCCGGCCTTCCACGGGCTCGCAGTTTAAACATTTTAATTACTATTTAAATTATGTAAATCCATTTAGTCACTTTCCCTTTTAATTGTTGATGATGGAGGGGAGCGAAGGGGGAGATTGTTTATAGTTCTGTTGATTTAAGGGCTTAGGATTTTGGATGCCGTCCTGGAATTCTTCAACCTTATGACAGCTCTAGGGGGTTTTGAGCGGAGATGGGCCTCGGGTTCGGCCCCTGCTTCGAGCACTCGCCCCGGAGGACTCACCCCTCCGCTCTTTGGTTTGGGGGGTGGGGAGGAGGAGCCTAGAGGAAAGGAGAAGGACAAGGAGGGTGATAATTATGCTCCAGGCAGGGCCCGTTGGCTCAGCCAGGAGAGGTGGTGGCCGCGGCCTTCACGTCAAGAAAGGAGGTGGCCGGGAGCAACGGGGCAGAGGTCGGGACCCGCTCACGCCCACCGTCTGGGTCCGTGTCCCCCCCCTTCCCCCTCCCCCAGGCAAGTCGGAGGTGGAGGAATGGTCAGACATGTACACCGTGACCAGCCAGCTCATGCTGACAGTGGACAAGGAGGACGACGGCGTCCCGATCATCTGCCTGGTGGATCACCCCGCCGTTAAAGACATGCAGACGCAGCGCTACCTGGAAGTGCAGTGTGAGTACGCCGGGCCCGAGGGTGGGCGGGTGGGCCGGGCCGCGGCCTCAAGGGATGAAAGCATCTTCCGGGGTCAGCTGTTCTACCGTTCCCATAGGGTGTGGATCCGAAGGCCCTCTGGGGGCCCGAGGGAGTCGGAGGTCAATGCAGGAGAGTCAGAAGGTCCTGGGTCTAATCCCTGCTCCACCACCTGTCTGCTCTGTGACCTCGGGCAAGGCACTTCCCTTGTGTGAGCCTCAGTTAGCTCGTTTGTAAAATGAGCATTGAGACTGTGAGCCCTATGCAGGATGATAATGATAATAATGATGGTATTTAAGTGTTTACTATGTGCCAGACACTGTACTGAGCACTGGGGTGGATACAAGCACATCGTCCTGGGTCTAATCCCTGCTCCACCACCTGTCTGCTCTGTGACTTCAGGCAAGGCACTTCCCTTGTGTGAGCCTCAGTTAGCTCGTTTGTAAAATGAGCATTAAGACTGTGAGCCCTATGCAGGATAATAGTAATAATAATAATGATGGTATTTGTTAAGTGCTTACTTCGTGCCAGACACTGTACTAAGCACTGGGGTGGATACAAGCAAATCAGATTGGACACAGTCCCTGTCCCGCTTAGGGCTCACGGTCTTATTCCCCATTTTACAGATGAGGTAATTGACGGAGATGATGTCCAACTCGATTTTCTTGTATTCACCCCAGCACTTAGTATGCGCATAGGAAGTGCTTAACAAATACCATACTTATTATTATCATCCTCATTATTTGTATAAATTCATAATGTTATTACCGCACGAGGGATCAGTGGCCCGAGGGGGCGGGGATCAGCGAGACCCCATACTCCCAATCAGATCGTGACCCAGCCACACCGAAACACAACTGGCAGCGGGCTCTTGTTCGTTCATTTCCCCCACTTCATTAGGGTGCTTCGTTATGGGCATCCTGCTTATCATTTTCATCTCACTGAGACTGATGTGGAGAAATGTCCCTATAATGGGAAAACAGAAATGATCAGATATTACCTCAATTGGCAGATAGTAGGTTCCTTGTGACTTTGCTAATGTGTAATTCATTTACGCAAACTTAATCTCCATTAACTTTCGTGTAGGGCACCATTAGCTTTAATAACACATTCACCCCTTTGGGAGACCTGAGCGAATCCATCCTGTCTCTCCTCTCCTCCCCTCCCCAGGCCCTGATGGTCATGCCAACCCTCTGCCGGGGCATCTTCCTGCGAGGGGCCGTGACCAAGCTCAGTGCCCGCCCAGAGGCCGAGCGATCGGGGACTCGTGCCTGCCCCAGGGCTGGTCTTACCAGTCAGTCGATCGTATTTATTTTATTTTTTATGGTATTTGTTAAGTGCTTACAATGTGCCAGTCAAATCAACTGTGTTTATTGATTGCTTACTTTGTGCAGTGCTCCTTACTAAGCCCTTGGGAGAGTAAAATAGAGTAGGCAAACACGATCCTGCCTTCAAGGAGCTTACAGTCTCGTCGTGGAGACGGACGTTAAAATGAATTACAGGTGGGGAAAGGGGGAGAGAATGAGGATATATACATCAGTGCTTTGGGGCGGGAGATGGGGCGGGTTGTAACGTACACAGGGTATGAATTTAAAGGGAGGGAAAATAAGGTGGAGAGATGAGAGATTATTTGAGGAAGGCTTCCTGGAGGAGATGTGATTTTAGGACTTGGAAGGGGGGGAGAGGGGTGGTCTATTAGATGTGAAGGGGGAGGGAGTTCCTGGTAAGAGGGAGAGCGTGAGTGAGGGGTTGATGGCAAGAGAGGTGAAAGCGAGGCAGAGTGAGCAGCTTGGTGTTGTGCCAACTAACAGGAAGAGCCAGGAAAGAACTCTGCCCCATGGATGCAGGCTTGACACATTGCGGGGGAGGGGGCATTCTTATCCAGCTCCATCACTTGTCTGCTCTGTGACCTTGGACAAGTCACTTAACCTCAGTTCCCTCATTTGTAAAATGGGGATTAATAATAACACTCTGAGCCCCATGTGAGACAGGGACCGTTTCTAACCCGATAAGCTCGTATCTACCCCACCCCTTAGAACAGTGGCTGGCGTATAGCACGGCTTAACAGATACCGTAAAAATAAAATGATAAAATTCACCTTGACCCATAATGCCCAGCGATGGAGTCACCTGTTCCTCACTGGGGGCTGGATCCACCTCGGGAAATGGTTTGAGATCCAAGGGGAATTCGATCCCGCCACTTCTCCTAAATGGAGCAAAGCCGTGAAAGCCCAAGGCTGCCTCTCGGGGCCGAGGGCTGACCCGCAGCGGAGGCGGGGCTCCAGGTGGCCATCGGGGAGCTCGGTGTCGACCTCCCGCTCCACCGAGCCGGGTTTCCTCCTGGCCCTTCTGGCAGCTGTTGGCCACGGGGCCGGCGGCGGTCAGCGGGTGTCCAATTCCACCGTGGGGTCGGCCAGATGTGGATGCCGTCACACTCTCCAAAATCCGTATGTTTCTGGCGAGCACAGATATTAATTGCGCGGTATGCATTGAAGTGATTAGCATCGATGTAATTTATCATCTGGAGATTTCAGAACATAAGTAAATGAGTTGTTTTGTTCAGCGAGGTGTTGACCCCTTCTGAATCAGAGATTTCAAACGAGGTTTTTGTTATTTTTTTCCTATTCTTCGGGTTTTTTTTCCATTGTAAATATGAAAGGCCCCACATGCAGCCAAGTGTTGAGTTATTTGATTTTCTGGGGCATTAGCCACTCTTGTTTGTGACATTTCCCAGTTGGGTGCTCGTTTGCGAGCTCATTAATGAGACTTCCTTAGAAGAGTGTGACGGGGACAGAGGGCCGTTCCTGTGGGGACAAGGTCCGGCTCTCCCTTTCGTCCTGCGGCTCGGGGAGGGCATCTCAGCGGGATGCGGGAAGATGTGGAAGACCGAAAAACCCTACTCCCTGACTGGGATTTCAAATCGGGACCGGGCACGGGGACCACTTGGACCCCAGACCCTTCATCCCCCGGAGCCCTCGGTTCTTGAGCCACGGCCAGCACGGGTGGCCAGCTGGCCACCGATGGGGCTTTGGAACACCCTCACCCTGCCCTGCGAGACTGGGACAGTCTCCACCTGGGCGCTCACAGAAACCCCAATCCCAGCTCCATCACCGGCTTCCTGTGTGGCCTTGGCCGAGTCCCTTAACTTCTCTGAGCCTCACGTTTCCTCATCTTTAAAATGGGGGTCTGTCCTCCCCCTGAGATGGTGAACCCCACACGGGGCAGGGACAGTGTCCAATCTGATTGTCTTGGATCTACCCCATAGCGTTTAGCACAGTGCTCGGTTCATAATAAGTGCTTAACAAAAACCGTAGTCGTTATCGTTATCACTGTTGTCCCGGCAACGCCTCAGCAGCAGCATTCCAAGCTAGAAGCCGCAGCCCAGAGAGAAGATTGGATCCCACCGGGGACTTCTCTGACGATGGGAAGGGAATATGGGGAGACGATCTGGGGGCCCTTGGTCCAGACAGCTCTCCAGGACCTCCATCTAGCACCCCACGCCCCGCCCCAGCCTCCCCTCCTCCATGGGCGATGTTTTTCCGGCACAAGCTCCCCGCCCCGTCGGGTGTACGCCCGTCGTTTTGAAAATGGGCTTTATTGACGGGCTGGAGCCGTGGTTTTTAGAAATCCATATTTCTGCTCATCCAGCGTCCCCAGGGCGTTCCGCTGTCTCCCACTCCCCTCTCAGTGGGCAGGAGCCGATCAAAGCCCGTTCTTTATCGGTACCAAAATGAACGCTTGCTGCCGAGCGACAGGAGCTCCGTAGACCCGGGGAAGGGAAAAACTGGAAGTCGGAGCAGCTTTCCGGCTCAGGGTGGAGAAGCCGTAGAGCTTTCTGAGAGCGCCTCTCCTTGGCCCGCTCGGCTCCCATGGGGCTGCACCTCAGAACCTGATCGGTGACCATCTGCAGCTTTGGTCCATGCCTCTCCCTCCCTTCTCTTTTCTCCCCCCTCATTTCCCCCTTCTCCCTTACTTCTCCATGCTTCCTCCTCCCCTTTCCCCCCAATTTTTCCTTTATCAGGTGAATTGGCAAATGGCGAGGTTTTATATGGCGCTTGACAAAGTAGTGGGCCTCCCATGAAGCGAAACATGCAGCGGTCCCTGACAACCAATCAATCGGTGGTATTTACCGAGCATTTATTACGTGCAGAGCCCTGAACTAAGCACTTAGGAGAGTACTCAAAGGGGCTGAAAAATCTAAGTGTCATGTGGACAAGCCATTCACCTCGACCGAGATTGATCTTGACAGGTGGCTGGGTCTCTGGGAAAGATAGAGGGTTGGCTTTAACCAGGGCGAGGTTCTTGATCTAACGGTTAAAGGGATTTTCTACCCTGCTTTGCCTCCCGTGTGAGATTTCTTCTCTCTTCTGGGGTCTTAGAGCCTGTTAACCCTCTCATCTAGTGCCAAGCTTCAGTAAATGTCCAGGGCTCGGTTGGGGCTGAGGCAGGGGGGGGTGGTCAAGGGGCTGAACCCCTGAAGAGCTTGGTACCAGGGCCTCCTCCTCGCCAAGTGGCAGTGGGGTCCAGTAAAAAGACCACAAGACTGGAAGTCAAGGACACCGGTCTCTGATCCCAGCTCTGCCGCTAGCCTGCCGGGTGACCTTGGGCAAGTCACTTAACCCCTCTGCCTCAGTTCCCTACAGTGGGGTTAAGATAACCCTCTCTCGGCCTCTTAGATGGGGAAGTCCCGTGTAGGAAAAAAACTATATCCGCTTAAATACTTGCCTATCCACCCAGTGCTTAGCACAGGCTTCGCCACATAGTAAGTTCTTAATCAATCCCACCGTGATTAGTAGAGGAAATTGGAATTTTCCGCTTTGCCCCCGGGTCGGGCGTGGTGTCTGATGAAAGATCCGATTGGGACTTGGGTTCCCACCATCCCAAGTCGTAGCATCTCGCAAGCGCTTCTAGGTGTATCCCCTCTCCCCAGCCTGTTTTTGGCTGGTTTATTCAACTGTACTTTCAGTTGTTTACACCGATGACTGTCTAGATATCTTTTACGTCCGCCTCTCTAGAGAGAGCCTAAGATCTCTGCGGCTGGGTAATGTACGTCTCCATTGGTTTGGGTTGTCCTGAGTGTTTAGCACAGTGCTTAGCCCCCATTGGGCATTCACTAAAGAGGAGCACCGCTACTGTTTGCCGCGTTGGATCCCAAGGGAAATCAGAGAGAAGCTGCATGGCCTAGTGGAAAGAGCACAGACCCGGGAGCCAGAGGACCTGGGTTCTAATTCCGGCTCCCCACTTCTAATAATAATAATAATGTTGGTATTTGTTAAGCGCTTACTAGGTGCCGAGCACTGTTCTAAGCGCTGGGGGAGATACAGGGTAATCAGGTTGTCCCACGTTGGGCTCATACACTTTTAATCCCCATTTTACAGATGAGGGAACTGAGGCACAGAGAAGTTAAGTGACTTGCCCACAGTCACACAGCTGACAAGTGGCAGAGCTGGGAGTCGAACTCATGACCTCTGACTCCGAAACCCAGGCTCTTTCCACTGAGCCACGCTGCTTATCTTCCGTGTGACCTTGAGCGAGTCACTGCACTTCTCTGTGCCTCAGTTACTTCATCTATAATACCGGGATTAAGGCTGTGAGCCTCACGAGGGACATGTACTGTGTCCATCCCGATTAGCTTGTAAATTAGCTCAATGCCCGGCACCTAGTAAACGCTTAACAAATATCATAAAACAAAAATAAAAAGGACGAGGAAGCCGAGAAGCCACAGGAACGGAATTGGACCCCAGGCGGTCACTGTAAAGGAAGTGGTCCCTTGGCCCCACTGATGGCCGACTCACAGGCTGACAGTGGCCGTAGCTCCGGGCCCCGGCTGGTCTCCAGAATGCCCCGCGCGGTTTCTAGACCAGAATTTCCAGAGAGAGCCAGAATAGGCCGGGGGAGTTAGTACTCTGCGGGCAAAGCGGAAGGGCCGGACCTTGTGCCGTAAAACCCCGCACGCAAATCCCGCTGTGTCCCGTGAACGGTCATTTTGACGCGCCCCAAGAGACAGCCGCGGGACGCGTCCGTGTCCCATGTGCACAGCCCGTGGTCCCCGGACTGTCTGGCCTTCCCCCACCCCCACGCCAGCCTTTCTCCGGGAGAAGGTTAAGGGTGGAGATTCATTCGAGAGCTGCACCGGCAGGAGGCCGCCAGCCTCCCAAACAAACAGGACAAACGGCAAAGAAAATGGTCCGTGACTGCGGCACAGTGGCGGCGGCGGGAACCCTCCCCTGGAAGACGCTCCCCCCCGTCTTCGACGAGCCATACCCGGACCCCGGCACCGGGGCCTCCAGCGGGGCCGGCTTTGGAACAGCAGAAAGGGGCACGGATCAGCCGGGACTTACCCACCAGATCCACTCCGTTCCCGGGCTCGTCTTCCCAGCCAGCCTGGAAAGTTAGGCCCCGATAACTCCATGCCAGTCTAGGCTGTGCCATTTTGCAGCCTCTTCCTCAACGGCAGAAACCCAACCCTGAACCCCCCGCCCTGCCCCCGTCCTCCGCACTCGGCGCAATTACCCATCTCCATTCCAAAACACCTTGTGGGGAAACACGAGGCCCCAGATTCCAGTCAGTCTATCAGTGATATTTACTGAGCGATTACTTTGTGCCAAGGAAGGTTTGTGGTGTAAGGAACTGCAATGCGTCTCTGGCTGGCCTAGTCCTCTCTAAACCCCGACCTTAGCTTCCCCTTCTGCCCCGCCTCGGGGAGAGGGATGAGCACAAAGTGGAGGGGGGAGCTGGAGGGGCCTGCTGGGTGGCGTGGAGCAAGTCCCTTCACCTCTCTGGGCCTCAGTTTCTCCACCTGTAAAAATTAGGAGATCCCTACCTCTTAGGGTTTGAGCTGATTGTTCACACTGGGTCTGACTGGGTCTGATCTAATTGTGTTTTATCCACCCCGCCACTGAGCACAGTGCTTGGCGCCAAGTCAGTGGTGATGATGGTATTTATTAAGCGCTATGTGCCAAGGACTGTTCTCAGCGCTGGGGTAGATACGAGATACGAGGTAGATACACGTTGTCCCATGTGGGGCTCACAGTCTCAATCCCCATTTTAATAATAATGTTGGCATTTGTTAAGCGCTTACTATGTGCAGAGTACTGTTCTAAGCGCTGGGGTAGACACAGGCTAATCAGGTTGTCCCACACGAGGCTCACAGTCTTAATCCCCATTTTACAGATGAGGGAACTGAGGCACAGAGAAGTTAAGTGACTTGCCAAAAGTCACACAGCTGACAAGTGGCAGATCTGGGATTAGAACCCACAATCTCTGACTCCCAAGCCCAAGCTCTTTCCACTAAATCACGCTGCTTCTGTAAGCAACGTCAAGGCTTTGGCCTCCCCTAGTCCCCTTTCAAAAGATTTTTTTTTTTTCTGGACAGTCAGTGATATTCTCGGAGGGTAGGGTGATCCAGAGAGGAGATGGTGCCACTTTTCATTTACATAGGAAATTGAAATATAGGTTACGGAGCCCCGAGTTTCATCTTCTTCTGAAAAGATCATAGAAAGTGGTGCGAGGTCAAACTGGCATGAAATCAATTGTAATCTGCCAGCAAGCCAGCCTAACCTCTTTAAGAGTTTCTTTTTATATTTTTCCTTTATATAGAGACAAAGTGCGTTTAAAGAAAGTCTTATCAAGTCAGAATGGCTTTGTAATAAGTTTCTTCAAATTGGTTGCTACTGTAGTGTGACCTTAAGACTCCTGGTATTTAACCCTGTGTATAACTCTGGCCATAGAATGAGTTTTCCCTGCTATGGCTGCCCTGCTAAATATCATTTATGGCGCTCTTTCACGGCGCTTTTCTTTAATAAAAGAAAAAGAATCACAGTCTTATGAAAGAGATTCAGCTTTCCGGCTTAATTGATTGGCTGTTGGTGATGCCATCGACGGGACGTTAATGTTCTGTAAGTGCCCAGACGGAACTATTTTTCTTCTTTTTATACAGCCGTTCCGTTTTATAATGACATTAAGCCACTCTGCGTGGTACATTTCTGGACAGTTATTGCAGCTGGGTGGGAAGTGTCACCTGGCTTTTAGCCTGGTGCCTTAGCACACCCGCTGAGGCGGAAAATGATTCCTCGGCCCTACCTCATTACTTAAAAATAAATCCCGACTCCCGGACCCGTTTCGAGAAAGTATTTGGTGGATTAGGACCCCGCTTTCATGGACAGAATTAAAACCTCAGGGACGTGCCCGTCGGCCATCTGGATTCTTGAGCATCTTTTTATGTTTTTTATGGTATTTGTGAAGGGTTTACTATGTGCGGGACTCTGTACTAAGCACTGGGGTCGCTTCAAGCTAATCAGGTTGGACACAGTCCCTGTCCTACATGGGGCTCACGGTCTTAATCCCCATTTTACAGATGAGGGAATTGAGACCCAGAGAAGTAAAGTGACTTGCCCAAGGTCCCAAAGCGGGCAGGCAGGGGAGCCAGGATTAGAACCCAGGTCCTTCTGCTCCCAGGCCCGTGCTCTATCTTGATGCCCTTGTGGTAGCCACCATCTTTCAGGGCCTCTGTGGAGTCCCTGGATTACCCCGAGAATGAGAATTCCCTTTCTTCCTCCTGAGAATTTCTGCCACCCTGCTCCCAGAGCTGGAGAGGGCAAGGCGTTTCCTCGGCTGCCCTGTAAATCTGTAATTGATTTTAATGTCTTTCTCCCCCTCTACAGTGAAAGCTCCTTGAGGGCAGGGTTCATCTCTACCTTCTCTCTTATATTATACTCTCTCAAGTGCTCTGCACACAGCAAGTGCTCAATAAATACCACTAACTGATTGATTGAGCCCACCTGACGACATTCCCAGAAATGCTATGTGGATCAACACAGAGGGCAGAGAGAGCGGGGAGAAGGTCAGCTTCCCGGAGAATGGACCAATGTGAATGTTGACCTTTCTGACGTGCCGTTTGAAGGGCTGTGGCCACGGCAGTGTTACCCAAACCGGGCAGCTCTCCCTCCGCTGCCAACCGGGAAACAACATCAGTCCAATGAGGTGTTGAAACGGAAGGTATCATTTGGGTGATTTCCCGCTATCCGCCCTTGAGATCCAGGTACAGGGAGACCTCGGGCCTGAGCCTCCTCTGATTCTTGCAAGTCACTGACAACCGGTAAACAGCTCATTAGAAGCCTAAAAAAGTCATTTGGCTAAAACAAATGTAGTTCTGCTGAGGAGGCAGGGTGGATTCGATTTTCAACACCCTTTATTATTAATGGAAGCTGAGCCTGTAAAACCCTCCCTACGCTGCTTCCCTAGAAGCTTAGGCAGAACATTTTAACCACTGGGAAAGTGTACAGGTGACAGTTTTGCACGTGAATCCTGTCCCTTGAATGCACCCTATCTATTTGCTTGTAAATGAACGGGATAAGATAGCCAACAGACAGTCCGGGAAGCCGCCCACTCCCACTTAACGATCAGGGCATCGTCCGGCAACACATGGAAGATCTGACCCTCCGGCAGGTCAGAGATTGACCTGCAGGCAAACGACAAGCTTTAAATTTCAGCCCGAGGGTTCCGGCGGTTTCCAGCTTGGGTTCACTCTGCCCCCAGGGTCATCTGATTCTGGTTCCAGCGTGCTTCCTGGTTTGCCACGACTTCTTGGGCCATTTTGATCTTTCCCTGGGAGCCGAGTGGGATTTTGAGGGCCACCCGACGGTGACAGACCCACGAGGGCTGCCCCGCGCTTTGGCGAAACTGTCTTCAGTGCAACCTATTGGCTAGCCAGCCATCCCCCTTCCTCCCGCCTTCTTTGTCCTGGCTCTTCCCGTCCTCCTTCCTGTGGCTCCCAAACTGTGTCTAGAGAACCCTGGCCCCCGCTGATCGCTGACGTTCCCTTAGAGCGACAGGTTAGAAGAGAACTCTCCTATTTGGACCTCTGAGCCCGAGACTGTGTCCAACCCGATTAACTTGTATCTTCACTTAGTGCTTAGAACAGTGCTGGAAACATAACATGCTTAACAAATACCACAGTAATAATAACCCATATCCGTGGCACGGTTGGTGATGTCCCTAGCCTCTTTCATGGCATTCTCCAGAACGTAGTTTGGTGCCTGGGAGCACCTGGGCACACTGGACAAGGCAGGATCCCACCGATGGTCACCGAAGTCACAGCCTGCCATGATGCTTTGGGTGGCGGGGAGATCTGTGACTTCAAACGTTCCCTCTAAGCTGACCCTCGAAAGGGTGGGCCAGCAGACTCTCTCAGCCAGGAGTCAGTGCCAGGCAGTTGAGCCTCATCACTGTCCTCACCATGGCCCTTTCTGATGCCACATGGCCAGAAGCGATGTGTTCCTCCCAGAGAAGGGTCTGAGGCGAGATCGCCCAGGTGGGAAGACCCTTTGGCGACCATCTGGGCTTCTGGCTCGCAGAGTCCCCCGGGTCCGACACCATCTTCCCGGCAGAGTTGGATTCTAGCGCCTTCCGGCGTCAGCCTGGCCAACAGTGACGGAAAATGCCCTTCTTGCGGGGAAGCAGCAGGGGAAAAGAAAGGGCATCCCAGCATCTTTAGCGGCCTGCCCAATATAAAACCTCAGGCTGGTTGCTATCTGGAAGGCTGCTAGCTCTCCAGCTAAGGCTGCCAATTAAAGCCAGTGTTCCATTTTGGATGGGTTCTGTTGTTGTCCGTGTGTTCTAACGATTCATTAGCTGGAGAAAGTCTCTAATTCCCCTGCACGTTGGTGGTGGTTTTGGCTGTGATTCGCGGCGGGGGGGGGGCGGCTGGTCTTTGTCCAGGAGATGAGGGGCAGATCGGGGAAGAGGAGCATGTGAGAGCCCCAGGGAGGGTAGGAGAGGTGGTTGGGAGAGAACTAGCCAAGGACAGGGAGAGAGGCCAGGCCCGTGAAATCCTAGAATATCTCCAGCCGGAAAAGCTGGATGTTGCCCTCATTTAAAGACTTGGCCGGAGGCGGAGCCTCAACCGGCAACATCCTGCGTGCCCGGGGCCAGATCAATAATGTTGGTATTTATTAAGCGCTTACTATGTGCCGAGCACTGTTCTAAGCGCTGGGGTAGACACAGGGGAATCAGGTTGTCCCACGTGGGGCTCGCAGTCTTCATCCCCATTTTACAGATGAGGGAACTGAGGCACCGAGAAGTTAAGTGACTTGCCCAAAGTCACACAGCTGACAAGTGGCAGAGCCGGGGTTCGAACCCATGACCTCTGACTCCAAAGCCCCGGCTCTTTCCAGTGAGCCACGCTGCTTCTCACTCCTTGGAGGTGCCAAGGAGATCACTTGGCACCTCCCACAAAAGAGGTCCCCGGACTGGCATTCTCCTGACCCCTCTGTCTCTGAATGCCGATCGGTCGGAACATCCTGGCCTGATCAATTTTGCAGATTTTCCCGTGCTTCAGTTGGACCGAGTAGACTCAGTCAGTCGTATATATTGAACACTTACTGTGTGCTGAGCACTGTACAGAGCACACTGTGTGTAGAGCTCTTGTGAGAGTACAATATAATAAACGGAAACATTCCTTGTCCGCAACAAACTTAGAGTCTAGTGGAGGAGACAGAAACTACTCCAAATAAATGTTACAGATATGAACATAAGTGCTGTGAGGCTGGGAGGGGGCGGTGAATAGAGGGAGCGAGTCAGGGTGACACGTAAGAAGGTTGAAGAAAAGGAAAAGAGGACTTAGGGAAGACCTCTCGGAGGAGATGTGCCTTCAATAAGACTTCAAAGGCGGGGAGAGTATTTGTCTGTCAGACTCCATTGTATCTTTCAAGTTAATTGGCAGAACTGAGGTTTTTTTCCTCTCTCCTCTTCCAACGTTAGGGCCTCCCCAAAAGTCCAATGTATTAATAGTGTCACCAAGTGTTGTCATTCAGTACTCTCTGATATATGATAAAGTGTATCAGTTCTGAGCGCCACAGATATCCGCGGCCTCCCCTCAGCATGAAGGCAAATGAGTTTCCTTTAGCTCGAGTGAGTTCGGCGATAAACTTCAGTGGAACAAAACGTCTTTCACAGGAAATGTTTGATGCGGCACCGTTGGCTTTTGAATCGCTTATCTCTCCGCGTTTCACCCTTTAGAGTTATTAGTCAATTTAATTTGCGCCAACGCCGGGATTACGAACTAATTAGGAACGGGTGAGCGTGGGGCGGGGCGCCCGCCGCAGCCAGGAGGGAACGTCTGCTCAGCTCCACGCTCTGTGTTGTTGTCGTGCAGATAAGCCCCAGGTGCACATCCAGTTGATGAACCCGCTCCAGGGCCCAAACCGGGAAGGAGAGGCACTCGAGCTGACGTGTGATGTCATCGGGAAGCCCCCGTAAGTCCTCGGGGCCCTGGCCGGTGTGAGAAGGCACTGCCAGGTGGGGCCGGGTTTCGGGGGGGACTGGTCCTCTGTAGGGGTGCCGGCCCGGGACCCCCATTCCCCGTCCAGGGGTGGGTGGGGCCCGACTCCCAGGCACCCAATCTGGGCTCCTCGGAAACTCCTCTTGCTTTCGCCGCCAGATGAAGCTCCAAGCGTTTCTCTCTCCTTCCTGTTCCCGACAAGGAGGGAATTTAAAGGAGGGCTGAGCAGACGTAGCCTGCAACATGCTGCTCGGAAGGGGTGAAATCAGTCAATCGGTGGTATTTATTGAGCGCTTACTGTGTGCAGAACACTGCACTAAGCGCTTGGAAAAGTTCACTGTGACGCAGTTAGCAAACACGTTCTCCGCCCACAACAAGCTTACAGTTTAGAAGGGGAGACGGACAATATTAAAAAAAGTCCGAGATGCTAATGAAATGTAAAATCCCAGGAGCCTGCCCCAACCCCAGCTTGAGGGCGAACCGTAACCCTAAACCCGGCGTGGGCCACTGCCATCCTCCACCAGCAGCCCTACGCCTCTGGGACTCAGAATTGGAGATGGCTCCACCGGAGAGTTGAGTTCGGGCCAAGTGGGCGGCTGCGTTCCGCTCTTTCCTAGGGTTTCCTGGCAAATGGAGGAGTCACCAGCCAGTGAGGATGGGACTGTCCACATCGAGGTCATCATCTGAGGCTCACTCTGACCTGTTTCTGCTAGTCCTGAATTACCTGGTCCATTTGACCATTGAAACCAGCCACTGTGGCAGCTTCCCCCATGATGCCCTGGGGCCTTTCGATACTTCTGCCTCCCCAGAGGCTCTGGGAAACTTCCTCCCCACTGAGCCCGGACATCCTAGTGCCCCCCCAGAAATAAAAATCTGAGGGCATAGCACTCCTGCTCCTCATTGGCCGCAGGAGATCGCGACTCCGCCACGGCCTCCCAGCAGTTCACTCATTCAGTGGTATTTATTGAGCGCTTACTGTGTGCAGAGCACTGAACTAAGTGTTTGGGAGAGCACAGTATAACAATAAATAGACACATTCCCTGCCTGCAAGAAGCCAGCCCTGAGCCGTGGCGATGACAGTACCTGGGACTGCCCGGGGCTGTGGTTGCAGGGCGCTGAGGATGGAGAACGGGGAGTGGCTTCTATCCTTCGGACAACCTCCCCCACCTCTGGACCTCAACTAACCAACCAGGAACCCTCGTGCCTGTTGAGCCTTTGAGTCTTGAGCTGAACGGCGACCCTCAGGCCCCGCAGACGAACAGACACCCGCCCCTCCCACCGAAAGCCTGTCCGGCCCCCTACCAATCACCCACCCCTTTGGACTGACCACGCAGGGGTCGATAGTCACAGGGTGGAAGCTGCCCCTCGTGTGGGGTCGGCCCGGGCACCGGGGCCACCGGCATCCTTGAAGGGCCAGGGCTTTGCACAGGCCAAGTGAGGGAGAGCCAGACAGAGGAGAAGACGGAGGGCTCACCCCTCCTCCTCGACCGCCTATTTATTTTCTCATGAAATTGCAGCCCATAAAAATGGTAATTTAACTTGCTATTAACTGTGGGGAATATCGTGAGCACTCACCCCCACTGACGGCTTCAGCTGTCAAGCAGCAGGACGTTAGATCAGCCTGTCGCAGGCCCGTCCCCACCGCCTGCAAGGAGGACATGTGCGCAACTCATTTTTCCGTAATTTACTGGGTCGTGCCGACGAGCCCATGTGTAATTAAAAATAGTAAATTCCCCGGGATCTTCACGGCCCGATGGAAAACCGGAAGGACCCGTCCTCGCAGTAGCGCTGCCGGGTAGCCATTGGCCTCGAGAACTGGGCCAGGTGCCATGTCCCTGCCCCCCTGGAGCCACTGGGGGAACTGAGCAGATGTTGCAGCTGGCTCGGACTCCTCCCGTACTCAAGGATTTTCAGACATCCCCCAGCCTTGAGACTGAGACTGACCCTGTCCCTGGGGTGTCCGGCAGTGGCCTAGGTTCCCCGGGGCCATAGGTAGGCGCTGAAGATGCTGGGAAGACAGCCCTAGGCCTGCTGGGGATCTCATGGGCTCTTGGATTGACAGAGCCAGTCACCTCAAGGCCACCTTCTCCGGGGGAAGCAAACTCCTTGTCCCTCAGGCCCTGCAAAGCTGTGGGAGACCAACAGATGCCGTGGTGAGTCACTAGCTCTGCCACTTTGGCCTCCACTGACCTCCTCTCTGGCCTCCCCAGTGGCCTTCCCAATCTCCGATGGCCTCTCCACTAGTCTTCCCGTAGGCCTCCCCACTAGCCTCTCCGTTGGCCATCCCATTTCCCTCCAGGCAAGAAGCCATCTCATAGCCTTTGCTTGAGAGAAATACCAGACAGGACCCGCTTGCCAAAAGACATTAAAAGAAGTTGGTCCGGGGTTTGAAGGAGAGGAAGAGCGATTGCATCTTCCAGGAACTGAGAGCGCATTTCACCCAGGCAGAGCCGAGAAAGACAGCCATTTCTCCTGAGAAGCATCAAACCAGTTAAAAGGGCCATGTTGCTTATGAGCCAACATCTTTGAGTTTCAATTCCTAACTGCACGCTCCATCCACCACCAGCCTGGAGTCTAGTATGGTTTCATTTTTTTTTTCCATCTAACTTATGAGATGGTTAATGGTGGGCGAGCTCTCTCCTGTCTAGATTGGGGTGAAACCGCCCAGCAGGACAGAAAAGTAGATCGCACCAGTTGACCCTCCCATTTGTTTAGGATAAATTGTAAATAACGAGGTTCCTGCACACCACTGACTGGAAGACGCTTCTTCCCTAAAGCGGGAGGGGGAAGGAGAGAAGGTGATTCAGAGGATGAGTGGGAATTTGGGGAGAGGAGGAAGACTGTTTTGTTGCCTTAAATGTCACATGTGTCGTATCTCCTCGTGTGAGCCATCATGGTGGGGCGTGAGGAGGAGGAGTGGGAGCTGGATGTGGCTACTGTGGGGTGAGAGATGGTAATCCCACTTGTCTTTTTCCCCCCCTACCTCCTCCCCACAGGCCTGTGATGGTGTCTTGGGTGAGAGTAGATGACGATCTGCCTCAGCACGCTGTAGTGTCGGGGCCCAACCTGGTCATTAACAATCTCAACAAAACAGATAACGGAACCTACCGCTGCCAGGCGTCCAACGTAGTGGGGACCTCTCATTCGGATTACACGCTCTTTGTATACGGTACGTGCCAAGCCTGACCCCATCATCCCTTCCGCTCACCCCGTCGACCTCTCTCTCCCCTGACGTCCGGCACTGCCTTACACCACCGGTCCCGCTGCGGGAAAGTGCAGGGCGGGCGACGGGGGAGGTGGACCTGCCCCTCAGCCGGCGGGACCAGTCCGGAGCGCCACCCTCTCCAGCCGGGGCTGCGTGGTCGAGACCGTGGGCGGTGTCCTCCGGCGCAGCCTCCGTGAAGTCCTGGCGAGGAGTGGTGCTCTCCCTGTCCTCAGGGTGAGCAGGTGGGGCCCCGATCCCATCAGGCCCCTCTGCTCCCTGCGGGCAGCACTCAGAGGGCTCACCCACGGGAAAGCGGGGAACCTCCGGACGGTGAGCCCGGAGGACGCTGGAGGACGGCAGGCTCGGGAGGTTCCTCACTCCCCGATGCCCCGAGAGGCCGAGGACAGTTTTCCGGGACAATCCGGGAGCTTCCTCTTAGACCTTTTCAGGAATCATTTCTCCCCCGTGAAATCTAACTGTGCTGTTCCGGCAGAAGACTGGAGAGGACAGGCCTTGCAGTATGGCCTAGTGGAAAGAGCATGGGACTGGGAGTCAGAAGGACCTGGGTTCTAATGCCGACTCCGCTGCTTGTCCACTGTGACTTGGTCAAGTCACTTCACTTCTCTGTGCCTCAGTTCCCTCATCTGTAAAACGGGGATTAAGACTGTGATTCCTATGTAGGACAGGGACTGAGTCCAACCCAATTAACTTATATCTACCCCAGCGTTTAAAAGAATGCCTGGCACATAGTAAGCACTTAACAAATACCACTAATGTTATTATTATTATCATCATCTTTATCATTATTATCCTTCTTTCCCCCATTGCCCAGCCGGGGAGATTTCTGAATCAGGGTGTTTATTCAGTGCTCACTAAGGGACAAGCACGGGGGCAGATACAAGACCGGCAGTTCAGACACAGTCCCTGCCCCGCACACAGCCTCACAGGGCTCAGGCACAGTCATGGTAAAATTCGCAACAAATACACATTCAACAATCCAGAGCATCTAAAAATGATCCTGGAGGGTGAATCCTCAGGCCTCTCACTGCCTCCCTGCCCCAGGCTTGCCCGCTCATCCCAGGAGAGCCCCTAGGTGACTGGAGATCTGTTAGGCATCAGCGTTGACTCCCGGGGCCCGAGGGCTGGTCACCCCGGAGTGGGGGCTGGATTCTGGAGGGGACACAATCGCCGATGGAGGTGGGGGGGCGGAGCTGCCCACGAAGGGAGACCCTCGCTGCCCCACTCAGCGAAGCGGCAGACGGGTTTTGTGCCATGCCCAGCTCCTGGAATATCAGAGGGATGGGAAGAGGCTGGCTGACATGTTTCCGAGCCCAATTCTGTCCGGCACCCCGCCCGGCTACCCTGGCACCTTTAGCCCCAACACCATCTGCCCCGGGCGCAGGCATGGTGTGGCTGAAAGGACTCTGAGCCCATGTAGTGTGACTTTCAGCCACTCGGACCAGATGGCAGGACGGCCGGCTCGGTGGTGGCCAAGGTCATTGAAAGTGAGGGGCCCGGGCCGCCTGCAGGGTCAGGAGCTCCGGCTGAAGTCCGTTCACCCAGCCCACCTTGAGGTTCGCCACTGAAAATCCTCCCAGACCCCAGGCTTCCACAGGGGGAGGCGAAGCCCGGGTTCCTCCTGCAGGAAACACTGCTGCCCAGTCTGGACCGTTGTCACCGGACAAAGGTTTCCACCATTATTGTTCCCCTCCCGGACCGCAAGACCCCAAGCTGGTGGGAGTGAGGCAGGGTGGGTCTTCCCACCGAACTTGTTCATTCAAACTCTCTTCTCTGGGACGTTTCCCTGGGGCAGTGACTCCGCGGGGAAATTCCCCCGAGGAAACCGTGCCCCTTCGTCCCGAGTTCAACGCTGACTAGAGCTGGCAAATAGAGTTTCCCGCTCCTCCCGGGCAGCGAGTCGGCTTGTCGACCCCCGCTGGACAGCGGTCAGTCACTTAGAGCAGTGCGGAAGCCGAGAAGAATGTCACAGGATCGTGCTGTGTTTTCTCAGGGCTCTCCTCATCTTCCTCCAGGGTCACCATGAGTGTTGCCTGCCCACCGGACCCAGAGGCCTCTGGGAAATCTCGTGGGCAGCACGAGGTAGGAGGAGATGTGGTCAGGATGCCTTCCTGCCCCGGCCTCCTGTGCCAGGGAATGGTAGGGGTGACTTCAGAGGTTGGGGAGGCCTGACACAAATGGTTTTCTCCCAGGAAAACCAGGATGGAGAAAGCTTCCTAACTCAGTCGATCAATCGGTGATATTTATGAAACCCTGTGTGCAGAGCACTGAGCTCCTGAGGCAGACACTAACAGGGTCAGGAAAGGAGTAAACACAACCTGGCTTCACCCGCTCGACTCTGGGCTGGTGAAGTTGTGGGCCGTTCCATCCCTGGGCTAATCTGCAAGGTCCCTTTGGACGGTTGTGCTGTCGGCCGTTGCCTCCCGCTCCTAAAGCCCAACCCAAAAGGCCCAGCCTCCCGGCTGTGCGGGGGTGTCACCTTCCCTTCTTGGGGTAGGGGAGGGGGTGTGCCCAAGCAGCTCCGCGGGGGACGGAGAAGGAGGGGGAATTTGAAGTGGGATCATTTCCGTCCCCTCCCCCAGCCGGCACCAGGGTGAGGATTTTCGTGAAAGTCGCAGGAAGCCCATCCCCGTCCTCCCCCCGAACACAATGAAGGTGCAGCGTGTAATTAAAGTTTTGATGTATTAATTAGAGAAGTGGAGAACTCACTTGGTGATAAAAGGACACCAGATGCGGCGTGGAGGATAAGTTGACAGGACTTTAGAGAAAATTTCCAGTCAAAAGCCCGTGAATGATTTTATGCTCTGACAGAGCAGAAGGACTACCTAGTTCAAAGCTGGCGGACTACTTAACTTCATTCTGTTGGAGCCAATTAATTTTACCCCTTTCATTATACATCCCGCCCGCAAGAAGGTTGGAAGATTTGGAACTAGAGCGAGAGCCCTCTAGTAAACATTCAACTGAAGACTCCCTGTAGGGTTACTGGCTTGAAGGTCGAGGTAGTTTCTCTCCCCATCTCAGCCAGAAGGATAAAGTCGCATTTCGGCTTTATCCATTTGGTCTTGTTGAGGTCATGCAGGCTGTTACTATGGATGAGTTGAAAGATCCGCTGACTTTTGGAAAAAATCACATCTCGGTAAAAAATCTCGCATGCCCTTGAACTTGATATTTACTGGTGACATTCTCTCTTCTTTGTATTTACTACTGGTTCCCCGAGTAGTTTTCCCTTCCCGCTGAGATGTATCGATGGAGGGAAAGCAATGACGTGACCCCACCCAAGAGAGCCGTGAGCATGCTTGTGCCTGCGTGTCTGCTGTGGATGCGTGTTCCATTAACCTAGCGGGGTACCCCCTCCCCACCCCACCCCCCGCCCCCGTCCCCCGTTTGCAAATGCAAATGTTCGGAAGCGTCGACCGAGGCTTGGCTCTTCCGGCGTGGAGCCAGCCGGCCCGGCTGTTGAAGTTTTCAGGGTTACGAAGGCGCCCCGCTCCCCGTCCTCCCCCTCCCTTCTCCCCTCCTCCCCCCCTCCACCCGCTGTCTCACATCATTAACAAAACCTTTTTCTTTTTTCCTGTTTTAGCCTTTCCAAATAAGACCTCAGGATCCAATTAAAAGAAAAAAAAAATCTTAAAAAAAACAGCTTGAATTTTTCCAGCCTGGTTTCCGGGGGGCAGTCAACGGGGGAAGCATCAAACCAACACCTCAGCGTCCCCGTACCTTCGTTTTTATCACGATTGAGATCATTGTTGTGTTCAGCGTTGTGGGGGGTTTTAATTTGCCTTTTGATTTTCCTTTTTTTGTTTTATCCAGATCCCCCCACAACTCTCCCTCCCACCACCACCACCACAACCACCACCACCACCACCACCCCTATCATCGCCACAGGTACGGTACCCTTCATTACCATTGAAATTGTCCTGAATGTGTATTGTCTGACAGGAGCGAGTGCGTCCCCAATCCATTTCGGGTTCTTCCCCAGAACCTCCGTCTTCCCCGTCTTGGCAGCGTAAGAAAAACCCAGGCGTGACGCGGTGGAATTCCTGGGACAGCCGATCGAATCCTCTTGGTGCTTCTGGATCCCCCCGGACTAGGGGAGAAAGTCCGGGGATCAGTTTCCCCTGTGCGTTGAGGGCTCCGGACAGGGCCTTCCTCTTGGCCCGATGGGGGCCGCGTCTGGCCAGACACGGCTGCCCACGGCCCTCCCAGGTGATCAGCGTGGCGGGACCCGCGGCCTCTCTCCCGCCTCAGCGGGGTCACCCGGCTCTTCCCAACCTTTGCAGACAAGGCGGCGAGGTGGAGGATGGGGCCGAACACTCTCGGCATGTGGCCCCAGCTCCTTCCCACCCAGCCGCCTGGGCCACCTTCCTCCCCCCCGCAAGAGACTCTGCCCGCTCTCAACTCCGGGAACCCCCAAAGCCAGGGAAAGTTGAGATCTAATCGGCTCCCTCAGGGGCCGACTGGCACTGAGGCCTTCCGGGGGGTTTCTCTGGGCTTCTCCCAGAGATCAAAAAATCTGTGTCCCTTAATCTCTGCCTCCACTGCGAGGCAACCATCACCATCCCTTCGTTCTCTGGGTCGCGTCAACTTGGGCCATCTGTCTTGGAGGCGGGACACCCGACTGGGATGCTGTCCGGGATGGGCCTCCCCGACAGAAGCCACCAGGCCCGGCGCGTGACTTGAATTCTTTCACCTCCCCCTTTTTACCCTCCCTTCACCCCGGATCCTCTTGCGAACAGCTCTCCATCCCGTTCCCAGCCAGGAGTGGCTCTTTGCCGGAGGACCCGCTCCTTCAGCCAGCTCTTGCGGGCAGACTGGCCGCTTTGATTGCACCTCAGGGAAAGGGGCTCTCTCTCTTCCACCACTCTTCAACCAGTGGTGTTTATTGAGTGCTTACTGTGTGCAGACCACTGTACTAGGTGCTTGGCGGAGTGTAATACAGTAGTGTCGGTAGCCACGATCCCTCCCCTTAAATAGTTTTCGGTCTGCAGCCCGGCCACCTGAGCTGGCCACCTGGCTTTAGCGGTGGGCCCTGCGGAAAGCCCCTCGCTATCCCCCACATGTCCATCCCGTCTTCATTTGGCTCCTCCCACTCAATCCCCCTCCCGACCCGGGCCCTGTGCGGTCCCGCCAGCTGAACGCCAGGCTCACGTCCCCCGGCAGTCCCAGCTCGCCCGTTCCCCCCACCCCTTAGGCGGACTGACCGCCTAAGGGGAAATCGGAAAACGAGACAGCAGCAGCGCCGTTTCCTTCCCGCATCAGACGCCTCTTTATTTGAGTCTGCTGTCTGCCTCGGCCTCTCCCTCCCGGCCGTCGGCTATCTCCACTCTAGGTAATGCCAGATGATCTCACACGTGCACTTTCCCCTCTTGATGTGGAGTCGAACTCTCTCTCCACACGAAACGCATTTGCAGTAATGAACGCGCCAGCTCTCCCCGTCACCGAGGAGTAGTTAAACCGAAATTGCTACTAAAACAACTTGGTCGGATCCTTGCCTTGATGGATGTGAGATCTTCAAGGGTTACTGTGTCTTAACAAGCAGCTTTATATGTATTTATCTGGCCCCGAAGGCTGGGTCTGTACGCTCCCGGAATTTCCCATTTGCTCTTCTCCGCGAATAGATGAGAGGATACGTGGCACCGAATGATTCCAGGTTGGGTTACCAAAGGACCCGGCCGGCTGGCAGATTCAGATCTGTCTCTGAAATACGTTCCCGGCCACGTCTTGACGAATGGATCTCTAAATTAATTCTCCCTCCCTGGCTGGTGCGCTAGAGCCACCATTAGACTTAAAAGCCTCCTCAGCCGAATCCCAGCAACAGCGCCATAAAGCCCCCACGACAGACAGCCCGCCGTCGCCAGCTTCTTGTCTCCGGACACAGACGGGACCGGAGCCCCCGGGGCAGGGCGGAGGGGAGGGAGGGAGGCAGCGTGACCAGAGAGGCGTCCAGAGTCAGGGAGAGATGCGATGCGGTCCGTGGCCTTGTCCTCTCCATGAGGTATGGAGCCCATTCCACCCCCTCGGGCATAGGAATCTTGAAGCCCAAGTTGCCCTCACCTTTTCTGTCGGGAGGCCCGAGCAGCGGGGCAGTTAGCGGCTGTCTTGGGTTGGCCCGATCCGGTCTTGTCCCTCTGGGGACCAGGCCCAGCCCAGGAGACATCTTGGCAGGTGGTGACAGCGGTGAAGGTTCTGTGGGAGGGCCGGAGGGGCATCTCTCGGCCATCTTGACCGGCGGGGCCGGAAGAGCTCCAGGTGGAGACTCGCTCGCCCCTCCATTCCGGAGCAGCGTTCCCAGCGGGGGCCGGTGCCGGCCACGAGCTGGCCTGTGTTTGCTCTCAGTCCCCGCGGTTCCCTGCGTGTGCGTTGGTATTCCGGCCATCCCTTTGTGCTCAGCTGTTATCACTGGCGAGCCCTCTTTTTATCATTTCAAATTGTCCTTGTGGCTTTGTTCATTAAGATGTACGATATGATATGGTAGAGCAAACTGCATAATTTAAATTGCCCCCGGAGTCCTCTGTAGAAATACAGATTTTGGACAGCTGGTACTTTGGGGGAGATAAAACTTCCTCATGCAAACTCCTCTTGTCAGAGAAAATGAGAACAAAAGGAGCCCGCCGTGTTTACGTTTCCCCAGGGTGGGTTCTCCTCCTTCACTCTGTGTCTGTCCAGCTGTCTGTCTCTCTGTGTGGCCATTGCTGCCCCTCACCCTCACCCAGCTAGCCACAAAGGCCCGTGTCCAGCTGGACCATAGACCACCTCTCCCTCCTCGGTCCTGCGGATCTGGTTGCGGGGGGGGTACTGTCGGCAGGGCCGGGGGCGGCCTGAGCCACCTCAGCTTCTCAGAGCCGAACGTGGGCCAGAAGGAGCCCATTCCAGGGAGTCGCCCTTTTCCTATTGTGGCCATCGACTGGAAATCCCAGGTATTCTGCCCCCGGCAGAGCCCAAAGAGGAGAGCCATCACTGCCCACTCCGGTCACACCCAAAGGGCGGCTTCCTATCCCCAGAGCATGAACCGAGCACCAGGGCCAGAGGGCCACTTTCATGTTGCTTCTCGGGGTAGGAAACCACCGGCTGTGGGCAAATGGACCGTAACGACATGATGGCTCTGGGGCTTTCATGGTCCAGTGATCTGGCCCCTCTGGGATAGGCGAGGAGACCCAAGAGAGCGGCCAAGCCACCCACCCTTGGCTCGCGATCCTCTGTTTGGGACCCAGTGTCTTGCAAGCCCAGGCAGTTTGGGTACCTCGTGCCTGGCATCCGTTTGTGTTGTGAGTGGCGTGCAGGAAGGGCGAGTGCTGCCTTGGGCAGCAGCCAGTTGGGAGGACGAAATGGAAATGCAGCCTTTCTCCGGTGGGGCCGCCGTTCAGCGGGTCTCTGCAAATGGCGCCGGGCCTTCGGGGATCGTCCAGGTGGCATCCGGCAGGAAGCCCGAGGCGGCGAGGAGGGGGTCTGACATCCCGGGAAGGAAGGAGGGCCAGGCAGGGGAACCAGAGGCAGAGCCGGGGTGGACGGTGTAAGGGAGCCTGCCACTAAGCAGGGACAATGGAACCTGTTTGCGGGAAGCCCCCGCCTCCACACAGGTGCCCCTGACATCTCTTCCCCTCGGCCATCGGACAGTCCGAGCTGTGGGAGCCGTGGGGTGAGAGGCGGCCTCCAGGCCCCAGAACCCCCGCGCTTGGCCAGAGAAGGGGGAGGGGGTCACAGAGGGCATCGAGCCTGAAGAGGACCCGTCCCTCGGCCCCGACAACCCTGACCTAGCCCAGTCGGAGGCTCCCCAAGGCTCTGAGTATGTCCCTTCAGCAACAGCATTGGGGTGCCTCGAGCACCCCAGTCCTGGGCAGCCCCGGCTGGCTTCGCTTAAGGTGCCAGAGACAGAGGAGGGGGCAGCGGCCGTTTCAGCCGTGCCCTCCAGGACTCCTCCAGCTCCGGGCTCGAGCCTGCCATCCAGAGAAGGGAAGTCCCTCTGGAGACCAGCCAAATTCAATGGGAGAAAGTTCCTGGAGCCCGTGATTTGCAGCGGGGTTCAGGGGTGGGAGATGGCCCCTGACATGGAGAGGATGAATTTGATTTGGGGCTTTTCTCCGCCGATTCCTTTTCCCCTACCTAGTGTTCCCTGCTGGGAACATGCAGGAGACCAGGCGGCTGAGCCCGGAGATGTGGAGAGCTGTTCCCTCGGAGAACTCCTGAGGATTAGGAGAGCACTAGGTGGGTGGGGAGTGCCCCCTCCCGCGAATGAATAGGAGGGAGGGAGGGAAGGGCTGAGGCGGAGGAGTAGAGGGACACGAGGAAATAGTTGCAGACCGGAAGCCGTAGCTCCCAGAATAACCCAAGACCGCTTCTCTGAATGGCAGAAGCGGAGTTCAGTGAAGGAGCTGTTTGGCCTCCCAACCTGAACCATAGTAAGAATAATTATGGTATTTGTTAAGTACTTACTTGGTGTCAAGCAATGTTGTAAGCGTTGGGGTAGATATAAGTTAATCAGACACAGTCCTTGTCCTACATGGAGCTCATGGTCTAAGTGGAAGGGAGAACAGATATTGAATCCCCATTTTTCAGTTGAGGAGGCACAGAGAAGTGAAGTGACTTAGAAGGTCCCACAGCAGGCAAGTGGCAAAGCCTGGTTTAGAACCCAGGTCCTCTTACTCCCAGACCCGTGGTCTTTTCATTAGGCCTCGCTGTTTTTCTGAGCATGAGAATAATAGTAGTTGTGTTAAGCACTTATTACGTGCCAAGCACCGTACTGAGCACTAACGTAGTTACCTGATAATCAGGCAGGACACAGTCCCGGTCCCACCTGGGACTCATAGTCCAAGGACGACGGAGAACAGGTATTGAATGCTTGTTTTACAGATGAGGAAATTTAGGCAAAGAGAAGTGAAGTGACTTGCCCAAGGTCACACAACAGGCAAGTGGTGAAGCCAGTATTAGATCGCAGGTCTCTGACTCCCAGGCCTGTGCCCTTTCCACTACTCAACACTGCTTCTCTAAACATAGAAAATAACAGTTGTGTTAAGCACGTTCTTGTCAAGCGTTGTACTGAGCACTAAGGCGGATGCATTTTAAACAGGTTGGACACAGTCCCTCCTCCCCGTTGGGCTCACTAAGAGGGAGGGAGACTGGATTTTGAATGCCCATTATACAGATAAGGAAACTGAGGTACCGAGAACTAAAGTGAATCGCCCAGGTGGCCAAGTCGGAATTAGAACCCAGGTCCCAACTGCCAGTCCAACGCTCTGTCCTCTAGGCCAAGCTGTTTCCCTCCACTCCCCTTCCCACTAGGCTCATGCTTCCTTCTGCTCTCCACAACCACACAGGGCAGAGACAGCACCAGGATCTGGGGACCGTTTTCCATATTCGATGTACAGAACATATTCCGATTGTTCTGCAAACCACCTAGGGGACCAACGGAAGCATCACCGCAAAACACCTTCTCTGGGATTGCAGGGTAGGAATTCTCCTCCCAGCTCTGTCTCCCCTCCCCAGACCCCCTGCCCTCCCACAACCTGCCTGCTTTCCTGAGGGAGAAGCAGAGTTAAAAACAGAGGGGAACAGGGGCCTCAGCGGAGCCCAAGCCCACCTCCTCCCTCCTCCAGAAACTCCAGTTTAAAAGGAAGCGTAACACAGATCAGAGAGGATTCCTCCCCGAATCCAGAGGAAAGAGAGCACGGCGGGTCGGTGTTCTCCGATCTTCTCTTTCCGCCTTCCGGGGATTTTGGTGAGCCGGGCAAGAAAGCCCGCCCCGCACTTCCGAAATCCTGGCCTTACTTAACTCCAGCCCGGCTCTGGGAAGGGAATCCTCTGGGGAGAGGCGGGCTTTCAGACAAGGTGATAAAGCAGAAGGAAGGAGAATCTGATTAATCGCTGATCAAAGAACCTATTGATTCCAGATTGACTCAGGTTAAGAAAATAAACCGGAGAAGTGTGTTGAGTAAGCGCCCTGTGAGTTGCCTTGCCTGACGGGCAGAACAGGTGAATATGAATCCCGGATTCTGGGTTGGACGGGGGGTGGTCATACCCACCCACCTGGCTCCTCTGGAAGTGGGGGAACAGGACAGATTCCTTAGGAAGCTGGAGAGGGGGTGGCGAGTGTGGAACCTGCAGAGCGGCGGGGGAAGAAAAAACACTTCACAGGCCAGAGGGAGTACATTCATTTTCCTCCAGGACTTTCCTATTCACTGATGGCGCCCGTGGTGGCTGAGACTGAGGACTAATTTATGGATTAGTTTTAAACTCCCAGCCTGTCACACTCGGTGAACAAGTCTGAGTTGGAGCGAATCCATATGAAAGGATTAGAAGGGGCCACAGTGGAGTTTACACATGACTGTTTCAACTAATATTAGGCAGCCGTTTCCCACCTGGGAAGCGGGGTGCTTCCGGGAGGCAACACCGTCCCCTCTTTCGGGGGGCACTGGTGCACCTGTACCCATTCGGGGCTCATCCTTTCAAATTGGCAAACGGCCCTTGGGACTGGGTTGTATAACAAAGCACCGGGATAGTGGGAAACATGCTACTTTTGAGGAATAGGAATCCGTTCTCTTTGGAATTCTGGGAGCAATGGAACAACCCGGGATCCAGAAGCGAGTCTGAAAGACCGGGATTGCTTCCGGAGACCGCCGAAAATGAACGGACCCTAAATGTCTGTTGAGAAGCAGCAATGCCTAGTGGATAGAGCACAGACGTGGGAGTAAGAAGGATCTGGATTCTATTCCCAGCTCCTCCACTCGTCTACCATCAGATCTTGGGCAGATCTCTTCTCTGTGCCTTAGTTACCTCATCTGTCGAATGGGGATTAAGACTGTGAGCTCCATATGAGGCAGAGATTGTGTACAACCTGATTGACTTGTATCTACCCCAGCGCTTAGAACAGTGCCTGGCAAATAACCAATACCGGTGCTTGGCACATAGTAAGCGCTTAACAAATGCCATCATTATTATTACCATTTAAAAAAAAAAAGAGGACTTTCTTCTGGGATTAAAAATTAGGATAGAAGCCACAACCAAGCCCCGGAGGGGTTTAATCTCTGAATGCTTTAACTGACCTCAGGCTCTCTACCAGTCCTGCTTTCCTGTTGATGTCTGTTGACATCTCTCCGATTGGGTTTGTTTTTTCTGACCAAGTCCCTGTCCTCCACCTAGGAACAGTGTTTGTTCCTGGGCAGGAGGCGAACCTTTTGAAATGCGGTTTTTCCATGGTCCGCTCCTCTCCCTTGCCAGAGAATGATTTTGTGAACAACTTCCTTTCTGAAGGACAGCGGCTAAGCCGTTGCAAAAGGTTTCGCCCACGTGGGGCCCAGGACTAGTGATGAATGCGGAAGGGAAGCCCACAGCCGCCTGCCCCGAGGTCTCTTCCAGATGGCCAGGGGGACTCCTGTCTCACTGGGCCTGGAACGTCGGAGCCGATTCATTCCGCAGAACAGCTTTTCTGCTCGGGTAAAGCGCGGGCCCGAGGATGTGACCCAGCCGGGCCTAAGCAGACGACAGCCAGTGGGTGTCCGTGACTTCCGGTTTCTTCTCCAAGTTGGCGGTTGTTTTAATCGATGCTCGTGACACCTGGTTCCTTTCCAGCGCTTCCTTGCCCAATATCGCCCCAAGTCCATTTAGAAAGCGTCGAGTAACCGTGGACATGAGAGGGAAACGTCTCTCCGCCTCCTCTCCACCTTCCTTCCCTCCCCACCTCTCCCCACCACACACACCTCCCCATTCCAAATCTTCTTCTAGACTTTTCTGCCGGTCTGTGTTTCCTGCTGCCATCATCCACCCCATTGCTGATCCTGATTTTCCCATTCCAGCTGCCGTGACTGTGGTGTTTGATTTGGATTTCTCTGTTTGCTTTTAACGGCTTCTCCCCTCCCTCTGCTCCTCTCACCGCTCACCCCTCCCGGATCCCGCCGACGGGAAGGGAGCTGCACTGTGAAATTTCCTTCCCAATCTCCTTTCCAGCTCCCCCGCTTTCCCGCGAGGACCCGGCTCCCGGCTCCAGTTTCTTTCCCTCACTGCCCAGCCGTTCTCTGTCGTGTGGCAGGAAGACAGTAGACGAGGGGCCGTCGGTGGAAGCCGAGACGGCCCCGTTGAGGGTGTGAACCATCGACCGTTTCCCCTTCACACCTTCACACATATACACACACACACACACCTACGCCTACCTACCTCCCGGTCCGTTTTTCTCTAACCAACAATTCACTTGGCATTTCGGAAGTGTTGCCGCAGAAACCAGCCCAGCCTGTTCTTCTGACTTTAGTTCCGGGGAGGCTGCTCCGCCTCTCCACAAACGACCCGGCTGGTGTTGGGCTGCTAGTGGAACCGTGTGTGTTTGCGATGGTCCTCGGGCCCGACCCCGGGACCAATCAAACCCCCGCGCCACGTCAGCCTTGGTGTAGACTGTGTCGAACTGAACGTTTTTTTCTGTATTGTTTCTCCTCCGCTCTATTTAGCGTACAGACCTTGCATCTGTGAGTAACCACTGCGTATTTCTCTGTGGGTTTCACTTTTTTCCGTCTCCATCGACTCTCCGGAAATTCCGCTCTAAGTTCCTTCGGGCCCTCACTTCCCCATTGCTGGGGTGATCGCAATCTGCCGGCCGGGGGCCAAGGGGACACGCCCCCCCCACCATGACCTCACGGGCCTCCGCTCTAGGTGATCGGTCAATCGATGGTATTTAAGTGCTTTCTGGGTGCAGAGCACTGTGCAAAGCACTTGTGGGACTATAATACGATAGAGCTGGTAGACTCGATCCCTGCCCTCCGGGAGCTTACGGATGGACACTAAAATAAATCAGAGGCAGCGGGAAGCATCCGAGGGGCAGGTTCTTCCACAGAAACCTGTGTGCCGCCCTGGGCTCTGGACAATGAAACGTCACTAGGGATAGGACCTCCTCGGGCCTCCCTGGCACCTAGGGGGAAAGATGCTCAGAACCCCCAGGGATCCACAGCTGTCACAAACCGGCCCGGGTCAGGATCTCCCCTCCTCGCTCCAGCCCAGAGGGTTGAGTGGGAGCCCGAAGGGATGCCAGGGGGAGCGAGTGAAGCTGAGACCAAGGGGAGATTAAAATGGGTGGGAGGAGGGCAGGAATTTGGCCAGAAAGCTAGGTCTCCTGCCTCTGTTCACACTCCCATGCTCAAATGGCAAGGCAAACCCCCACCCCAAATGGAAAAGCTAGCAATGAAATTCACAATCTGACCTGGAGCCCCCTAAAGAAGTGACCGTGGAGACGAGTCAGGCCGGGAGATTGGGGGGACCGGAGACTGATTTCCACTGCCAGGGGACAGGGCCTGAAAGACGGCCTCTGCCTCAGAAAGACACGGCGGCAGATGAAAAAGCCCACGGTCCTGATCTCGAGGTAAACCTGAAGCAGGCTTACCCCATTCCTCCAGTTGATCCTCCAATTCCAATGGTGGCCACCCTGTCCCCGGTACACGACCCCCGAGGGGGATCCGTGTCCTGAGTCCAGGGGTGGTCAGCCCTGCGCGGTTCTCTGCAGCAGAAGAGGTAACCTTGGTCCCAGCAGATGGTAAAGGCTCATTCTCTTCTGGGATGGGCGTCTGTCTGGGCTGCAACCCAACTAGTAGTCTGACTCTGTGTGTCTGTGCGTATGTGCTTGTCTGTGTTGTGTTTGTGCATTTCTGTATTTGCAGGCGTGTCTGTGATTGTGTGTCGAGAGAACAAGATCCGGATAAACTTTGAATCTTCTTGTCTGGGTGTGTATTTGTGTTGGTGTGGTTCTGTGTGTGTGTGTTTGTTTGTTTGTGGTTGTGCCTGGGAACTTCTGGCAAGAAGGGAAGATCTGGACACATTTTGAATCTCTGTGTGTGAGAGTGTGTGTGTGTGTGTGTGTGTAGATGTGGTTTTGAGTGTGTGTTTGCGGGTGTGTCCACGAATGTGTGGTGAGAAGATGAAGTCCGGATAAATTTTTAATCTCCTTGTCTCTGTGTTGGTGTGATTTTTGTGTGTTAGTGGTTTCGCATGTGTATGTGTTTGTGTTTGCGGGTGTGTCTGTCAGTGGGTGGCGAGAGGACAAATCTGGACAAATCTTGAGTCTCCTTTGCCCCCGGTCTCCGGCCTGCCTGACTTCCCCTGCTCAATGCTGCTGAAATAATGAACTGGATGGAAAAGCGGAACCATGTGACAACACCCGCAGGTGTCTGGACATTCGCGGTTGGAAAGTCTCGAGAAACCGACCGAGTCATTGACTCCTAATTGGACCTCAAGGAGCCGGGCTACGGTCGGGGCGGAGGCGGAGGGGGTAGCGTGGGAGGGGGGTTGGGGAGGTGACCCAAGGCAGTGATTGACTGGAGGAGGCCGTGGTCCAGCTGGCCCTCCGGCCCAGGTTTTCTGTGGCAGACCTGAGTCTCCGTGCCCTAGAGCCATCGACCCCCTCCAGGTTTGCCCTGGTGTCTCCTGTCACTTTGCATGCCCCCCTCCCGCCCCCCGTCGCCCCGGCTCTGACACCCTCTCCCGCCTCCCCTCAACCCGCAGTACAGACCTTGGCAACCCCCACCTCTCCTCAGGAGTAAAGAATTTACCGTTCCCCTCACTGGCTCACAAGCTTTTGAGCTCAAGGCATGTCTGAAAACAGTGCAACTCACTTCAAATGCTTTTTGCTTTTCATTTATGATTGCTTGTCCCGCGATGTTCTTCGAAAGCTTGCTCATATATTCTCTGTTCCATTTCTTCCATTTTCCCTTTTTTTGCATGCCGTTCCTCCTGTTTCTCCCCTTCCTCCAATCCTCTGTTCCCGTGTGTAGACACATCAGCGACGACTGAGTCAGCAGCTCACGGTTGGTATCACGTTACTGTTTATCTATTTTCTCAGCCCTGCTGAGAGGCAAGGCAAGGCAAGCCTGGGGAAAATGTAGTCTTCGAGGGAAATGGCGTTTTCAGCAGGAGCCCCTCCTGACTCAACCGCCCCGATGCAGGCGAGCCAGGGCGTCCGGGTCTTGTCATTTCGGTTGGGCGCTCGGGAAGCCGGTCGCGGCTGGCCGGCCTGGAGAGAACCCTCGGAGGGCGGGAGGACTGGAGCGGGGAGGGGGCCCGTGTGGGCCAGAGGTTATCCAACCTTTGAATCCACGCAACTTTTGGGGGGAAGGGAGTAGGGGAGGCAAGATCAAACTTCCAGTCCACTTAGGGGGCTGTCTGACGCTATTTGCGGTATTTATCGAACGCCAGGTGCCAAGCACTGGGGCAGGATGATCAGGTGGGTCATGATCTCTGGCCCCCGGCCTGGGTGTCTTTCAATGCGGAGACCTCTCCGGGGGTCACCGTAGGGCTGAGGAGCAGGGAGAGGGTGGGTTCCCTCTCCTCATGCCCACGGGGAGTGTAATTAAACAGCGCAGGACCCTCCACCACTCCCTCAGAGCCGGTAAGCTGCCAGTCAATCCATCAGTCAATCATTGGTATCTCTTCAGCATCCACCGTGTGCGGAGCACTGTACTAAGCACTTGGGAGAGTACGAGAGAGTTAGTAGATGTGATCCCTGCCCTCGAGAAGCTTACGGTTTAGCGGGGGAGTCAGACCCTAAAAAAGATCGGAAAGATCACCCCCTCTTAGGTTCGGGACTCAAGATCTCCCCCCAACATGGCCCCGTTTCATTGCTGGCACTTCGGCCCCCACTGCAACTCCCGACTGGCAGTGCATCGCGGCAGAGTTTGCAACGTAATCCAGGACGGGTCCGATGCACCCAGGCCGGCCGTTGGCCGTCAAGTTATTCGGACAAAATCCACCGTGAGGGCATGTGGCCTCGATAGCTAACGATGTCCTGGCCCTCCCTGGGACCACGGCACAGGGCCTGGAATCCGCTGTCCAGTGGCCAGCAACCACTCCTGGGCAGTCAACCCAGGTTAGGTATTGAGCACTTACCATGTGCCAAGTACTGTGCAGAACACTATAAGCCAAGGTCATCGAGTCAGACACAGTCCCTGGCCCACACGGGGTTTCCAGTCTCATCCCCGTTTTGCAGATGGGGGGACTGAGACCCAGAAAGGTTAAGTGACTTGCCCAGGGTCACCCAGCAGGGAAGGGACAGAAGCAGGATTAGATCCCAAATCTTCCAACTACCGGGCCTCTTCCAGTCGCAGGTGATCGGTTCCCGTCCCGGGGACAGTCCGATACCGACTTCCCAGGGTGGGGTTTATCCGTGGCACTGGGAGCGTGAGGCAGAGTCTGGCCTCAACTCCTCCCTCGCCGGGACAGGCGCTGACCCACCCAGTTGTCCCACCACCAAGTGGGGCCACACAGGAGAGGCGTCTTGGCGTTTCCTCCTTGGGCCCTCACCCCCTCCCTCTCCTCCCAGCCGGGACAAGGAAGAGAAAAAGAGAAGAGAGAATCCGCTGTAAAATAACTCGAAGGGTCAGGCAAACTCGCAATCATGGGAAATCAATTAGGTATTAAACTTCAGATTTCTAAGGTAATGCCCCAAAGTGCTTACACCAACCCTGCCCCGGCACTCCATTAAGCTTGGTTATTTATAGGTTTAATCGTTCATTGAGCACTTCCTGGCTTTTATCGATTACTCTAGAGCCTTAAGGTTATTTTAATGTAGTTGGGGAGATTTTTGCTCCTGCTGCTTTTCAGATACTTTTAAAACCTGAGTCGCCAGCAGATGAACAGTGGAGTCCAGGTGGACGTCAAGATCCCCAAACGGGTGGCCGAATGTGGAGGGATGGAGATGCTCCCCACCATAGAGACTCGGCATGGCGTAGTGGACAGAGCAAGGTCTGGAAGTCAGAAAGTCATGGGTTCTAATCCCTACTGTGCCATTTTTTTGCTGAGACTTTGGGCAAGTCACTTTACTTCTCTGGGCCTCAGTACCCTCATCTATAAAATGGGGATTGAGACTGTGAGCCCCAAGTGGGACAGGGATTGCGTCCAACCTGCTTTGCTTGTCTCTACTCCGGCCGTTAGTACAGTGCCTGGCACATAGTAAGCGCTTAAATGCCGTAATTATTGTTATTATTCTAATGCTAGCTGTGCCACTTGTCTGCTGTGTGACCTTGGGCAAGTCACTTAACTTCTCTGTGCTTCAGTTGCCTCATCTGAAAAATGGGGATTGAGATTCTGAACCTCACGTGGGACAAGAGACTGTGTCCAACCCAGTTTTCTTGAATCCACCCCAGTGCTTAGTACAGTGCCTGGCATATAGTAAGCGCTTAACAAATACCATAATTATTATTTATTATTATTGTTCTTCCCCCTTCCATTTTCCAGTTTCCTAAGGTCCCCAAAGCCTCAACTTCTCCTTCCCAAGGGAGCCTCCACAGTAAACAGAAGCAGTATGGCCTAGTGGAAAGAGCACGGGCCTGAGAGTCAGAGGACTTGGGTTTTAATCCTGGCTCCGCCCCGCGCCTGCTATGGGACCTTGGTCAAGTCACTTCACTTCTCTGTGCCTCAGTTCCCTCATCTGCAAAATGGAGATTCAGTACCTCTTCTCCCTCCTCCTGGGACTGTGAACCCCATGTGGGACCTGATGATCCTGTAGCTACACCAGCGCTTAGTACAGTGCTTGGCTATACTAAGCACTGTTATCAGAGCTGTCCGGTGGCCCGAAAGGTGCCGAAGAGCTGCAGGGGTAGTTCTTACCCGGGAGGCCTCAGGAGTGACCTGTCCATCCCAGGCCAGGGCCCGGTCTCTTCTGTTACCCCTCCCGCTGCAGAGACCCCAGGGTCCCAGCTCAGAGCCAAATGGATGCCCAAGGGATTCCGAGACCATGAAACAGAGGAGGAAGATGTGGGGAAGGAACTAGTGGATTAACGGATGGGAGGAAGTAGCTGCCAAGTCCCCTGTGAGGCCAGAAATGAGTCCCGGTTCAGTTGTCTAAGCAAACACAGAAAGCCAAGCAGGAGCAGGTGAAGAGCACAGCCTGGAATTGGAAGATTTGACCCTGCCCAGAGAGCAAAGAAGTGGATCGAGAGACCCGTTATTGGGCACCCACCTGCCTAGTCTGTCAGTCATTCAGCCGTATTTTTTGAGCACTTAACCGCGTGCACAGCACTGTACTAAGCACTTGGGAGAGTAAAATGTGACAGACACATTCCCTGCCCACAGTGATCTTACAGTGTAGGGGGGAGACAGACTTTAATATAAATAAGTGAAATTACAGATATCTACATAAGAACTGTGGGGCTGGGAGGGAGGATGAACAAAGGGAGCAAGTCAGGGTGACACAGAAGGGAATGGAAGGAATGGAAATGAGGGCTTAATCAGGGAGGGCCTCTTGGCGGAGTCGTGCCTTTAATAAGGCTTTTAAGGAGTGAGGGTAACTGTCAGAGATGAGGAAGGAGGGGGTTCCAGGCCAGAGGCAGGACGTAGGCAAGAGATCGGCGGTGAGGTAGATGAGATCGAGGTACAGTGTGAAGGTTGGCATAGGAGTGAAGTGTATAGTAGGAGCGTAGTGACATGAGGTAGGAGGGGGCGAGGTGATTGACTGCTTTAAAGCCTGTCCGAGTCCTGGAGCTATACGCTCCTTTCCCATCCCTGAGAACCCCTGAGGAGGGAAGCCCAGAGGTGCCATCTGACTGAAGGAGGGGACCTAAGGGCAGGGTCTTTGAGGGGATGTCCAGTCTCTGAAGGGAGAGACGGGAGGAGGGGAACGCAGAGGTGGAGCTGAATCCCAGAGCCAGAGACCCACTTTTGGACAACCAACCACTACAGCTAAATCCCTGCCCCGTCTTGAGAGGCAGTGGCCACTTCCTGCAGCTACTTAGAAATGGGATCTGGGTTCGAGGGCTGATCAAACTCGGATGCGAGAGCAGGAAGGGACCTCCGGAGGTCATCTGGTCCAGCTCCCTGCCTCCGGGCAGAACCGGTGGTTCCCTGATTTCGGCAACCCAAATGACAAGACCCACGAGACGAACAGTTTTTCTCCCAGTGGACTGGTCTCGAAAACGAAGCCCCTTGGGAATTTCCCTCCGTCCCAGGTTTCCTTTTTCCGAAGCCAAACCAAGTAGCCCTTTCCCTCTGAAGACCGGTTGAAATGTTTTGTTCACGCTTGTGTTGCTGGAGTGTGTATGAAGTCTCCAGATGTTTATGTATGTGGGCCATCTGTATCTGCCAGCCCCTCCCCCCCACCCACCGATCGGAGTAAGCATGTATGTGGAAGGGTAGAAACGCATGGGCATGACTCCAAACCGAATGGATTTCCCCCTCCCCAAAGTTTCAGACTTCCGTTTTGTGGTACGAGGGTCTGGTTGAGCGTAAGGATGGGACGTGAGACTGGTGGGAACCCGAGGCGACGGCGCTGGCCCGCGAGGGAGGCTCCCCGAGGGCGGCAGCAAAGCGTCCTGGGAAACGTGTGCATGTCAAGCGGTTCCAGAAGGCCCGGCCCAGCCGCAGAAATGCATGAGTGACTTGGAGCACGGATGTGATGTCAAACGTTTGGGGTTCGGTTTCCCCTTCCCCCACCTTTTTTTTTTTTTTTTTTGGTGTGTGGGGGTGTGTGCGTGTGACTTTTCATTTCAATTTGGGAGTTTCCTGTATCTCTGTGCCCCCTCCTTTTCCTAGACCGCCCATTCCCCTCCCCAGCTGTCCCCGGCCCCCAAGAGCTCTGATAACAGCATGCCCAGGGCAAGGAATAGTGCTTGTTTCTGTGCTGCACTGCAGTCAGCTGGTTTACTGAATGTTTGGGATTGGCTCTTAATTTCCTTGCCTCTTTCAATTTTTTTTTTCCTTTCCCAAACCCTCTTGCCCGCTTGCTGCTCCCCTCCCTCACCCCCCCGGTTGCTCTAGGGGCTGTCGCCTAACGGGTTTGGAGCGTCCCCGGATCCCAGCTTCCCACGGGATCTGGGGCAGGGCCGAGCGGGAGCACCGTCCCGACTCACAGCCCTCTCACGTTGGAGATGAAGTTGCCAGTTTTAACTGGTTTCTAGAAAGCCGCGGCTCACAGCGAGGCTCACCGCCCCCTTCCTTCCAAGCCCGGGAAGACTTGAGTTAACTTTCCTGTCAAAGGTCAAGCCTTCCTTCTCTTCGCTTATTTTATAAATAGGGCAGGCAACAAAGGCCAGGCTGGGATCCACAAAGCGCTTTGCCATTTCCTTATCTGCCTCTATTCATTTCTGCACCAATTCTGAAACCAGTTGGAAGAGAAATAACCAGCAGTGCGCATTATTACAAACGCTATATCCACCGTATGTGTAGGTTCCTCTCTGCACATCCCTGGATGAGCCCCTGACAATAGCACTCAAAGGGTGTCATTCAGGCTAGGGATTCTACAGACATTTGTGCTCTATGGGAATAAGACTAAATGGGTTTAGGAATGACCCCGGGACCTGCAGCCTTGTTCAGCCTTGATATGCAGTTGGAAAACAATGTATTACTGTTTAATAAGCGGGCACCGAATCTCCTCTAATGGGCAGAAGGGAAAACTCTACAAAAGCTGACAAAGCAGGAAGAACAGGATGACCGAGCTTTTAGATTAAAAAGACTTGGGGGCGTCTGAACCCTTATGGCCGATGATGGGAATAATAAGTTCCGTAATAGGGACAAGCGATCAGCTGCGCGTCGCTTAAGGAGGAGAAAGGAGCTTTCCGGTCACATTTTTAATAACGGGAACACCCCCGGGGCCCCCCGGGTCAGGTTTTTGTTTTTGTTATTGTTTAATCATTCCTTATTGGAATATTCCGGAGAGGACCGCCCGAAGAATCGGATCTGGTGGCGTTTAAAATGGTACTTTTCCAACCCCGACCTCGAAGTTATTTAAACGGGCTCTGCAACTTCACACTTTGTCACGTGCTTCCGTCGGCCCGATTTCCAGGCGGCTCCTTGCCTTCCCGAGATCACGTCCACCCAGTCGTCCCCATTTCCCTGGCTTTGGGCGAGAGAGCGGGCATGATTTCCGTCTGGCAACGAAGGCGGCCGGAAAGGCAGCAGACGCCATTCGGAGATCTCCGTGCCCAGAGTGGCCCAGTGCTGGGTGGCTTGGAAGCCACGTTGCCACCGTGCAGGTCAGTTCATGGTTGAGACATTCAAGCCAGCTGGCCAGTCAGCATTCCCCAAAGCTCAAAGGAGTCCTGCGACTCCATTTTCAATTGGGAGCGAAGAGAAAAAGCTTTTTTTGTTGTTGTTTTAATGGTATTTATTAAGCGCTTACTATGTGCCAGGCACTGTTCTAAGCGCTGAAACAGCTTCTGGAGCCGTTGAGAAAGTTTGAGGAGGAAAATCAAGAAGCCATATCCCACTTATTTCAAACGGTTTGCACCAGAAATTGAGTCGACGATTAACTTTCCCTCGGAAGTTTATATCCTGCTTCCTGATACGCAATAACAGTAATAATAATGATTCTGGTATCCGTTAAGCACTTACTATATGCCGAGTGCTGTACTAATTGCTGGGGCAAATACAAGATAATCAGGTCCCACTTGGAACTCCCACTCTAAGTAGGAGGGAGAAAAGGTTTTGAATCCCCATTTTGCAGATGAGGGAACCGAAGCACAGAGAGTGAAGTGACTTGCCCAAGGTCACCCAGAAGGAATGTGGCAGAGCTGGAATTAGAACCCAGGTCCTCTGACAGCCAGGCCCGTGCTCTTTCCACCAGGCCACGATGCTTCTCCATCCTTTTCTCAGAGACAAGTGATAAGTGGGAGAGATCTCTTGTGGCAGCACTGTCGGACACAACTGAGCTCTGGAGAGGTGAAATCGTCGTGCAGGCATAAAAGCTTGGGCAGCCGCCTTCGAATGTAGATGGTGGAATCCACGGTTCCTGCTGGGACTGAAAAACCAATGGATGGCCACAAATCCTGAAACTTCTCCCACTCTGAGGATTCAGGTCCCAACTGGGGCTTCTTAAACTCAGTCCTTCTGAAGCTACGGATGGTTTTCCCTTCAACGAATATGTGACCTGCTCCTTCCTCCTCTGGGATTCAGAGGATCACCGGTCTCTTGCAAGCAGCTCTGTCGTTCAATGAATGGTATTTATTGAGCGCTTACTTTGTGCAGAGCACTGTACTAAGTGCTTGGTGCCGTCCTCGCCTCTGAGGACCTGGAGAGGAAAACTTCTCCCGCCTCCCTCTCCCCCCTACCCCTCCCAGAGGCAAACCTTCAGAACCGCCGGCTGAAAACAGCGTTGTTTATCACAGCGGCTCAGCGGATGGGAGCGGGAGCCTCCACCCCTAGCGGAATGAGGGATTAGCCTTCCGAGAGCTGCAGATACATAATTAACTCCAGAGCCGATTTGGTATTACCCATTTGTAGCCATTATTCAGACCATTGTAGTCATCCATCTCTCTCCAATGGATGGAGCCAATCAAGCGAGGCAAGATTCACCCCCACCCCCATCGGATCTGCGAAGAGACGGAGCCCTTCACCCCCTCCGGCTTCCACCTCTATTCGCGTGCCAGAGCGGCGGTCTGGGAATGCCAGGATCCGCTGACATCTGCCCGGGCCAGGGAGTGGTCTCACAGGGCCCCCAGCAGGGAGCGGGGAGAGCCCACCTCCTTAAAGAGTGATGGGGTCGGGGGTGCCCTGAGTGGACCACCAGATTCTGCAAGTGCTGGTCCTCCCTCCCAGGGTCCCATTGGCCCAGCTCACCACTTATCCAGAGGCTTCATCCTCCAGACCATGGCCGTTTCTTGGTAGCTCCCAGAGGACATCCGATTGAACATTACAGAGGCAACCTATGACCTGAAGACTCCAACGTCCTGGGCCAGGTCCCTCATTGTCCTCTGAAAGGAGTCCAATATAACAATAGAGCAGATACAATCCCTGCCCACAACGAGCTTACAGTCTAGAGGGAGCTTGCAGTCTAGAGATAGTCTAAGGTCTAAGTAAATCTGCCGCCCTTTCCTTCCCTTTTACCTTCTCCAGTATTCCTCTGCCACAAGCCCTGCTGGAAGAAGGGCTCCCCTCCTGGGCCCAAGGGGATGATGAGAGAAGAAACGGGGAAGGAGTGTAGGACTAGATCACCTTCAGAAGGTCCCAGTTGCTGTTCTCCTGGCCTAACTGCTTTTTCAGCTTGGAGAGTGTCTGTTTTTCAAGCATATCATTGATTTAAGAAATAACCACCCTCCTCCCATCTCCCCCTTCTCCCTGGGCCCCCAACCCACCCCTCCCCCTTCCCCGCCCCCCGCCAAAAAATCATTTTATGTATCAGACTTTCTGATGAAGACCTAACCCGCAATCTGCAGTTAACAGATGCCGTGCCATTTTGAAAGACGCGATCCAAGGTAATCGCAAATTGATAAAGTGCCGCATTTGTCAGTATTGGCAAAGGCTTTCAATTCGTAGCTTAAGTTGCGGTACAATTTCATCCAGTTGCCGGAATGGCGCATCCAAATGGAATTGTAGGGAAAGGGGATGCATCAGAGCCCTGACAGCTAACAATCAGGTTTTAGTTTTTGCATGCTGTTATGAATGAGTGATTTGGAACATTCACCTTCGTGTTTTCATGTGCTTGGAACGGGGGAGACGGAGGAATCTCTCTGCGTCTTGATTGTCTCTCAGTAATAAAGTAAATGATTGGAGAACTGTACTTACAGCTTAATATATTCAAGCTATCAAAAACGAGAGGGCAAACGATTCGGCTTATGTTTGGGAGAAATTCGTCCTCCGTGCTTAAGTGTTCTGTTTGTGTCCCTCGAGGAATGGAAAGAAAACCGAGTTTGTTTTTGCTTGTAAGGCCTCACTTGGTTGCCCAATTCCGCGGAAGAACTGGACAGTGAGGATCGCTCAGGTAAGGTCTAGTCACTAGGTGAAGCTCTGGTGAGAACAGAGCCTGGACATCTGGCTATCCCTACCTGCCCTCCCCTGGGACATGGCTTTGCGACCTGGGTGCTTCAGGCCGGGCAAGACCACGTGCCCACTGGGAGAAGATGGTTCATCTTTCTGCCCCGGCCTCCGGGGGACCCAGAGTGGTCTTGGCTTCTCAGTTGCCGGGCGTTGTGGCGTCGGTCGAGTTGAGCATCGTGGATTGTGTGTGGTGAGGTCTGCCCAGGGGCTCTGCGGTCTGAATCTGAGTGCTCACCCACCCGGGGGTGGGGGCGGGAGTGGGGGTAGGGGAGGGAGCCCGGGGGGGAGTCTCAGTCTGATCGGTTTGGAGCGGACACGTCCGGGGACTCCGAGCGAGGTAAACTAACTCTCCTCCCCGATCCTGGTCCCGGTTCCGGCGGGACCTTTCGAGGAAGTGGGTTGCATGCTTGATGCCAGGATATCGGCGTTTCTAAGGCGGAGAGGGAAGTGTGTCCTGAGGAAGGAGGGTAAGATGGAGGGAGACTTGATGTCCCCCTAAGAAGGAGGACTTCACCCTCCATCAGCCAGAGGTGGCTTCAAGCCACCCCACCTGCCGCCCCTCCAGAAAGCAATAGTTGTGCCTTTCCGCACGAGGGGCCTGGCCGCTGGGGGCCGGGACCCGCCCACATTTCCGCGGGCCAGGGCTGGGACTCTCCCACCCGAAGTAGTCGGCAGCCCTCCTGGTCTGGACTCACGGTTGCCCTTGGTCATTGGATGTCCTGATGTGCGCTGGAGCGTGCTCAGTGTATGTTTAGCATCAGTCCCAAAGCATTCGCGGAGTACCCATGGCCCAGAGTGCTGAGAGGGATTTCACCCCATACTTTTCCCTGGCCCCTAAGGATGTAGTTGCCAAGAGGGGACCAGCCTGGGGCGGAGCAGTCGCAGTTTCCTGATTTTCAGCAAAAAGAATCGGACCGGTCTGCTGAGGGGAGGGTCCAGCCCCAACTGCCCGCGGTATCCGCCAGTGTGGCCTGTGGCACCGAACAGGCTGATTCCGCCGGGGGTGCTGGTTTCACTTCCTGTGGAGAAATTCTTGGCCTTGACTTCCTCTGGTCAGTATGGATGGTGGGAGCAAATGGAGAGCCATGAAATCTCATATAAACTGAGAAACTGGTGGTTCATAGGCGGTGTGGCCTAGCAGAAAGACCACGGGCCTGGGAATCAAGGGACCTGAGTTCTAATCCCAGCTCCACCACTTGCCTGTGAGTTCCTTGAGCAGGTCACTTCGCTTCTCTGTGCCTCTGTTTCCTCATCTATAAAATAAGGATTAAATACCAGTTTTCTCTCTCTCTCTTAGACTGTAGGCCCCACGTGGGGGAGCGACTGTGTCCGACCTGAATATCTCACATCTACCTTGGCGCTTAGTACAGTGCCTAGACATAGTAAGCGCTTCATAAATACCACAGTTATTACTGTGAATCATTAATTTGTGGCTAAACATTTCGGGTTTCAGAGGTGCTCTTAGGGTTCAGCTCTAACCTTCCTCCACCCGCCCTGAGCGACCTCATCCCCCAGAAAGCCAGTTCGCCGCGATCCCCACCCAATTTGCCGTCTAGGCTAATGAGGTCACTGGGGAAAGCATCAGACTCTCCTGTTCAGGAGCGCAGTGACCCGATCCATTCCTGGCCTACCCACGCGATCTCCACAATTACCAATAGTTGGCCACCGCCCCATCACATGACTCCCATGTTTCACGGCTGCAGCCTTATCAATGGGCCCCAGTCAGGAACGGCAAGCGAATTAGCTTTCTATGCGGGTTCATAACAGTTCAGTTCAATTAATCCAGGACTCTGTCTTCCCCTGCCCCCTCCCCCCACCCCCGGCCCTGACCCACTTGCTACGCCATGGCTAGTGGCATGCAGAACACCGTTGTACTGGCCTCCCGGGGCCCTGCTCGCCTCAGTGTCAGACTTGATGAACTAATCAAAAACTGATTAGCACCTTTGTTCAAGGGGGCTGCTGATTAATCAATTACTATTGACTGGAAGCGCCAGCTCCCCTCCGCAGCAAGGAGGCGTCTGAAAAAAACAACAATAAAAATTGAGCAGCTGTCATAGTGTTGAAATTTATTAAAACAAAATACATTATTTTTTATGAAGCTGTCTCGAAATGGGTCACTGAAGGGGAGGGTATCGATTGAAGACGAGTGAGCTCCTCAGATCTCTGTAGCTCAGAGACCAAATTCAATTACAATACAAGACAAACAGGTTAACACCCGTCTTAAACAGTCCATCAATAAATTAGAGGGGGCGTTACCTACTTTACCGCCAATCTGGGAGCGAATCATCTTCAGCTTGTCTGCGAACATATGCTGGTTTTCTCGGGAGATCAGGCCAGCCTGCTGGTTGCCTACCCCTGGCCCCCAAAGCCCTCTTCCCCTCCCCTTCTCCCCTTGAGAAGCATCGTGGCCTAGTGGAAAGAGCAGAGGCCTGGGAGTCAGGAGGACCTGGGTTCTAATTCCGGCTCCACCACTTGTTTGAAGTGAGACCTTAGGCAAGTCTATAAACTTTTCTCTGCCTCAGTTACCTCATCTGTAAAATGGGGATTAAGACCGTGAGCCCCATGTGGGACAGGAATTGCTTCCAGCTGAATATCTTGTATCTACCCCAGCGCTTAATACAGTACCTGGTGCATAGTAAGCGCTTAACGAACACCACTGTTCCAGCCCAGATGGTGGCGGGGGGAGCGGTAGGATCAGGGTGCGGCCTGGCTCCACCTGGCCATTGGCTGACCCTTTCCTGAGTGTGGCAGAATTCATGGGAAGTTGCCGTGTTTAATCCATTCTGCATTTATAATAATAATCATGGGGATTGTACTCTCCCAAATGCTTAATATGGATCTCTGCACCCAGGAAGCACTCAATAAATACCACTGATTGATGGCCGAGTGCCTACTACGTTCCCAGTACCTTACTAAGTGTAGGGAAGATATCAGCTAATCAGATCGGACACAGTACTTGTCCCACTTGGGGATCACAGTCTAAGTAGGAGGAAGAACAGGAATCGAATCCTCATTTTACAGATGAGGAGACGGAGGCACCGAGAAGTAAAGTGACTTACCCAAGATTCCACAACAGGTAAGTAATGGGGCCAGGATTAGAACCAGGTCCTCTAACTCCCAGGCCTGTGCCGTTCTACTCGGCCATACTATCAGAAAAACCTGTCGAGCCTCACAGATGCTATGGAAGAAGCGTCACTTGGAGCAGATTTTAGCCCCCTCCTCATCTAGCCGGACCCCTCCCCCTGCGTGGGAGAAAGTCCCTGTGGTGATGTGGCCCATAAACAGAGAAAGCATTAGCCCATCGAGAGCACCAGTAATGTCCCCACCCTACCCCCCCTGCCTCCGAAACACCTTTCACCCCCCACAGAGCCAAAAAAAGCTTTAAGATCTGTGGAGTTAACTAGATTGGAATAATAATAATTTATGGTATTTGCTAAGCACTCTGTGTCCAACACTGTTTGAAGTGGTGGGGTAGATTCAGTTAGGAAGTAGTCCCTGTTCCACGTGGGGCTTACAGTCTAAATAGGAAGGAGTACGGGTATCGAATCCCCATTTTACAAATGAGGAAACAGAGGCGAAGAGAATTTAAGTGACCAGCCCAAAGTCTTAGCGCAGGCAAGTGGCAAAACTGGGATTAGAGCCGAGGTCCCGGCCTTCCCACTGGACCACGTCGCTTCTCCCAATCAACAGTATTTATTGAGTTGCTACTGAGGGCTCAAAATCAATCAATCAAAGGTATTTATTGAGTGCTACGTGCCGGGCACTGGGCTAAATGCTTGGGGAAGCACAGTACAACAGAGTTAGCAAAATGAGTTTACAGTGTAGACGGGAACCATCCTAAACGCTCAGGAGAGTACCCCAGAAAGAAGACACACAATTGTTGGTTGATGGTGAACTTTCCCCTTCCTCCGGTGCAGCAGAAATGCTGGCCGTTAGTTGGCCCTGCGTCCAGTTAGCAGCTGGTCCGGCCCCTCCCCGCTACTGATTCGGCACCAGATGCTTTTCTGCCCGGGATCTGTAGTTGAACACTCAGTCTCTCCGCCGGCTCAGAAGGGTTGCCCCCGTAGGCAGGGCCGCGGGGGTCGGGGGAACCAGCGGCTCTGGAGCAAAGTCAAAGGCATCTGTGGGTTCCGTACGATGTCTTGGCGTAGCGTGGCAGAACTTGGGTAAAGCTCATAACGCAGCGCGCTTTGGTTACTTCTGGTTCGGCGAAGACGTGTCTGGTGCTCGCGAGTGCGATTGACGGGGCACACCTTTCCTGTTTCCTCCGGAACCGGGGCTTGGCCCCCTCGGGCCTGGAAGAGGGGAGGCGTTGGGCAGTCAGGCTGATCACCCCATGGGTTGTTGCTCAGCGGAGCCCAAGCCTTCCCTCAGGAGTCTCGAGCCCTTCCAGGCCAGGCATGGAGAAGAGGGACGACAGGACTTCCCGGTATCCCAGCAGGAGCAGCCCTTGCCTCCTCAGGCCAAGACACCGCAAGTTTTTCCTGGCACCTCCCCAGAAGTGAGTTTCCTGGGCATGCCGTACCAAGGAGCTGTTAGCCTGAGTCCAGACCCCAGTGACCTGGTAAAGAAGGTTGAGCTTGAGCCAGTGGCTGTTGGGAGAGAAGACTAGGACCCTGGGAAGGTCCCCCCAGCAACTCCCCGAGGAGGACACCCCTCAATCACTAGGATCCTTCCACGGAGTCCGACCTGCCATCAATCCATCTTTCCCAGCGACAAGCCTGGAGCCTGATGAAGGAGGCGAGAAACGGCAACTCAGATTGCCACTCCCCGGCCCGGCAAACGTGACTTTCCACGGAACTCTCAAAGGGAGAGACACGTTGGGTGATGGAGAAGGTCCCCACCCTCACATCCAGGACCCCCGAGGGCCCCCACCCCCGCAACCCCCCACGGGATGCAATGACCCTGCCGTTCCCGCAGTTGTTAAGAGGCGGGCCGAAACTTCCAACTCACCCCACTCGCCCCACGTGGAATGGGCCCGGCCCCGGCCAGAGATAGAAGCAGAAACCCTACCCTCAGCCACTGAACGGATGTCATCTCCTCAAACGCTGGCGAGGCTACCGTCCCCGTGACCCAAGGCTGTGGCCCGAGGCTACGGTGCCTGAAGAGGAGCGGCAGGTTCCAGCGAAGCCATCTGGCCACCTCCTCTTCACTCCTTGCTCCGCTGCTCCCGCTGGGACGAAGAAAGGCTGTGCTGTTTAGAGGCCGGGGCGCTCCAATATATATTAACATCTTAATGGGAACGCTGGGCTTGTACTGGATACATTTACTACTCTCTGACAAGAGGGAATTAAATGTCAGAAGGATTTGCAGCATCTATAATTGAATTGGTGCTGAGAAAAAGCAAATCTTAAAGAAGAATAACATATTAGGATTAGCGAATAATGTGGCATTTTGTCAGCCCCCGACAGTCAGGGGTCCCGAGTGTGTGCTGAAGTTGGGCTGTTTGCATGGAGGGGGCGATGGGGACAGGCTAGTGGCCGGGCGAAGTTGGGGGGCGGGGAGGATCGTGGCTCATCCAGTCGGGGGCGGGTCCGAGGCCTGGACTCCGACTAGGTCACGGCCACCCGGGGCTCCTCCGAGGAAGGCGATGCCTGGAAAACAAACCACTCACAGAACCACCAGCTGAGGCCCACTCGTCTGCCCGGCAACTGGCCGTGGTAACCGACCCCCATCTTTCCAGAAACCTTCAGAGCCTGGCTCCAGAAGGCCTACCGGAAGCCTCACCTCCAGACCACCCACAGAAGAAGGACCAGGTTCCATCGCCTGAGCCTGGGAGGGCACCGGCCTCTGCATGGAGTGTCCCCTCTCCTGTGCCTTGCCAGTTGCTGAGATCCCAAAGCAGCTGGGCTGGGGCAGCTGGGACTTTCTGACTAGCTTAGCATTCCTGAGACCGAGCGGCTCTCGGACTTGCATCAGTTTCAGTTCCTCCTCGTGGGAGAAACTTTTCCCCGCAGAGTCCCTGAGACAGTTGTGGTCCTCTCAAAAAGGGGTGATCGCAGCCCCCCTGGAGGGTCGTCTTCTCCTCCATCTGCTCCTCCCCAAAAGGCGCCCCTGCCTGGGGTCCTGGGAGCCGACTCTGCACTGAGGTCAGAGGAAACGGGCTTTTTCAAGGCCAGATCCCGGCCTATGACGAGAGGGCAGAACCTTGGAGAACCTGAAGGAACAGCGTCAGCGAGACCAAGGCTGTGTGGGACTGGTCATCGGGCTGGCTTCCGGGAGGCCTCCTGCGGGACATGATGATGGTATTTGTTAAGCGCTTACTATGTGCGAAGCACTAAAGAGGAGTGCACCCCCCTCTGAAAGACCACGCTACTGGCCCTTCCCCTGGGCACCCGGTTCGTGCCGCCAACAGGGTAGAGGCAAGGGGCGGCCCAGCGAGGGCGAATATCAAAAAGTAGTCTGCATTTGGAGGAATCCCATGAGGCACGAGCCATTTGTGGAAGATGGCGGAGACCCCAGATGTTAGGAGGGGACACGTGCTCCAGATTCCAGCTGTCCAGCCTGTCCAGTTGGTCCCAAGGGGAAGGAGGGCAGTTACAGCTGGGTGGCCAAAGCCAGCGACGTTTCTGGAGATAGAGAGCTCACCTCCTATGCGGGCGCCCGACTCTGTCTTAGTCCAGTCCCAGCCAAGGCCCCTCAGTGGGAAGTCTGAATGTGTCCCAGGTCTCGGGAGCCCCAGTGGAACAGGGGCAGCTCTCTATACAACTGTGCGCTTCCCGGGACAATGCCAGCGATTGCTGCCTCAGCCCCCTTCCAGATCTGACTTATCTGTGCGGCCGCCCGGCACCGGGAGCAGATGGTGTGTTTAGTACAGCTCTATTAAGAGTTTCCCAGAAGGCCTGGGAGGAGGAGGAGGGGGAGGAGGAGGAGGAGGGCCATGGAGGAGGGGGGAAAGCACTCTCCCCGGCAGCCTCCCCAGTAAATTAACCGTCGGTAACTTTACGTGTCCGTCCACGGAGAGGAGCAGGGTGCAGGAGCCTGGGGGATGAGCTGGCGGTAGTAAAGGCCCCGATCCTAGTGGAGATCGGTGGAGTCCGCGGAGGTTATCCTTGCAAAATCCCCACGCCACGAGTCCCGGACCTCCTTGGGTTGGAGGACTGGGTGACTCTTGACCCCATCCACCAAGCCTGATCCGGTCAGCCTCAGTCACTGGTCTTGAGTCGGGCAGCCCAGACCTCGGGGATCAGCGCTAGGATCCCCTCACAGGTCCCGGGCAGCCCTAGCTGAGGGGGTGGCTTCCCTACCCTCATGGCCGGGGCTTCCCCCCGCCCTCCCAAAGCAACCCCTGCAGTTCCGGACCCTGCGTCGTCGGCCAGGCCGACCCCCAGGCAGTTCGTCTCGGTGAGGGCTCTAGGGTGGCGGGCGTTGGGCAGTAACACTTCCGCGGTGACTTGTCCCGCCTCCTCCTTGCCCTTTGGGTGCCCCATGATCCCGCTCAGTGTGAGAGTTGGAATGATCGCCCCAGGGCGGCGGGGAGTGCCCTCCCTCTCTTTGGGGACGAGGAGGGAGATTCCTCACCCCCAAGCCGACCAACTCAGCCCCAACCTGAGCGAGAGGCCTTCCTCAATTCAACCCTCCCGGTCCCTGGGGACCCGTGGGGGTGGGAACCGAGGGGGTTCGTTCGGTGGCGCTCCTTCGGCCCCTTCAGACGTTACACGATGGGGCGCGGGCTCCCTGCCCGATTAAAATTCTCTTAATTAAAACGTGGTCTGATGGAACCCTCGGCCACGGGCCGACCTCCCTCCCCCCTCCGGTGCTTAATCTGGGCGCAGAATTGGACGTATCGATGGAAAGAGTAACTCGTGCCCTCCTGCTGAAAGCGTGCTATCAGGTTTCAGCTCAAAAGAGCACCATTACCTCGAGCTGTCACGGATCCGCACACTTGATCGATAAACTTCAAATATTATTAGAGGTGGAGGCATCGGAGATTTGCACTGTTCTTTGGAGAGAGACGGAGATAAATCTTTCTTAAAAATTGACTTGACTTGGCGCTCTTAGTCTTCCCGGTGAAACGCATCTCTCTTCGGTGCCCTGCTCCTGCAAGGGGGACAGATTTATAGGCCATGTGCTGCGTGTTCTGAAAGATTTAAATGGTAAATCCTTCACATATGACTTCACAAATCATGTAAAGTTAAAAGATTTTTACCGTTTCTGTTGCTGCTGTGCTTAAATTGTAAGGTACAGCTAGTAAATCATTTTAATGGAGGTGTCCTACTTGACTCAATAAAAAAAAAAAGACAATGGTTTAGCTTTCATTCGAAAATGTTAATGTATTAATCAACGGGAGAATAATTGTTTTTCACCCGATTATAAATCTCGCCTGCCGTTAGGATTTCAGCGAGGGTGATGTAGCCACGTCCCTAAATTAAAGTTGTTTACACTGCCGCTCCCCGGCGGTACCAGGCCGTCACTCAGGCCTGGACCCGCCCCGGGCAGGAGGAGGCGTCCGGAGGGAAGGACACCTAGGGAAGAGAATGAATCTCAAGGCACAGCAACAGATGACGGTGATCGAAATGGAGGCAGGCCACGGCCCTCCCTCACTGCCCCACTGGGCGGGCTCGGGCCCCGGCCGACTGCTCACTACAGCTTTTGGGTGGCCCGGGCCCAAACCCTGCAGTCAGTCGGTCAGTCAGTCGATCGAATTTATTGAGCGCTTACTGTGTACGGACGACTGTATTAAGTGCTTGGGAGAGGACGGTCTAATGATATAACAGACAAATTCTCCGCTCGCAATGAGCTTACAGTCTAGAGACAAACTTAGGGTCTACAGTAATCCTGGCCGCCCTCCCTGCAGCTCACTGGGATGGCACGATCCAGGCAGCTGGAGGGCCTGGGGAGTTGACCTGTCAACCAGTGGGATTTATTGTGTGCAGAGCACTGAACTAAGTGTTTGGAAGAGAACGAAAGAGTCGGTAGCCCCTTGGAGGTGTGGGCCTCCCTCCCTCGTCTGTCTCGCCGCCATCCTCTTGCTTACGTCCTGCCTCTGGCCTGGAATGCCTTCCCTCCTTATATCCAACAGACAGCTACTCTCCCGCTTTCAAAGCCTTAAGGCACATCTCCTCCAAGAGGCCTTCCCTGACTAAGCCCACTTTACCTTTTCTTCAACTCCCTTCTGCGACGCCTTCCCTAAACCCACTTTACCTTTTCTTCCACTCCCTTCTGCGACACCCTGACTTGCTCTCTTTACTCATTCCCCCTCCCAAGCACAGCACTTATCTATAATTTATTTATTGATATTAATGTTTTTCTCCCTCTCTAGACTGGAAACTCACTGTGGGCAGGGATTGTGTCTGTTAAATTGTTATACTATACTCTCTCAAAGGCTTAGTACAGTGGCCTGCACATAGGAAGTGTTCAATAAATACGATTGACTATTCTCCCCGCTTTTCCCAGCTTCTTTCACCTCTCTCCACTCCACCCACACCTCCTCGTGTCTCCCGTCTCCCTCTGTTCTCATCCCGTTCCTCCTCCTCCTCCCTGCACCGCCCACGCCTCCGGCACCTAGAGATGCCCGGAGGTTGCCATTCCGATTAGTTTGTGGGGCACAACGAGAGGGGATCAGGATCGGCGAGCCTCTGTCCCGTTCCCAGCCCCCGTCACCAAGTTGTTTGTTTCCTTGTGGCGGCCAGGGTGTCCACCTCCGGCCCCGTCCATGGAGGGCAGGACGATTCACCCCGGACAGGTGGACACGGCCCCCCACCCTGGATCCGGTCATCCTCTCCGACTCTCCCTCTGTCGCAGAGCTGCCGGCCCGGCCCCAGAGGCGGGACCGCCGGCAAGCCCAAGAAGCCAGCCCGGGACCCAGCGCCGCATCCCTCCCCGTCCCTCTTGGTTTTGACAGATTCTCGGGCGAGCGACAATAGCTCCATCCAGACGGTGGACCACGCGGTGATCGGCGGCGTCGTGGCCGTGGTGGTGTTCGCCATGCTGTGCCTGCTCATCGTCCTCGGCCGGTATTTCGCCAGGCATAAAGGTAGGCGGGGCCGAGCCCCGGTAACCAGCCCCAGAGTCCGCCGTTTGACCTGGGCTACATTGCCTGGGCCCTGGGCCTGCTCGAAGGCCTCTGAGGGCAAGGAGGGAGTAGCCCAGGCTTAGCTGGATCTGGCAGCGGGAACCTCTTCCACTGAGGCTTCAAGCGGGCACCATCGCCGGGGAGCTGGAGCGTCCGGGGCCCCGGTGGCTGGAAGGGCAGGACCGCTTCCTGTAGGAAGGCGCTCCAGGAGGGATGGGCCTGCTTCTGGCAGGTCGCCAGCAGGAGAGGAAAGAGGCAGGGGAGGAATCGGCAGCATCAACATCCCGAGCAGTCTGGTAGCCAGCTCCCCCAGCAGCCCACCGGGCAGCCCGGAGCCATTTCCGGGACCGAGTCCAAGAGGACTCACCCCAGATCTCCCCATCATCAGGGCTCCCGGAACTGATCCAGCAGTGGGTTTAAATCGCCCCAGATCACGCCACTTGTTAAATGTGCAGTCGTCCGCTCGGCTCCCCCCTCCACCCCATGCTGCTCGCCCTCTTACAATAATAATAATAATCTCTTATCTCCCCCTTCAGCTGCCCTCGTGCCTCCTCTTTCCCGGGGAGATTGCCGAGATAGGGCTCGGCCTTGGAGCTGGTCAGGAGAATAGGAAGACAACCTATCTGATGCAGAGGGTCTAGCTCCAAGTGCTAAACTTAACTCCCATTTAATAATAATAATAATATTAACAATGATGGTATTTGTTAAGGGCATACTATGTACCAAGCACTGTTAACCACTCGAGTAATAATAATAATGTTGGTATTTGTTCAGCACTTACTATCTGCCAAGCAGTGTTGTAAGCGCTGGTAGAGATACAAGGTAATCAGGTTGTTCCACGTGGGGCTCACAATCTTAATCCCCATTTTACAGATGAAGTAAGTGAGGCACAGAGAAAGTTAAGTGATTTGCCCAAAGTCCCACTTCAAGTGGCGGAGCTGGGATTAGAACCCACGACCTCTGACTCCCAAGCTCGTGCTGTTTCCATTAAGCCATGCTGCTTCATTTACCATTTCTCTCCCTGTCCTTTCCCATCCCCAGGGCTCCCATTTCCTGGTCTGCCCTTCAACATTGCATCCAGGCTCCCATTTCTCTCTATGCCCTCTCCATTCCCCCAAAATGCTATTCTGTCCCTCTGAAGCAGAGCCTCTGCATTGTTAAAAGAGAGGTGGGGCCAGAGACCAGCAGGCTGAGCCTTTTTTTTTTAAAGCTATTTGTTAAGCACCCATTTCCTTCCCTGCCCTTCCCCATTCCCCCTCCCCACCAACTCCCATTTCCCTCCCTCCCTTTCCCTTGTCTCTCAGGCTCTCATTTCCCTCCCTACCCTTCTCCATTCCCCCAGTTACCATTTCCTTCCCTGCCCTTCTCCAATTCCCCAAGATCCCATTTCTCTCCCCGTCCTTCCCCATCTCCTTGGGCTCCCATTTTCCTCCCTGCCCTTCTCCATTCCCCCAATTCCCATTTCCTTCCCTGCCCGTTCCATTTCCCCAAATTCCCATTTCCCTCCCCACCCTTCTTCCCCATCCCCCCAGACTCCCATTTATCTGTTCCCTCAAGCTCCCATTTCCTTCCCTGCCATCCCCTCCTCCTCCTCCCCCCCTCACCGCTGCCCAGCAGTCCTGGCTGGTGGCCCCCAGGAAGGCTGCATCCACCTCAGTCTCCCTTTCCCCCGCCGCACCGCCAGGCGCTCACACTATCTGCCCCTCCCTTGTTCTCCAGGCACATACTTCACTCACGAAGCCAAAGGCGCCGACGACGCTGCGGATGCAGACACAGCGATCATCAACGCAGAAGGAGGACAGAACAACTCGGAAGAAAAGAAAGAGTACTTCATCTAGGCCGGCTTTTGGGGTCCAGGGGACGCCGATTGGCACGGTGTAGATGTTAAAGAGACAGTGATACTGGAACCCGCGAAAAAGCCGTGGTTTTTGTTTGTTCGTTTGTTTATTATTATTTTTTTTTTAAGAATGGGTGGAGAGGTGCGAGGCTGGGAGGGGCTGGAATTTGCTGTGTAAAAATGTTTGTAAAGTGCGCTCTGCTGTTCGACACCTCGATTTCTGGCGGGGGGGGGGGGGGTGGGAGGGGGGTTGGGGGGAGGGTTCCCACCAAGTCAAACTTGGATCTAGTTTAGTTAAGTCATTGCAGACGATTCTGTGCCTTGGTTTCTTCGTATGTGTGTGTGCCTGTGTGTGTGTGTGTGTGTGTGTGTGTGCGTGCGGGCATTGATTTTTCTTTTCCCCCCCTTCCGATCCTCCGGCCTGGGCGGCCTCCTGCCGGTGTCCTTCTGCCGTCATCTGTTGCTTAGTTCCTTCTGTTCGGGACTCGCTTTTGCCCCCCCCGAGCCCGGCCCGGGTCGGCGCCCCCACCGCTCCCCGGATTGGGTCCGAGATCCTCTCCCACCTGCGGTCGGGCCAGTCCTGACGAGTGGTCCAGAGGGGACCCCTTCCCCACTGCCTTGGGGAGACAGCGTCGTCCACCCGGACCCAGAGCGGAGACGTCAACGTGCCGGGCTCTGGGCCCGGGAGACCCCTTCGGGCAAACGGGATCGGAGCACTGGACCTTCAGCGGGCCTGAGAGCTGAGGGCCAATGCTCCGTACAAGTGCTCATGCCAGAGTTGCCCCAGGAGGGGAAGAGGCGGGGAGTGCCAGACAGACAGATGGACAGACAGACTGACGGACTTCTGCCCCGATTAGTTCTGTCCCAAGCGATTTCATCCACCTTTCCCAACCGGCCTCCCTTCTTCCCGATGTATCGGGAAGAGGAGGACCTGCTGGGGTGGGAGGGACCGAGGGAACTGGGGGGCTCGTTCGGGGGCCCAGCTAAGGGGGCGGTGCGGAGCGGCCTGTGCGTACTGTATATTACAGATATCTGGCAGGCCGGAGGGTCATCGGGGACCCCCGGGAACCTCGCCCCTTCCCGCCTTCCAGGGCCCGGTCTCCCCAGCCCCGGAAGGGTCACAGCGGCGGTGGGGGGGAAGGAGGTGGGACGGTAGCACGGAGGGGCTTTCGGTTCTGGAACCCAGACCCCGCCGGGAGCGTTTTTATCTTTTTACCTTTCATACACTAGCCTTGGCCTCTTTCCTCAGCCTTAAGAACCACCTGCCAAAGCAGTCCCTGACCCTTGCATGCGGGGAGCCAGGCCGGACCCCCCTGCCCCGCCGCCCCCCCCCCCCCGACTCTCGCCAACGCACCCTGGGCCGGGGGCACCTAAGGAACCCGAGCCGGGACCACCCGATCTTCAGTCCCGAGGAAGCATGTGAGGTTTCCAACCCCGGGGCACGAAAACTCAGCCCGCGGCTCGGAAACGGGCACCGGATTCTGCCCTCCCCACCCCACCACTCCCCACCCCGAGAGCCGTCTCCAAGGGAACGGTCCGCTCCATCCCCCTATAAATATATAAATACAGATTACACTTTCGGTGAGTAATTTTGGATTTTGCAAGGTGCATTTTTACTCTTGTTACATCACGTGTGGAACCCGACGCCGATTTCTTTAAGGGACGAAACCAACGTCGTGTCGTCGTTCTGTTCTCTATCGTGCGTTTCCTTAATCTCGTCTCGAGTTTGAACCTTCCCACGGGACCGCGGCCACGGGGGTCCGGTCCGTCACCGAGCGGAGTGTTGTGGGTCTGGGTGTGTGTGCGTGTGCGCGCGCTCCTGTGTGTGCGTGTGATTGTGTGTCTCCCCTCTCCCGTCCCTCGTCCCGGAGCCAACATTGAAAGCTCTCACCCGAGATCTTTTTCTTCAACCAGTTGCGTGGCGGGCGGCTCTGAGCCTCTAGCAGCAGTTGTGACCACAGCGAGAGCCGCATCACAGGGTGAGGAACTATTTAGCATGTCGTCGAGAGGCTTTTCGGTTGTTTTGATCGTCCTTTTTTTTTTATTTTATTTTATTTTTCTTTTTTGTTAACATCACTCACAGAATTGGCATCTTGTTTTGGAAACTTGCTCATCTTGGTTTGGAAAAAAAAAAAAAGTGTACAGTAGTGCAGTGTTACTGATGTAACTTTATGTCTCAGGTTCATGTGTTTTGATTGGTGTTTTCCGTCTCAGGTAGATTGCAAAGTGTAGGCCCCACACATTGGAAAATAAAATAAAATCGCAAAAAACAGGAGATTCTGGATTTTAGTTGTATATCGGTTTATGTATTTTTTTCTTAAGTATACAGTGCACTGTTGGAAATGTATTGTTGAGTATCACTTTGTACAGGTTGAGCTTTTTTTTTAGAGTGAAGAAAGAACAAACTTGTTTTTTGTGTTTTTTTTTTAAAGGAGTCGAAACAATGAAGGATGTATAATTGATGCCAAATAAGCTTGTTCTTTAGTCATGCCCACATCCCCTACTCCCCTAGGCCAGTTCTGTTTTTAAGGTGTACATGGACGAAGTTACAGTGTAAGATGCTACATACCCATATGTTCCCGTTCGCATTTTGTATTGGTTCATGTATACCATTTTTACAAAACAAAAAAGGAGTACTATAAAATATCTGTCTTCTTAATAAAAAAATTAATGTGACCGAGTGCCCTGTCCACCTCCTTCCGCGACTCCGACTCCTCGGCCAGTGGAGGGGAGTCGACCTGAGGCGCTTCCTACCCTATCTGGCGTCTCCCTGGGGAGTCAGTCGTATTTACTGAGCACTTACCGCGTGCAGAGCACTGTACTGAGCGCTTGGGAGAGTACCATATAACAATAAACAGTCCCGTTCCCTGCCCACAACAAGCTTACGGTCTAGAGGAGGAGAGAGACGTTAATATTAACGTGGCCTCCCAGCCCTCCCGTCCTCCCTGCTGACCGCACGGTGGACGTAACAGACTCCCCCAGCCCGGTACAACGATTTGCACCCAGGAAGTGCTAAATAAATACCATTGATTGCTCGATCGGCTGCCGGCTGTGGACAGGAAGTCTTCCCCGGTCCTCACCTCCGAGGTCAGCTTTCTGATCTCGGGACCTTTCTCAGGGCCGGCCACAGTGGACACGCCCCAAAAGGTGGCCCTGAGTATGGCTTGCGGTAATAACAATAATGATGATAATTATGGTATTTGTGAAGCACTTACTTTCTGCCAGGCACTTTACTGAGCAAGGGGGTGGATACAAGCAAATCAGGTTGGACACCATCCCTGTCCCTTGTGGAGCTCACCGTCTCAATCCCCGTTTTACAGAAGAGGTAACTGAGGCACAGAAGAGTGAAGTGACTTGCCCGAGGTCACGCGGCAGGCAAGTGGTGGAGCTGGAATTGGAACCCAGGTGCTTTTGACTTCCAGGCCCATTCTCTATCCCCTACATCGTGGGAATGAAGCAGCCACCAAGAGGGGGAAAGGGGGCTACCCTGATGCTTGGAAATGTTCTGCGTGTGTGTATGTGTGTGTGTGTGTGTGGGCTTGCAGCTGTGAGATCCTGCCAGGCCTCCAGGAGCCGCGGATCTCGGCACTCGGTGGGAGGGTTAGCAAATCCCTGCTCTGCGATCGGAGGGCTTGTTAGTCGCTGGTGCTGTCGGGGCTGGTTGCGTTTCCCCAATCCATCAGGCCGGGCCCTAAGGTGCTGTGCAGGTGCTAATTGGTGCCATCCCTCACTGTCGGCCGCCGACTCGGAGCGGAAGCATTGCCCTGCACGGCCGCCGCACAGCCTGGGAGAACGGTTGCGAAGATGTCGCCATCCAGAACCTGGCACCGGCCCCCTCCCGCGGGCCAGAGGCCAGGGAAAGACCGAACGTCGGGATCGAGCCAGAGAGCAGGGATCGGCCCTCGGCCAACGCCCCCCCCCCCCGTCCCTCCGTGGATCCTCGGACTCACTCGGCAGGAGCTAAATGCTCTGAGCCTAAACTGGGCCAAACCCGCTGGTCATGCCCGCTCGTCAAGCAGAAACCCTTCTGGAAGGGGAGGCGGGCACCCCAGTACCCGGGAAGAGAGGGAAGCTCTGAGTGGAGCTAACGGAAGCGGCTGGTAGGGCCCAGGCCATACTTCACTCTGCTGTCTGAATCATTTTTCTATGAAAATGCTCAGGCCGTGTTTCCCCTCTCTTCAAGAGCCTCCATTGTCCCCATCCACCTCCGCTTCAAACGGAAACTTCTCACCACTGGCTTTAAAATCCTCAATCACCTTGCCCCCTCCTACTTCACCTTGCTACTCTCCTACTAACAAACACAACCCGCACACTTCACTCCTCTAATGCCAACCTTTTCTCTGTACCTTGATCTCGTCTATCTTGTTGACCTCTCGTCCACACCCTGCCTCTGGCCTTTCGACCTCATATCCGATAGACAATTTTTATTATTATAATTATTGTCCATCAACTATTTGGCCCTCTTACTTCCTCCCCAGTTCTCTCCGATTGGCTTGGATAAACATTTACCCTTCTCTCAGGGAGGGACACCATGAAGTGACTCTGCTGGCTCCCTCCTCCTCTTAAGTGTGGGGGTCAACTGGACTGTCCATCACGGGGAGGCTGGATGGAGATTGAATCTCTGTTTTACACATGAGGAAACTGACGTTCTGAGAAATTAAGTGACTTAATAATGAGGGTATTAAGCGCCTACTAGGTGTCAAGCACTGTTCTAAGCACTGGGATAGATACAAACTAATCAGGTTGTATACAGTCACAGTCTTAATCCCCATTTTACAGATGAGGGAACTGAGGCTCAGAGAAGTGAAGTGACTTGCCCAAGGTCACACAGCAGACAGGTGGCGGAGCCAGGATTAGAAGCCAGGTCCTTCTGACTCCCAGGCCCATGCTCTATCCACTAGACCCTGCTGCTTCCACGTAACACAAAGGGCAAGTGACAGGGCCGGGGATTAATATCCGAATCTCCTGACTCCCAGAACGGGGCCGAGGTTTGAGCCAGGAATCAGCCTGCGAGGGGACTCTGCTTGCCTCTAGCCAGTAGGCCCCGCTGGGGTGCAGAATTCCCAGGGAAAGGCCTAAATCTTCTCTAAGTGCTATCCGCTCAGGTTAATTAGTCACCAGCTTAAACTTGCTGTTAGCAGCGGGAAGTCCATTGCGAAGTCAGCAATGTTACGATTGCATCTTCTAACGCTGTTTATCCTGCATTAGTGTTTACTTAGGGAGAAAATTGATCTGTAATTGATATTCCAATCTCCCAACTTCTGGGTTGGGAGAGACGCGGACTTAATGGAAACAAATATTGAAATCCTTAACGGAGGCTGAACACTTGGAGGGGAAAGAAGCTCCTCCTCTCACCGGGCCGGTCCCTTCATGTTCGGCCGGGAGCTGAGGCTTCTCTGGTTGGGTCTGGACATCTCTCTCCCAAGTCCCCTCCTCCCCCCAACCATTCATTCATTTCTTTCAGTCAGTCACATTTATTGAGCACCTACTGTGTGCAGAACACTGTACTAAGTGCTTCAGAGGGTACAACAATAAACAGACACATTCCCTACGCACAACAAACTTAACGGTCTAGGGGGACACAATCACTCACGTCCTGAAGCGGGTTGGATGGGGCAGGGTTTCTGGACAGAATCAGTCAGCCGGTCGATCAATCGTATTTATTGAGGACTTACCGTGTACAGAGCTCTGTACTAAGCCCTTGGACAGTATAACAACAGACGCATTCCCTGCCCGTGACAAGTTGGCAGTCTAGATGGGGAGACGGACATTAATGTAAATGAATTAAATTACAGATATGTAATAAATGCTGTGGGAGACGGGGTGGTGAATAAAGGGAGCAGTACGATGCAGAAGGGAGTGGGAGAAAAGGAAAGGAGGGCTTAGTCGGGGGAGGCCTCTTGGAGGAGATGCGGCTTCAGTAAGACTTTGAAGTGGCAGACGATAATTGTCGGATGTGAGGAGGGAGGGCGTACCAGCCCAGAGGCAGGACGGGGGTCAAGAGGTTGGTGGCGAGATACATGAGATGGAGGGACAGTGAGAAGGTTGACATTAGAGGAGCAGAGCGTGCGGGCTGGGTCGTAGTAGGAGAGCCGTCCATACCCATCACTTTCCTGTCTGGAGAAGCAATTGCCCATCTGGACCCCTGTATGTGATGGTATCTCTCTGGGTATTTGTGTGTCCATGACTGCGAGAGTCTTTCAATGTATCCGTAGCCGCCTCCCGGGTTAACTCTGAATGCAAAGATCCCTCTGTGTGTCTCTATGTGTCTCTGCGTGTCTATGATCATGAGAGTCTCTCTGTGCGGTTAGAACGCTGCTCGATACACAATAAGCACCTAACAAATACCACAATTATTATTACGCAGCCTCTTCTTGCCAGGGTGTCTCTGGCTTTCTCTGAACGAAAGGGTCTCTCTGTGTGTCTCTGGCTGCAAGAATGTCTCAGTCTCAATATCTCAGTCTCGGAGGCATCAGTCAGTCATATTTATTGAGCATTTACTGTGTGGAGAGCACTGTACTAAGCGCTTGGGGGAGTACAGTATAACAGAGTTGGTAGATACATCCCCTGCCTATGAGTTTACAGTTTAGAAGATGGCAGTCATGGTATATGTGTTTCAATCTGGGTTGAAGATGGCGGTCATGGTATATGTGTTTCAATCTGGGTTGCCGTCTCACTCCGTCTCTTCTGTCTGCCTCTCGGGGCCTGTCTCTGAATGTATCTGTGTGTGTGTTTTTGCACGTGTGCATATCTCTCGTCTGACCGATTCTGCCTCCATTTTTCCCAAGCCACTTCTCGGAGACCAGCGCTGGACCAGATGTGGAGTCTGAGTCTTGACTCCTTTGGTCTGGCGGTGGGGGCGTTGGGGGCGGGAATCTGCTCCCAGTGTCTCATGAGTTCGTGGGGCGAGAGACACCTCCCCAGCTTCCATCCCCTCCCTCGTCGCCCTCCAGAAACATCTGCGGCAGAGCCGCCTTTGGGAGAGGAAGGTGGACGAGGGGGGTTGGACGGGGGAGGAGACGCGAGTTATTAAAAACACAATTATGCTGTTAGAAAGCCCCGCGCTCCACAAGTGCGGCCCATCGATTGCGGGGAGCGCGTCCGTTATCAGCAGAAGCGCTGACAACCCTCTAATGGGCTTTTCTGAAGATCCAATCCCGGCTTCTAGGCCGAGCCCGGCACGATTCCTCTGGCTCTAATGCGCACCCCGGGCGGTATCGATTGCCAGGTGGGCTCCGAGCTCTTGCCTCCCGGCTCCTTCCTTCAGACGTGAGCTCCGTGTCCACCCTGTCCCCGCTGCCTGGGATCCCCCTGCACCGACCTCTGACACCCCCAAATCACCCAGGCCGTGGCCCTCCTCTCCCCCCCTCCAAATCCTCCTCAAACACCACCTCCTCCAGGAAGCCTCCCCGCTGACCCCTTTCTCCCATTTCCCAGCCATGCCATCTCCCCCAGCCTCCTGCAGTCTTGCGTGATGATCTTTCTGTTCCCCGTTTATCCGATACTCTTCTTTTGTCCTGCTCCCCTATATCTCTGCTCTTTCACCCCCCGAGGGTTCCACCTCGCTTCTCCTCCAGCAGACTTTAAACTCCCCGGGGGGAGCGACCAGATTTGAACTGTTCTGGAAGGCTCCCGGCTCCCGGGGGAGTGCTCAGCCAATAATGGGCAGCTGGTAATACTAATAATAATTAGTTGTATTTGTTAAGTGCTTACTGTGTGCCAGGCACTGTACTGAGCGCCGGGGAGGATCACAAGCAAATTGGGTTGGACACAATCCCTGTCCCACATCAGGCTCACAGTCTTAATCCCCATTTTAGAGATGAGGTTCCTTAGACTGGGAGCCCTGTGGAGGACAGGGATGGTGCCTAGCCTGCTTCTATTGTATCTTCCCCAACCTTAAGCACAGTGCTTGGTGCATAATAAGGACTTCACAATTACTATTATTATTTTATTCAAGATGTGGAGAAGGGAGGAGGGGTGACTTGGGATCATTCCACACCTAGGGTGTCCCTACAGGCTGGGCCACACCAAGCCAGGCCAAATTGGGCCTGTTCCCAAGGTCAGGGTCGATCAATGAGAAGCAACGTGGCCTAGTGGCTACAGCACGAGCCTGGGAATCAGAAGGACCTGGGTTCTAATCCCAGCTCCGTCTCTTGTCTGCTGTGGGACCTTGGGCAGGTCACTTTCACTTCTCTGGGCCTCAGTTCCCTCATCTGCAAAATAGGTATTAAGACTGTGAGCCCCATGCTGAGCAGGGACTGCGTCCAACCTGATTAGCTTGTATCTACCCTAGTGTCTAGTACAGTGCCTGGCATAGAGTAAGCACTTAATAAATAGCATTAAAAGAAAAAGTTCCCAGCTCCAGGGAGACCTTTCCCCTTGCCCCGACTGCAACTCGCTACTGCTCCTCCCAGGGGCCATAAAGAAAGGACGCCTGGGTAAGGAAAGATTTTTTTAATGGTATTTGTTAAGTGCTTACTATATACCAGGCACTGTACTAAGCACTGAGGTAGATGATACAAGCTAGTCAGGTTGGATACAGTCCATGTCCCACACGGGGCTCCCAATCTTAATCCCCATTTTACAGATGAGGGAACTGAGACACAGAGAAGTGAAATGTCTTGCCTGAAGTCACACAGCAGTCAAGAGGCAAAGGTCGGATTAGAACCCAGGTCCTTCTCACTCCTAGTTCCGTCCTCTTCTTCTCAGTGATGGATCCCATTTCCGGTAGATGCTTGTCAATGAAATGTGACCTCTTGTTCTTTCCAAGGTGATGGGAAGGGCCCGAGAGGTTCTGAGCCAAGGGCGCGGGGCAGAACTCCCAGCCCAGGCAAGTCCGGTCAAGAGTCATGCAGGCCCACATGGTGGCCCTCGGAACTGGTCACAGTCCTAGGGCGAGTCGCTCTGGGAGTCCCGTCTGGGCAGCTGTTGGTGTGAGAATGGCTTCAACCCCACAGCAGGAGCCCAGAGGAGCCCAGACCCTACAGCTGGGAACCGGAAGGACAGCATTCCCCACATTCCACCCCACTGGGCCAGGGAGAGAGTCTCTCCCCATCTGTCTCCCTGTATCCCAGCTCTCTGTTGTGCCGTGCATCTGGTTTGCTCTAGGAGTGGTGGGAAGGAGGAAGGCGGGGATCGGGGTGTCTGGGTTTGGGGGAGGGGGTGAAGCCAGCTGTTACCAGACCCCTCTCTGTCCAACCAGACCCATCTGTTCTCTCTCCCCTTTGGCTGGGAACCCAGAGCGGGACGGAGACTGTGTCTGATGTGATTGTATGGTCCCGCCCCAGGGATAACCCACTCCCCCTCCCCCCCCCGACACACACACTGGCTACTTGGTCCCAGGGGCTGAGGGCCAAGTTCGGAGGAGCGGATGAGGGTTTGGGGGGGAAGCAGGAAGAGGGAGCCAGGTGGAACTGGAAAGAGAAAGAGTGGGTCCAGAACTGGTCCTGCTCTGGCCGATGTCCAGAATGATCTGGTTCTCTGAATCCCCCATGAGAAATTCTCATCTCCGTGGCAGGCAGGTGGGGCGGGGAAGAGGAGGTGTGGAGACAGCAGGGGTGTAGGGTAGTGAGGTTGTGGAAAAGTGGAGCGGAGGGAGGATCTTGGAGAGGAAGGGTGCTGATTTGGCTTGTTTTTCTTTCTCTGTAGGAAGGTAAGAGTCTTTTCCTTTGAAGAATGTGTGCGCCACATGTAATCCTTGGTGTTTGTACGAGCGCACGCGTGTGCACATGTGTGTTTGTGTGTGTGTGTGTGTGTCTGATGGGTTGGTCTGGAGGCCAGGCTGACCTCGGCACCCCAACATCCAGCCCATCCCTGCCAACCCCCCTTCCCCGTTTCAGAAGCAGCTGGAATTGGTGCCAGTGGTCCTGAGGTTGCCATGGAAACCTCCCCTTTCTCTACTGCCACAGCAGGGAGCTGGCGGGTGGGCGCGGGAAGCCCCCCCCCCCCCCTCGGAGGATGCTCAACAGGGCCAGCCCTTGCTCGAGGGAGCAGGGGCCCCCAGATCCAACTCCTAACCAGTAGCGGCGATAGCAACAGCAGCTTTGAGGCTCTGAGTTGGTGCAGGGCTGTGTACGTGACGTGACGCTTCAGAAGAACAGAATAAGAATGTGGAACTCTCCCTGAATTCAACCAGTCCAGCCCCCTGCCTCCAGGCGGGAGTGACTTTTAACTCAGTGCAGGTGGGGGCTTTTCTCCTTCCTGATACCCCGCCACACCCAAACCTCACCCCACTGGGTTCCCTGCCTGGTCTCTTTGGACTGGGGAAAATCCCCCCCGGCCTTGTCCCCTGGAGTTGCTCAGTTGTTTCATCTGCAGAGTGGCCAAGTGGAAATAAGCCCGGGCCTGGGAATCAGAATATCTGGGTTCTAATCCCCGCTCTGCCACTTTTCCTTGCTGTGGGATCCTTGTGCCTAAATTTCCTCATCTGAAAAATGAGGATTCAAAGCGTGTTCTCTCCGTTGACTGTGAGCCCCGGAAGGGACAGAAACTGGGTCTGATCTGATTGCATCGTATCTACCTCAGGACTTAGTCCGATGCTTGACACTTGGTAGGCACTTAATAAACACCACTATTATTGGCAGTGGTAATATTATTGTTATGAGATGCATTGGTCAAGTCAATCAATCGGTTGTATTTATTGGGTGCTTACTGTGTGCAGAGCACTGTACTAAGACAGCACACTACAACAGAGTTGGTAGACAGGTTCTCTGCCCACAGTGACCTTACTCTCTAGAGGAGGACTACTTTTCACGTCTGTGAAAACCACATAGGGGTCTTGGTACTGCTCCTTGTATTTTTCCGGAATCCGGGCTGCAGAGATCTGAGCCGAAGCCACACTGGGGTTCTGGAATCAATCAATAATCAATCGTATTCATTGAGCGGTTACTGAGAAGCAGCGTCGCTCAGTGGAAAGAGCACGGGCTTTGGAGTCAGGGCTCATGAGTTCGAATCCCAGCTCTGCCACTTGTCGGCTGTGTGACTGTGGGCAAGTCACTTAACTTCTCCGTGCCTCAGTTCCCTCATCTGTAAAATGGGGATTAAGACTGTGAGCCCCACGTGGGACAACCTGATTCCCCTATGTCTACCCCAGCGCTTAGAACAGTGCTCGGCACATAGTAAGCGCTTAACAAATACCAACATTATTATTATTATTATTGTGCAGAGCAATGTACTCAACGTTTGGGAGAAACCCTTCAAGAGCCAGGCTGGGATTCAACTAGCAATGAAGAGCTGTCTACTGTACCCTTCCCAAGTGTTTAATGCAGTGCTCTAGGCATATAGTGTTTGATAAATATCATTCATTCAATAGTATTTATTGAGCGCTTACTATGTGCAGAGCACTGTACTAAGCGCTTGGAATGTACAAATCGGTAACAGATAGAGACAGTCCCTGCCCTTTGATGGGTTTACGGTCTAATCGGGGGAGACGGATAGACAAGAACAATAGCAATAAATAGAATCTAGGATTTAATTGATTGACTGCTTCATTAAATGGACAGACAGACAAGAGGGAGGCAGCGGATGGGAGCCTTAATCAATCAATCAATCGTATTTATTGAGCACTTATTGTGCACCAAGAACTATACTAAGTGCTTGGGAGATGGAAGTGCAATTGGTCGACATGATCCCTGTCCTCCAGGGATTAAGTGTTTTAGGGAAGCAGTGTGGCCTATTGGATAATGCAAGGGCCTGGGAACCAGGGCAACTGGGTCCTAATCCAGAAGCTTGGGAGTCAGAGGTCATGGGTTCGAATCCCAGCTCCGCCGCTTGTCAGCTGTGTGACTGTGTGCAAGTCACTTAACTTCTCTGTGCCTCAGTTACCTTGTATGTAAAATGGGGATTAAAGACTGTGAGCCTCATGTGGGACAACCTGATTACCCTGTATCTACCCCAGTGCTTAGAACAGTGCTCTGAACATAGTAAGCGCTTAACGAATACCAATATCATTATTATTATTATCTGCTGCATGACCTTGTGAGCAAGTCACTTAAATTCTCTGTGCCTCAGTTCCTCAACTGCAAAATGGGGATTCAATCTTTGCCCTCCCTCCTACTTAGACTGTGAGTCGCATGTGGGTCGGGGACTGTGTCTGGTCCAGATTAACTTGTATCTACCCAGCACTTAAAACAGTGCTTGACACATAGTAAGCGCTTAACAAATACCACCCCCCCCCCCCCAAAAAAAATGCTGGACCACCAAAAAGAGCCAGAGAGCCCCAGAGCTGGAGGGAGGCCTGAAATGGACCGCATCCCCCATTTCTGGACTGTAGGTTCCTGGATGTGCCAGCTATGCTTACCAATCAAACAATCGTATTTATTGAGCACTTACAGTGTCCAGAGCACTGTATTAAGCACCTGGGAGAGTACAATATAACAGAGTTGGTAGACGTGTTCCCTGCCCTCAAGGAGCTTTATAGTGTAGAGGGGGAGAAAGACATGAATGATGATGTTGGTATTTGTTAAGCGCTTACTATGTGCAGAGTACTGTTCTAAGCACTGGGGTAGATACAGGGTAATCAGGTTGTCCCACATGGGGCTGACAGTTAATCCCTATTTTACAGATGAGGTAACTGAGGCCCAGAGAAGTGAAGTGACTTGCCCACGGTCACACAGCTGACAAGCGGCAGAGCCGGGATTCAAACTCATGACCTCTGACTCCCAAGCCCGGGCTCTTTCCACTGAACCGTTAATATAAAGTAAATTACGGCTATGTACGTAAGTGCCATGGGGATGAGAAAGGGGTGAATAAAGAAGCAGCATGGCTCAGTGGAAAGAGCCTGGGCTTGGGAGTCAGAGGTCATGGGTTCGAATCCCAGCCCTACCACTTGCCAGCTATGTGACTTTGGGCAAGTCACGTCACTTTTCTGTGCCTCAGTTACCTCATCTGTAAAATGGGGATTAAGACTGTGAGCCCCACGTGGGACAACCTGATCACCTTGTATCCCCCCAGCGCTTAGAACAGTGCTTGGCACAGAGTAAGCACTTAACAAATACTACCATTATTATGATTATTATTATTAAAGGGAGCAAATCTAAGTGCAAGGGTGACACAGAAGGGAGTGGGAGAAGAGGAAATGAGGGCTTAGTCGGGGAAGGCCTCTTGGAGGAGATGAGATTTTTAATAAGGTTTCAAAGGTGGGATGAGTGATCAATCTAGGGGCTAGCAGGGGGGCCGAGAGGGCCAGCACGACCGGCTCCAGATAGCCATCGACCCCCTCCTGAGACCAGGGAGCTCAAAGCTCAGTGCGGCGGCCAGCTATTGCAGAACTCGGGGGACGGCAAATCTCACTTGGATTCCCGAGAGCCGTCTCTTGGATACCCTTAACGTATTCATAACACTGGTATTTATGTATTTATCTCGAAAAACCATAACCTTGGAAAAAGCATTTAAAGGAAAGAAGGCTGGAGTGATTAAAGAAAGCACTGTTCATTTGAACAACATTAAATACAACTGGCATAATGACAACTGTGAGATCTGATAGAATACAGAGAAGTCTGCAAGTAAAAGGCTTGTATTTTTCCCTGATGTAACATAATGGTCACATTTTTCTTTCACAATGGTTTTGCCGAGATAAAGAACAAATTATACTGATTTGATTGCTACTTAGAAATACTTAAAATTGAAAAAGACAGCAGGTGGGCCTAGTTAGAAAGGATGGTTATTTTAGCATAACAGATGCATGCATAAAACATCGCCCGGCCAATTTTTTAATCGTGAGACCCCCCAACTTCTTGCCGCTGCGTTTCCTCGGGACGGGGGCGGGGAGAAGGCTTCTGAGGAGGAATGGGGCTGTCAGCGCAACAAGAGGGACGTAAGTTAGCTGTAAGGAAGAACCGTCCCTCAGTGGACACGGGGAGGCTGTTGGCTGGATGGTCTGATCTGCCCCTGGGGGGGCCGGGGGTTGGGGGGAGGGTAGAGGGGCAAGAGGGGAGAGGAAGGAGAGGTTAACCCCTTTCCTCCTATGGTGCTCTTGGAGATGGCAATCAGACCTTCAGCTTCCTCTGATTCTGACACAAGATAATCAATCAATGGAATTTATTGAGCGCTTACTATATGCAGAGCCCTGCACTCCGTGTTGGGGAAAATGCCATAGAATTTGATAATCGCAATCCCTGCCTACAAGAAGTTTATAGTCTACAGGGGGTGACGGATGTTTAAATATATTACAGAGAGGGGGAATAGGAGAGTATAAAGATGTGGCCCCAAGTAATAGTAATAATGGTATTTGTTAAGCGTTTACTATGTGTCAAGTACTGTTCTAAGTACCGGGGTAGATACAAGGTAATCAGGCTGTCCCACGTGGGTCTCACCGTCTTCATCCTCATTTTACAGATGAGGTAACTGAGGCACAGAGAAGTTAAGTGACTTGCTCAAAATCACAGAGCTGACAAGTGGTAAAGCCGGGATTAGAATCTTGGGCCTCCGACTCCCAAGCCCGGGCTCTTTCCACTAAGCCACGCTGCTTCTCTGTACCAAGTGCTAAGAGAACCAGCGTGGCCTAATGGATAAAGCACGGGGCTGGACGTCAAAGGACCGGGGTTCTGTTACGACTCTGCCACTTGTCTGCTCTGTGACCTTGGGCGAATCACTTTACTGCTCTGGGCCTCAGTTGCCTCATCTGTAAAACGGGGATTAAGATTGGAAGTCCTACGTGAGACAGGGACTGGATCCAACCTCTTTATCTCATAGCTACATCAGTGCCTGTTAAGGCTGGTAAAAATCCAGTCAATTCCTCTTGCTGAAATTTCAGCCCATTTTCTCTGCGGTGACAGGGACTTATGTCAGCTCTCCATCTCTGCGTTTTCAAGGACCTTGGTCACCCAAGTTGGCAGGGGGAGGAGAGAGTCTCCTGAGGTGGTCTCTCCCATTCCCCTGCCTCCAGTCAAGACTCCCCTTTCCCCAGGATTCCCTCATAATACTTAGACTAGAAGCTCCTCGCCTGGACTGTAAATCCTTGAGGGCAGGGATCGTGCCTTTTGTAGTGTACTTTCCCAGGCACTTAGCGAAGTGCTGTGCACACCGTACGCACTCACTCAATACTTGTCTTATGCCATCGAGTCGTTTCCGACCCATAGTGACACCACGGACATATCTCTCCCAGAACGCCCCGCTCTCCATCTGCAGTCATTCTGGTGGTGTATCCATAGAGTTTTCTTGGTAAAAATCTGGAGGTGGTTTACCATTACCGCCTTCCATGCGGTAAACTCGAGTCTCTGCCCTCGACTCTCTCCCGTGCCGCTGCTGCCCAGCACGGGTGAGTTTTGACTTGGAGCAGTTGGCCTTCCACTCGCTAGCCACTGGCCCAGCAAGGAATGGAATGGGTAGGCCTCTGCTTGACTCTCCCTCCCTTAACCAACACTGTTAGAATACTGAAAACCCTCCAGGTGCAACCCTGAGAGGGCCACTCAATACTACTAGACTGTAATACCATAAAGAAAGGACCTGGGTTCTAATCCCAGCTCCACCCCTTGTCTGCTGGGTGTCCTTGGGCAAGTCACTTCACTTCTCTAGGCCTCAGTTACCTCATCTGTAAAATGGGGATTAAGATTGGGAGTCTTATGGTCTTATGGCTAAATGCTCACTATGTGCCAGGCACTGTATTAGCCATTTTGGGTAGATAGAAGCCGATCAGGTTGGACACAGTCCCTGTCCCACATGGAGCTCACGGTCTTGACCCCCATTTTACAGATGAGGTAACTGGGACACAGAGAAGGTTAGTGACTTGCCCAAGGTCACACGGCAGACAAATGGTGGAGCCGGGACTTCCAGGCCCATGGTCTATCCACTAGGCTATGCTGCCCTCTCTTTGAAGGCAGGGATCATGTCTACCAACTCTATTGTAGCGTTCTCTCCCAAGTGCTTAGCACAGTGCTTTCTCAGAGAAGGGACTCAGTCCATACAAGATTCTAAGCTCCTTGAGAGCAGGGATCATGCCTATTTACTCTGCTTTTTTAGTGGTATTTTTTGACGACTTACTATGTGCCAAGCACTATACTAAGCACTGGGGAATCTGCGTGCTAATCAGGTTAGACAGTGTCTGTCCCACTTTAAGCTACCAGCCTAAGTAGGAGTAGGATTTAATCTCCATTTTACAGATAAGAAAACTGAGGTAGAAAGAAGTTAAGTGACTTTGACCAGGATCACCCAGCCCACAAGTTGTACTCTCCCAAGTGCTTAGTACAGTCCTCTGCATCCAGTGAACAACCAATCAATTCCATGGATGGATTGATTGATAATACACATTTTTTGAGGAAGGGAATTCTAGGGTGGGTTTAAGGAAGTGCCGGGGCCAGGGGCTAGTTAATCACGGAGCTTAGACCGTAAGCCCGTCAAACGGCAGGGACCGTCTCTATCTGTTGCCGACTTGTTCATTCCAAGCGCTTAGTACAGTGCTCTGCACATAGTAAGCGCTCAATAAATACTATTGAATAAATAAATACTATTGAATGAGTCCACCCCCAGCTCCGCTGAAGGCAGACAGGGACTCCTCCTGGAACACCACCGTCTGTCCGAGAGAACGGTGCCTGGTAACTAAGTGCTAATTAATCTGCCATTGTGTTTGAGCTAATTTATGGGGTGTTCTCTTCATCAAGTGCATTTTAATTAAGAAGAGTTAAACAAATGACAAAGTAATTTCCAAAAAATTAATTTCCAGTAAACAAAGTCATTGTTCTCCTTGGTATCCAAAATAAAAATAAAAGTTGGGGCTCCTCCCAGCTGTCTCTCCCCGCCTGCAGGGGATTCAGTTTAGGTGGAGAAGTTACATGGACCCATAGTCAATCGATCGGTCAATCGTATTTATTGAGCACTTACCGTGTGTGGAGCACTGTACTAAGCGCTTGGGAGAGTACAGTTCAACAATGTTGGTAAATACGTTCCCTGTCCGCAATGAGCAGCCTGAATGAAACCAGGCAGAGAGCCACAGGGAATCGGGTAGAGAACTTACAATATTAGAGCGAGGGAATATTCACATCTGGAATTTGTATTCCCCATTGTAATTTTCCCAGAGACTTTTCGATCCATCAATCGACTGATCAATCAAGACTGGCAGGGAGGAGAGAGTGGAAATGGTGCCGTGCAGGCTGCTGCCTCTCTAATCCATTCCCCAACTCAGATTCTTGTTCCTGACCCTCAGCCCTGAGGCTCAACCGTCTTTCTCCGCGGGAGTTGGATCTCCATCCTCCCAGTGGGCGGATCACTGTCTTTTTCTTTTTCCGTATGGTATTTGTTAAGCGCTTACTCTGTGCCAGGTGCCTTAATAAGCCCTCGGTTAGAGACAAGATGATCGGTTTGGACAGGGTCCCTGTCCCATATAGGGCTCACGGTCTTAATCCCCACTTTGCAGATGAGGTCACTGAGGCATAGAGAAGTGAAGTGATTTCCCTGAAGGCACACAAGAAACAAGTGGAGTAGGAAGAATTAGGACCCAGATCCTTCTGACTCCCAGTCCTGTGCTCTATCTACTAAGCCACATTCCTCTGGGAGGATGAAAATCAGTGCTCCCTAACCCCTGAGTCCCTCTAATCAATCAATGACATTTACTGAGTGCTTACTATGTGCGGAGCACTGTACTAAACACTTGGGAGAGAGTACTCAGGAAGCAGCGTGGCTCAGTGGAAAGAGCCTGGGCTTCGGAGTCAGAGGTCATGGGTTCGACTCCCTGCTCTGCCACTTGTCAGCTGTGTGACTGTGGGCAAGTCACTTCACTTCTCTGTGCCTCAGTTACTTCATCTGTAAAATGGGGATTAACCGTGAGCCTCACGTGGGACAACCTGATTCCCCTGTATCTACCCCAGCGCTTAGAACAGTGCTCTGCACATAGTAAGCGCTTAACAAATACCAACATTATTATTATTATTATTAAAATACAACAGAATTGGGAGACATTTTCTAATCCCTGACTTTCAGTTGCTTTGGGGAGAGCTCAGCCCCCCACCCCTATGCGCAAACACACACACACACACACACACACACATAAGCAGCAGACTTCAGTAGGTCTGTCCGCGCTCCCCGGCCCCCACGCCCCTGCGGCGCGGCAGATCTGTCCTGGTTTCTGAGCTTCAGCCCAAGCTGTCAGGGCTCGTTAACGTGATGGGCCTGGAAGGTCCGACACTAAACAAATCGTTGGATTTGATGGGAATCAAACTGTAGCTTAATCCCAGAAGGGCAGCTCTCTCCTTGTCCTGGGGGGCACAGAGTAGGGGGACACTCCAGGCCGGCCCGGGGGGTGGGCACACTCCCCTCACCCACACTGGGGAGGGGTGGGGGGATCCTCAGCTGCCCAGACCCCAGGGAGGAGAGGCAGGGGGAACGCACAGTTCTGGCCAGGGGGATTGGGAGGACTCAGGACGGGGTACTGGCTAGATACAAGATAGCGTGGTCTAGTGAAGTAATTTGGCCTATGGATAGAGCACAGGCCTGGGAGGCAGAATAATAATAATAACAATAGTAATAACTACGGTACTTGTTAGCCAGGCAGTCGATCATATTTATTGAGTGCTTGCTGTGTGCAGAGCACTGTACTAAACTCTTGGGAAGGTACAGTAAAGCAATATAGCAGACACTTTCCCTGCCCACAACCAAGTGCTTACTGTGTTCCAAGCAATGTTCTAAGCACTGGTTAATCAGATTGGACGCAGTCCCTGTCCCACATGGGGCTCACAGTCCTAATCCCTATTTTACAGATGAGGCAGCTGAGGCACAGAGAAGTTAAGTAATTTGTACAGCAGACAAGTGGGGGAGCTGGGATTAGAACCCAGGTCCTTCTGACTCCCAGGCCCAAGCTCTATTCACTAGGCTACACTGCCTCTCGAAGGATCCGGGTTCTAATTCCAGCTCTGCTCATTTTCTCCTGTGTGACCTTGAGCAAGTCACTTAACTTCTCTGGACCTCAGTTACCTAATCTGTAAAGTGGGGATTAAGACTCTGAACCTATGTGGGACCGGGACTGTATCCAATGTGCTTAGCAAGTACTTACCCCAGCGCTTAGAAGAGTCCTTGACACGTAAATAAGTGCTTAACAAATACCATTACAATACAATAATAGAGCAGACACATTCCCTCCCAACAACACGCTTCCCTCCCCAAACCACCGGGCCAATTGCCAGTTGAAGCTGGGCCTTCCCAGATACCCCTGTGCAGGCTGGCGATACGTTCAGCCTCAGTCCCTCTACGCAAGGCCGCCTCAAATCTCCTCAACCTCTCTCAGGCCCGAAACCTCCCCAGAATAGCTCCTCTTCCCCTTTCAACTCCTCCCTTCCCCGACTCTCCCCCAGCCCCGAAAGCAAAGCAGCCAATGAGGGGCAGGAACCTGACCCCCTTAGGATGTGATCGGTCTAGCCCACCAGTTTTTCTCCTGGAGCTGATGATGATGATTGTGGTACTTGTTAAGCGCTTCTTATGTGTCCGACACTGTTCTGAGCGCTCGAGTAGCTACAAACTAATCGAATTGGACGATCCCTGTCCCGGATGGGGCTCGCAGTCTCAATCCCCATTTTACAGATGAGGTAACTGAGGCACAGAGAAATGAGGTGACTTGTCCAAGGTCACACAGCAGACACGTGGCGGAGCCGGGATTAGAACCCAGTTCCTTCTGACTCCCGGGCCTGTGTTCTGTCCTCTAGATCACGCTGCTTCTCACTGAGCTGAGATCAGGGAGGAGCTGGGTAGGAAACTGGAGATATGGGGCAGAAAACCTGCTGCCCCCCTGCCCCGGCCCCCGGTCTAGGGCCATGAGCCCTGGGGAGGGGGAGGAAGAGCTTTGCGGAGAGCCAGGCCCCCCCGTGAGTCGCTGGTCACGCTGCTCCATCCAGGCACGTGCCGCGCTGGGCGCCATGGAAACGGGCTCCTGGATGCGTGTGAGGCGGGAAGAAGCGGGGGTCCACTCCGATTTGCCCTGGGCCGGGGTCTCTGCTGGAGAAGAAGGGGATGGGAGGATGAGGGTGACCCAGAGATTCCTTCACCGAGGATGGCAGAAGGTTAAGGGTCCCCTTTCTCAGGCAAACTGCTCCCTGAGAAGATCAGGGCACGCATGGGGGTGCGTTCTTGTGTTCGTGAGGAGGCACACAGGATGATGGGATGTGTGTGAGTGTGGGGGTACATGCAGGAGAATGGGTGTGCGTGTGCGCTTGTGAGGCTACACGCAGGAGAATTTGTGTGTGTGTGTGTGTGTGTATTTGTGGGGATACATGTAGGAGAATGGGAATGTTTAAGTGTAATGGTACAAGCTGGAGAATGTTGTGTGTGTCTGTGGGATACATGCAGAAGAATGGGGGTATGCGAGTGTGAGGATACACGTAGGAGAATGGGAGTGTGGGGACACGTGCAGGAGAATTTACGTGTGTGTATCTGTGGGGAATACTTGCAGGAGAATGTTAAAATGTGATGGTACAAGCAGGCAAATGGGAGTGTGTGTTTGTGGGGTACATGCAGGAGAATGGGAGGGTGTGAGTGTGGGGATACATGCAGGAGAATGTGTGTGTGGTCTGTGGGAACACACGCAGAAGAATGGGGATGTGTGAGTATGTGGGGATATACACAGGAGAATGTGTGTGTGTGTGTGTGTGTGTTTGTAGGGATACAGGCAAGAGAATGGGGGTGCGTGAGTGAGGATATCTGCAGGAGAATGGATGGGTGGGTGTGTTTGTGGGGCTACATGCGAGAGAACGGATGGGTGCGACCTTGGGGTTATATGCAGAAGAATGGGTGTTTGTGAATGTGTTTGTGTGGATACAGAAAGGAGAATGGGGGGGTGTGAGTGTGGGTACAGATGCAGGAAAATTGGAGGAGGGTTAAGTGTGCTTCTGGCGATGCATGCAGGAGAGAGAGAGTGTGTGTGTGTGTGTGTGTGAGAGAGAGAGACAGAGAGAGAGACAGAGAGAGAGATTTTGGGGTGGAACTGAGCTCCAACCCAGCCCCAGCCTCCAGTCCCAACCCTGCCCCAGTCCAGCCCAGCCCCAGCCCAGCCTGAATTTTTGTCCCCAGTTTCTTCCTGGCCCTGGATGGTGCCTGCCAACAGACTGAGGCAGCTCTGGGCCGAGGATGGCACTGCCGACGGGGAAATGAGCTGGGGATCGGCCGTCGCTTCCCCGGAAGAATGGCTGGGCTCGGGCAGGGCCGGACTCGGGCTGGGCCGGGATTGGAAGCTGGGGCTGGGGCTGGGCACGACTCCCTCGGCGTCTGGGCTCTGCGGGCTTCGGAGAGGAGGTCAGCCTCACTCAGAAACGGACAGCGAGGACACGGCCGGTGTCCAGATGCCCGCAGAGAGGCCGGCCTCCCCAACCTCGGTGCTCACACGGGACGGGCGGGGGCAGGGCTGGAGACCCGAGAGGAGCAACAGTGTTTATCGGGGGGGAAAAACCACTCCTTCAACAGCAAGGAGAAGCAGCATGGCCTAGTGGGTAGAGTACGGTGCCTCAGTTACCTCATCTGTAAAATGGGGATTAATGGTGAGCCTCATTTGGGGCCACCTGATTACCTCGTATCTACCCCGGCGCTTAGAACAGTGCTCTGCACATAGTAAGCGCTTAACAAATACCAACATTATTATTATTATTACGGGCCTTGGAGTCAGAAGATCACGAGTTCTAATCCTGACTCCGCCACTTGTCGGCTGTGTGGCCTTGGGCAAGTCACTACACTTCTCTGGGCCTCGGTTACCCCATCTGTAGAATAAGGATTAAGACTGTGAGCCTCGAGAGGAACAGGGACTGCGTCCAACCTAATTTGCGTGAATCCACCCCAGTGCTTAGTACAGGGCTTAAAAATACCACAGTTCTTATTGTTATTATTGCTACTATTATCATAGTGGAAAGAGCAGAGGACTGGGAATTAGAGGACCTGCGTTCTAATCCCAGTTCTGCCAATTTTTTTGCTCTGTGACCTTGGGCAAGTCACTTAACTTTTCTGAGCCTCAGTTCTCCTGTTCTCCCTCCTACTTACACTGTGAACCTCACGTGAGACAGGGACCGTGTCCAAGTTAATTCACTTGTATCTCCCCCAGCACTTAGAACGGTGTCTGACATTCTGTAAGTGCTAAACAAATTTATTAAGTGCCGTCGAGTCGTTTCCAATTCATAGCGACTCCTTGGATATACTTTCTTCAGAATGTCCTGTCCTCTGCCATAATCCACAAATACCACTAAAAAAGAACCCCAAACGGCAGGAAAGAGTAGAACTTCCCACCCGACAGGGAATGCTTTCTTGGTCCCTGGGGAATCTATCAGGAAAGGGGGAACGGAAGCAGTGTGGCCCAGTGGATAAAGAGTCAGAAGGACCTGGATTCTAATCCCGGCTCCACCACTTGCCTGCTGTGTGATCTTGGGCGAGTCACTTCACTCTCTGTGCCTCAATTACCTCATCTGTAAAATGAGGATTAAGATTGTGAGCCTCAGGTGGGACAGGGACTGTGTTAAACCCAATCACCTTGTGTCTACCCCAGTTCTTAGTACAGTGACTGGTGTATAATAAGCCGTTAACAAATAGCGTAATTATTATGTCTCCCCCTCTAGACTGCGAGCTCACTGTGGGAAGGGAATGTGTCTATTGTTATATCGTACTCTTCCAAGTGCTTAGTATACAAATGTACATCGCCTTGATTCTATTTATTTGCTATTGTTTTAACGAGATGTTCATCCCCTTGATTCTATTTATTGCTACTGTTCTTGTCTGTCCATCTCCCCCAATTAAGCCCGTCAGAGGGCAGGGACTGTCTCCATCCGTTACCGATTTGTACATTCCAAGCGTTTAGTACAGTGCTCTGCACATAGTAAGCGCTCAATAAATACTAGTGAATGAATGAACGCTTTGCCCCCAGTAAGCACTCAGTAAATATGATTGAATGAATGAATAAATGGAAATGAGAGGCTGGACTGAACCGTCTCAAGCTTCCCGCTGCACGTTCGGTCATATTTCCAAAGGAAATATGGAGGTCACAGGCTGGAGGTTTCGGCCTCCAGAACTGGGGCATCTGCCCACCCCCTCCCTGTCCCACTCCTCGAATTTCTGGGGCCAGAACCGGGGAGGATGTTATAGGCGACCGGTGGCCCGGGGCAGGGGAAGCGCCGGCTCGATCCGCTGAGCTCTCTCTCGGATTGCTTCTGACGTTTAAAAACTCAATTACCCTCTCGCTGCCTTGTCCGTCCGTTCCGGCGAGTTATTTTTGTGACTGGCCCCTTACCACGGCAGACCCCCGAGACCGCCACGCTCCACGCCTTTAGGATGAGCCCTTCAACCCGGCGCATCGCTGTCACACGCGTGTCCGGGCTCATTGCGGGTCCGTGACGGGGAAGACTTTCGGGGCAAAGGAGCCCAGAGTCCAGCTGGGCCCAGAGGGGCGGAGAGGGCGGAGGGGCCTCTGCTTCAACCGGGGTGGCCAGAGGGTCGCAGCGTGGCTCAGTGAAAAGAGCACGGGCTTGGGAGTCAGAGGTCATGGGTTCGAATCTCAGCTCTGCCACTTGTCAGCTGTGTGACTGTGGGCAGGTCACTTCACTTCTCTGGGCCTCAGTTACCTCATCTGTATAATGGGGATTAAGACTGTGAGCCTCATGTGGGACAATAATACTGTTGGTATTTGTTAAGCGCTTACTATGTGCAGAGCACTGTTCTAAGCGCTGGGGTAGACACAGGGGAATCAGGTTGTCCCACGTGGGGCTCACAGTCTTCATCCCCATTTTACAGATGAGGGAACTGAGGCACCGAGAAGTGAAGTGACTTGCCCAAAGTCACACAGCTGACGAGTGGCCGAGCCGGGATTCGAACCCATGACCTCTGACTCCAAAGCCCGTGCTCTTTCCGCTGCGCCACGCTGCTTCTAAAAAGGAAGGCAGAGAGCGGTAATCAGACAACCTGATTACCCTGTATACCCCAGCGCTTAGAACAGTGCTCTGCACATAGTAAGCGCTTAACAAATACCAACATTATTATTATACCCCGCCTGTCAGCCTGGAAGCTGGATTGGGTGGGAATCTGAAGAGCGTCATGGTACCCGGATCTTGGATCTTGGACCTGGGACATGCAGGGTGGCCTAGTGGAAAGAGCATGGGCCTAGGACTCAGAGGACCTGGGTTCTAATCCCAGCTCTGCCGCGTACCTGCTGTGTGGCCTTGGATAAGTCACTTCACTTCTCTGGGTCTCAGTTCCCTCATGGGTGGAATGTGGATTCAATACCTGTTCTCCCTCCTACTTAGACTGTGAGCCCCATGTGGGACCTGATGATCTTCCATCCAGCTCAGTGCTTAGTACAGTGCTTAGTGGTTGGCTCATAGTAAGCACTTAACAAGTACCATAATAATAACACAGTGCTTGGCACATAGTAAGAGCTTAACAAAAATCATTATTATCATTATTATTATCAGCATTATCATTATTATTATATTAATAATGGTATTTTTAAGTGCTTACTGTGTGCCAGGCTCTATACTAAGTGCTGGGGTAGATACTGCGTGGCTCAGAGGAAAGAACCCGGGCTTGGGAGTCAGAGGTCGTGGGTTCTAATCCCGGCTCCGCCGCTTGCCAGTTGTGTGACTTTGGGCAAGTCACTTAACTTCTCTGTGCCTCAGCGTCCTCATCTGTGAAATGGGGATGAAAACTGTGAGCCCCAAGTGGGACAACCTGATCACCTTGTATCCCCAGCGCTTAGAACAGTGCTTTGCACATAGTAAGCGCTTAACAAATACCACCATTTTTTAATTTTTATTTTTATACAGTCAAATCGAGGTGGACACAGTCCCTGTCCCACGTGGGGCTCACAGTCTCATTTTACAGATGAGATAACTGAGGCCCAGAGAAGTGAAGTGACTTGCCCAGGATCACACAGCGGACCAGTGGCGGAGCCAGGATTAAAATCTACGACCTTTTGTTTCTCAGGTCCGTGTTCTATCCACTACGCCATGCTGTTTATTATTTTTATTGTCATTCGGTCCTGCCAAGGACAGTCCCCTCCTCCACATCCTCCAACTTCCCGGCTCCAGGGTCTCAGAGCCGGGAGCCATCCCCCTTTTAGGGGGGTCTCTCTTCCTTCAGCTGCTTGGTGGGAGGCCAGGGGGCTGTGCCCCTGGAACAGAGTGGCGGAAGATATTTCTCCTCAATAATTATAATAATAGAAATAACTGTGACATTGGTTAAGTACTTATTGGGTGCCAAGCATTGTACTAAACCCTGGAGTAGACACAAGTCAATCAGTCGTACTTACTGAGTGCTTACTGTGCGCAGAGCATTGGGAAAGTACAATGCAGTACAGTTGGTAGGCATGTTCCCTGCCTACAGCAATCTTGCAATTTAGGTCAGATACAGTTCCTGACTCACAGGGAGCTCACAATCTAACTGAGGGAAAAGAGAATAGGTAGTCATCCATTCATTCTTATTTATTGAGCATTTACTGCGTGCAAAGCACTGTACTAAGCGCTTGGGATGGATGCATTCCTTGCCCACAAAGAGCTTGAATCCCCATTTTACAGAATAAGGGAACAGGGGCACCGAGACGTGCCTTGCCCAAGGCCACACAGTGGGCGAGGGGCAGAGCTAGGATATCTGTAAATTATCTGTTTCTATTCATGTCTCTCTCCCCTCCTGACTGTGAGCTCACCGTGGACGGCTCACCGTGGACGGGAAATGTTTTTCCAACTCTATTGTCCCATACTCACCGAAGCGCTTCGAATAGTGCTCTGCAAACGGTAAGTGTTGGGAAGCAGCATGGCCTAGTGAATAGAACATGGGCCTGGGAGTCAGGCCTGGGTTCTAATTTTGGCCCTGCCGTATGTCCGCTGTGGGAACCTGGGCAGTCATTTCACTTCTAAGTGCTTCAGTTACCTCATCTGTAAATTGGGGGGTTAAGACTGTAAACCCCATGTGGGACAGTGACCCTGTCTAACCTTTTATCGTCCCCAGCACTGAAGCTCACTGCGGGCAGGGAACATGTTATATCGTCTTCTCCCGAAACACTCACTACAGGACGCTGCCCACAGTAACCGCTCAATAAATACGATTGACTGACTGGCACATAGTAAATGCTTACCAAAGTAAGAAGATAAAAACTCGATAAATGCCATTGATCAATAGATTCTCTGGCTCCCAGGCCTTGGCTCTTTCCACCGGGCCACACGGCTCTTCCTCCAGGTGACGTCGAGCGGTGGCTGGACTGGAGAGGGAACCCCCAGACTATTCATGTTTCACAACCAGACCGCCCCCTACACACGCACAGCTCACCGCCAGGTGTTCCCCTCCTATCCTCCTGCACACGTGCGCACCTCCAGCACGTACACACATGCCCACCCTCGTGCTTCCCTGGCCGCCGAGCCCCTTGTGTGCCTTTCGGGGGGGGGTGGCTCTTCCCTGCTGTTTCTCAGTGATTTCGCTGTCACATTTTCCCGCTTTCCAGCGAGAACATATTAAACAAAGGAGCGACCTCCCGAGCACGGATTGCTATTGTTAGAGAAACAATTCCCGGGAAATCATTCCCCATAATTTCAGCTTTGTCTCCTCTCCGCTCGAGGAGGGCATTGATGTATTGACTTGGGGAGGATGGGGTTGGGGGAGAGGCTGGGGGAGACTCGGGGGGACTTAGGAGGTGGGGCAAGAGTGACAAGGATCCAGAGACCAGAAGTCCTGAGGGTTACAGGGCAGGTTTACCCCAGGGGAGGTATCTGGCCGACTATCACTCTCCCCACTTTTTTTTATGATATTTGTTAAGCACTTACTATATGCCACGCACTGTACTAAGAGCTGGAGTAGATGCAAGCTAATCAGGTTGGACAAAGTCCATGTTCCACATCAGGCTCACAGTCTTAATCCCCATTGTATAGATGAGGAAACTGAGGTATAGAGAAGTTAAGCGGCTTGCCCAACGCCATGCAGCGGACAAGCAGAGCCGGGATTAGAACCCGGGTCCTTCTGACTCCCAGAGCTATGCTCAATCCCCTAGGCATTACTGCTTCTGCTTCAAAGCCTTATTAAAAGCACATCTCCTCCAAGAGGCCTTCCCCGACTAAGCCCTCATTTCCTCTTCTCCCAGTCCCTTCTGTGATACCTCCGTACTTGGATAATTTACTTTATTTACCCCTCCCTCAGCCCCACAGCTCTTTAGTACATATCCATAATTTATTTCTTTATATTAATGTCTTCTTCCCCCCTTGACTGTAAACTCTTTGTGGGCAGTGAATGTGCCCACCAAATTGGTTGTACTGTACTCTCAATAAATGCAATTGAGCTCTTACGATGTGCAGAGCACTGTACTAACTGCTTGGAAAAGGGCGATACAGCATTAAGCAGTGACATTTCCTGCCCATAACTCCCAAGTGCTTAGTACAGTGCTCTGCACGCAGTAAGTGCTCAATAAATGCAATTGGTTGATTGATTGATTGATTGATTGGCAAGGGCGGCAGGACCACCTTAAAATGGGAAAAGCATTTCCCAAAGTTCCTTCGGCTCTGCCTGCAGCATCTGCCCCATCAAAAAAAACTAGGTTTCTGTTTTGCCGGAAGTAATAATAATAATAATGATAATGTTGGTATTTGTTAAGTGCTTACTTTGTGCAGAGCACTGTTCTAAGCGCTGGGGTAGATATAGGGTAATCAGGTTGTCCCACGTGAGGCTCACAGTTAATCCCCATTTTACAGATGAGGTAACTGAGGCACAGAGAATAATAATAATAATGTTGGTATTTGTTAAGTGCTTACTATGTGCCAAGCACTGTTCTAAGTGCTGGGGTAATAATAATAATAATGTTGGTACTTGTTAAGCGCTTACTATGTGCCGAGCACTATTCTAAGCGCTGGGGTAGACACAGGGGAATCAGGTTGTCCCACGTGGGGTTCCCAGTCTTAATCCCCATTTTACAGATGAGGTAACTGAGGCACAGACACAGGGTCATCAGGTTGTCCCACGTGGGGCTCACAGTCTTAATCCCCATTTTACAGATGAGGTAACTGAGGCACAGACACAGGGTCATCAGGTTGTCCCACGTGGGGCTCACAGTCTTAATCCCCATTTTACAGATGAGGTAACCGAGGCACAGAGAAGTTAAGTGACTTGTCAACCGTCACACAGCTGACGAGTGGCAGAGCCGGGTTTCGAACACATGACCTCTGACTCCCAAGCCCGGGCTCTTTCCACTGAGCCACGCTGCTTCTCTACCCACCCACCCTTCCTGAGTGGGTGCCGGCTGGGGAGGTGGGAGTGGGTGGCTGCCTGTTTATCCATTCATTCATTCAATCATATTTACTGAGTGCTTGCCGTGTGTAGAACTGTACTAAGCGCTAGGGAAAGAACAGTACAGCAATAAGGGGAGGCAATCCCTACCCACAACGAGCTCACAGTCTAGAGACACTGGACATTAAGCCCCCTGTCACCCCTGTCACCCCAGAAGCAGCGTGGCTCAGCGGAAAGAGCACGGGCTTTGGAGTCAGAGGTCATGGGTTCGAATCCCGGCTCGGCCACTCGTCAGCTGTGTGACTTCGGGCGAGTCACTTCACTTCTCGGTGCCTCAGTGACCTCATCTGTAAAATGGGGACGAAGACTGCGAGCCCCACGTGGGACAACCCGATTGCCCTGTGTCTACCCCAGCGCTTAGAACAGTGCTCGGCACATAGTAAGCGCTTAACAAATACCAACATTATTATTATTATCATTACCCCAGAGGCCTCGGCAGGGGCTCTCAGACAATCTTCCCTTAAGGAGAAGGGGGATGACAGGGCCCTGTTGTTGGGTCGGTCAATGAACTACGACCCCGCAGGATGAGTTGAGGGAGGGGCTTTTCCCAGATGTTCTCAGAGCCGGGGACCCCCCCGGCCCCGCCCCCACTTACCTTCCCCAACCCTTCCCACCCGGTGGAGAATATGAAGAGGGTGGACAGGTGACGTACCTGCCCAGCCTCTCTTGGCCTTAATGTCCACCTGCCTCCAGGTATCAGCCTGGTCAGGAAGCAGAAAACCGAATGGAAAAAGCCAGAACTTCCTCTGGAAGACCGTCCAACAGTTTGGGCCGGCGGTAAGCTAATCGGGCTCTGGACAGTACGCACGGTGGACTGAGATGTAGTGTTGTCCAACTTTCTTTATAGCTGGGCTGGGGTCTCTGTCCTCCCTGCTCTCCCCCCTCCCTCCTGGGTCAGATTCCAGACAGGGTCAATTTTAAATGCCCCCTGCCTCCCCCTGCCAGACTCAGTGTGTGGGTTGGGACGGGGTAGGAGGAGGGGGAGAGAGAGAGAGGTGGAGAAAGAGAGTGTCCCGTATCCCAGTCAGAACTTCAACCCCTCAAAAGCAAATGAGGAGCAAAAGCCCTCATTTCCCCTACTTCCTCTCCCCCATCTGAATCCCCATTGCACAAGGATTTGTACCTTTTATTCACCCCAATCTTGGCGCCCCAGCTCTTAGGTGCATAACTGTAATTTATTTTAATGTCCGTCTCCCCGCTTTAGACCGTAAGCTCACTGTGGGCAGGGAATGTGTCTACCCACTCTGTTGTACTGTGTTCTCCCAAGCACTTTAATACACTGCTCTGCGTATAGCGCTCGATAAATGTCATTGATTGATTGATTGGTATAATTGTTTGAGAGCAGAGATTGTGTCTTCTCCCTCTGTCCTTCCCCTAGTGCCCAGTTTGGTGGGGGTGATGGGGTTTGGGGGGGGAAGAGGGTGTGTGTGTGTGTCTTGTCTCCCAACAAAACACGGGCCAGGGAGGCAAAAGGTCATGGTTTCTAATCCAGCTCCACTACTTTTCTGTTGTTTGACCTAGGGCAAGTCACTTCACTTCTCTGTGCCTCAGTTTCCTCATTTGTAAAAAGGGGATTGAGATTGTGAGCCCCATGTGGGACAGTGACTGTGTCCAACCCGATTTGCTTGTATCTACCCCAGAACTTAGGACAGTGCCTGGCACACAGTAAGCACTCAATAAATGCCATTATTATCATTGTTATTACTATTAATAATAATAGTCTCATCCCTCCAGGAAGGAATTGTGTCTTTCCCTCTCCCTCCCTTCAAGACTCTGTCCACAGTGGCCACTGCAGCGCTGCTGATGACGCCTGGTCCTGCAAGGAGGAAATGAACTAAAATCAGCATCATCATCCCTGGACACTTACATGGTAAATCAAGAACCCCCCCCCCCCCCAGGAGTCCCGTTGGGCGGTTGGTGCCTGCTCATGGGCTGGGTCAGGTGGGCTGGCTCAGGGCCAAAGATTCCCCCTTGCTCTGGTCAGTCTCATGGCGGTAATAATAATAATGTTGGTATTTGTTAAGCGCTTACTATGTGCAGAGCACTGTTCTAAGCGCTGGGGTAGATACAGGGTAATCAGGTTGTCCCATGTGAAGCTCACAGTTAATCCCCATTTTACAGAAGAGGTCACTGAGGCACAGAGAAGTGAAGTGACTTGCCCACAGTCACACAGCTGACAAGTGACAGAGCCGGATGTCGAACCCATGACCTCTGACTCCAAAGCCCAGGCTCTTTCCACTGAGCCATGCTGCTTCCCCGGCGGTAGCCCCAGCCCGCCCAGACCCAGCGTTTCCTAAGTTATTCAGAGAGCCTCCTCGCTGCCATCGGCATCTCCGGCTGCATGCTAATGGGATGCCAGCTTGTTTTAAGTGACAAAGTGAACGAGCCTCCTCCTTTCATCGTCCCCAGAGCCTTCAGTGCTTCCTTCCTCCTCCAAACTCTACCTGCCTTTACTCAGGCACGCCAGAATAGGATCCTGGATCCGTTCCAGTCAAGCCAGGCCAGGGCAGTCAGGGCAGGCCAGAGCAGCCTGCCCCTCACCGGATGGAACCATGCAGAATTACCAGGCAGGCAAAGAGAGACCCAAAGCTCTGGATTTGACCCCTGACCCAATCAATCAATCGATGGTATTTACTGAGTGCTTACCGTGTGCAGAGCCCTGTACTAAGAGCTTGGGAGAATACAATATAACGACAAAGCAGATTCATTCCTTGTCTACAACGAGCTTACCATCTAGGGGAGGGGCCTTAAAGTCTACCGGGGAACGCTGTTCTCCAGGAACAGATTTTCATGATGATTGAACACTGATAGTTGGCCTTGCTATAGAATCATGACGACTGATGCTTGAACATTAGTGGGGAGGGCTTGATTTTTTTTTCCAAGATTTGTCACCTAGAGTTTGCTGCTTCAACCATCAATCAATCAGTGGTATTTATTGGGTGCTTTCTGTGTGCACTAAGTACACGGGAGAGTACAATAGAATTGGTGGGCACAACTTTGGTAGACAGCCCCTCCCCTAGCTCCTAGGTCACCCAAACTTCCTGAACATTTCTCAACCCCCTGACCTCCATCAGCCCCGCAGTCCTCCCAACTCTTTGGCCTCCCCTCAGTTCCCAAACCCCATCAAGTTTCCTGACCTCTCCTCAACTTCCCAACCCCCGACTTCCCCTCAGCTCTCCAACCCCTCCTCAGCTCCCTGACCCCACCATCTCTCTGACCTCCCATCAGCTCTCTGACCCCTCCTCAGTTCCCCAGCCCCCCACTTCTCTGACTCCCCCTCAGTTCCTTGACCCTTCTTCAGCTCCCCCAGTTCTCTGACTTCCCTCAGTTCCCTGACCGTTCCTTAGCTTCCCAGCTCCTCCAGTTCTCTAACTTCCCCTCAGATCTCTGAGCGCCACTCACCTCCCCATGCTCCCTCAGTTCTCTGACTTCCCCTCAGCTCTGTGACCCCCCTCCTCAGCTCCTTTTTCTCTCCTCTGCCGCTGTCTCTAGCTGCTGTACCTGGGCACTCCCTCCTACCTCAACTCGCTGCTGTCTTTCTACAACCCAGTCCACACACTTCATTCCTCTAATGCCAGCCTACTCACTGTATCTCCATCTCATCTATCTCACTACCGACTCACAGCCCTGCCCTGCCTCTAGTCTGGAACTCCCTCCCTACTCAAATCTCAAAGACAATGACTCTCCCCTCCTTCAAAGCCTTATTGAAGGCACATCTCCTCCAAGAGACCATGACTAGGCCATCCTTTCCTCTTCCCCTGCTCCATTCTGCATCACCCTGAGTTGCTCTCTTTATTCATCCCCCTCCCCAGCCCTGCAGCACTTATGTACATAACTGTAATTTATTTATTTATATTAATGTCTGTCTTCCCCTCTAGACTGTAAGCTCATTGTGGGCTGGGAATATGTCTGTTTATTGTTATATTGTAGTCTCCCAAATGCTTAATACATTGCTCTGCACACAGTAAGCGCTCAGTAAATCCGATTGAATGAATGAATGAATGAACCTCCTCTGGCCATCTACTCTAGTCTTGGCCTTTGGTTCCCCAGACCAGGGCCTGGTTCTGCTCGGGTCTGTCGTGGACCTCACAAACTGCAGTTATCCTGTTCACCGATGAGGATTAGCAATTCCTAGGGAAAGGTAATTTATTCAGTTGTGCGCAAAGGAGCAGCCGGATCACTAATACAAAGCTGGCTTACTGTGGCCTGTTGTATTAGGCATCTAATTCCTGGGAAAACACCTCTAGGAACACTCAGCCACCTCCAAAATGAATTGGATCATTAATTAAATCCACTTCTCGCTGATGAAACTGAAACCTGATCGGCTTTCAGGGAAATGAGGCTCCATGAGTGAGGGAATCCCAGTGGAGAGGGAGGGACTCCCGGCTTCCACGGCCCAAGTCTAGGCAGTGTGGGCCTGTGCGGTGCCGACCTGTGCAGTGCGGGTCTGACCGGTTTGGACCTGTTGATATCTGACTCCCCTCTAGACTTGTAAGTTCACCGTGGGCAGAGAACATGTCTGCTAACTCTGTTGTATTAGTACAGAACTCTGCACACAGTAAGTGCTCAGTAAATACCCTGATTGAGCAGCGTAGACCTGTGTAATGAAGATCTTTAGAATGAGGGCCTGTGCAGTGCAAGTCTGAGCACTGCAGACCTGTGCAGTGAGTGAGGGCTCGAAGGTAGGTCGGTACAGTGTGGGCCTGAGCAGAGCAGGTCTATGGGGTGTGGATTTGAGCAGTGTGGACCTGTGCAGTGCAGCCAGGATCTACGCAGTGTGGGTCTGTGCTTTATTGCACCCCTCCAATCCCTTAGTACAGTGCTCTGCACAAAGTAAACACCCAGTAAATACCACTGATTGATTGAATGCAGTGCTGGTTCTTTTAGTGAGGGACTGTGTAATCCATTGTGGGCCTGTGCAGTGCAGGGCTGTGGTGTGGGACTGTGCAGTGTGGGTCTGTGCTGTGTGAACTTGTTCAACACTAGTTGCCTCGCCGTCTTCTTTCCCCAGGGCCCTGGGTTTTCAATCCGAGTCACCAAGTCCGTTAATCAATCCATCAATCGGATTTATTGAGCGTTTACTGTTCATTCATTCATTGAATTGTATTTATTGAGCGCTTACTGTGTGCAAAGCACTGTACTAAGCCCTTGGGAGAGTACAATAAAACAATAGACACATTCCCTGCCCACAAGGAGTTTACAGTCTAGAGAGGGAGACAGAAATTAATATAAAGAAATAAATTACAGATATGGACATAAGAATCAAGCAACCGTATTTTTAATGGTATTTGTTAAGCGCTTACTATGTGTCAAACACTGTTCCAAGCACTAGAATAGTATGAGTCCCTGAGTCCCTGCCCCACATGGGGCTCACACTCAGAGTAGAGCTAGGGTTTATTGAGCGCTTATTGTATGCACAGCACTGTACTAAGTGCTTGGGAGAGTATAGTACAATAAACACATTCCCTGCCTACAACAAGCTTACAGTCTAGAAGGAGAATCAGTCAATCAGTAGTATTTACTGAGTGCTTTTTCTGTGAAAAGTACTGTACTAAGCACTTGGAAAAGTCCAATACAACAGACTTGGTAGACAAAATCCCTGCCCAGAAGGAGCTTCCAGTCTGGAGGAGAAGGGAGGGAACAGCTGTCTTGAGCCCCTTTCCAGGGCCATGGAGCCCCCCAGGGATGTTGGCACCTGGGCAAAACCTGTCAAACGCCCTTTCCCACCCCAGGGTTGGCCCATGGGGTGAATGAAGTGGAAGACCCACTCTTAACTTCTGGTCATTCATTCAATCATATTTGTTAAGCACTTATGTGTGCAAAGCACTGTACTAAACACTTGGAGAGTAGAATATAACAATAAACAGACACATTCCCTGCCCACAATGAGCTTATGGTCCAGAGAGGGCAAGAGGCTCACCTAAAGCCACACAGCTTACTCTGGCAGAGTCAAGAATGGAACCATGTCTCCCAACATCCAGCCCCAGATTCTCCCCCAGACAGTCCTGGCGGGGATCAGCCTCGACCCAAGAGCCCGGGAGAACAGCGGAATCTGGGGTCCCTTCCCCCACCTTTTCTAAGGCTCTCTGATTAATAGGAGGCCAGGCCAGAAAAAAAAAGAAGAAAGGTTACAAACAATTCATATAACAAGCCCAGGAAAGATCATATATCTTCGGAGATTTATTCAATTTCATTTCCAAAGTTGGTTATAAATCAGAACCTCCCCACCGTACCCGCCTCCTCTGTTTGAGACTCTCTCCAATATTCTCCACAGCCAATTATTCAATACCAGGGCCGTCACAGATGTAATCCTCTCCACGGTTGGGGAGGCTCATCTGGGGACCTGTCCAGAGGCAGGGGAATGGAGTAAGTGATCTCTCTCTCCTTCTCTTTCTCCCTTCCCTCCTTTCTCCCTCCTCTCTTTCTTCTCTCCCTCCTTCTCTTCCTCCCTCTCCTCACTTCCTCTTTCTCCCTTCCTCTCCTCCTTCCTTCTCCCCCTCCCTATATCCCTCCTACTCTTTCTCTTCTATTCTTCCTCTCTCCCTCCCACTGTCCCCCTTCTCTCTTTCTCACTCTTCCTCTCTCTCTCCCTCTTTCTTCCTCTCTCTCCCTCTCTCTCCCTCCCTATTTCCTTCTCTAATTCTTGCTCTTCCTCTTTCCCTCTTTCTCCCTCTCCCTCTCCCTCCCTTTCTGACTCCCTTCTTCCTCCCCCTCCTTCCTTCTCTCCTTCTCTATATGACTCTCTCTCTCCCCTCTTCTTCTTCTTCTTTCTCTTCCTCCCTTTCTCCCTCTTCACCCTGTCCTCCCAACTCCACCCTCTCCACTCTGAGGATTCCAGGAGTCTAGTCATGGAGAGGACGGGCACAGAGGAGGAAGGGGGATGGAGCAGGAGTGTGGGGCATGGAGAGTTTCCACCTGACTCTCCCCCTGCCCCACTGCTGATCGGTAAGTTTGGAGCTTGTCTGGTGCCCAGAAAAGCAGTGAAACAGTGGCATCAGGCCTTGGACCCTGGGGCCTGGTGCCTGGTTCTTGGCAGGGGTGAAGGGTAATTCACCCAGCCCAGTACTCACTGGATCTTCCTAACAACGGAACTGATTACGGTGAAACTTTGACTTGATTAGTGATTATTGTCTCCCTGCAGATGCTGCTCACACAGCCCTCTGGATTTTATTTTTGGCCCGAGGGAGGGGCGGGGTTGGGGAGGGGTTTGGAATTAAGGATGCCAGCAGGCAGCTTGAGCCCCAAACAACTAGCCCTGGTCACTCTCCATCCACAGCTCTCCACTGACACCCTGAGTAATGTCCCCAAGAGTCAGCTCCATGGCCTACCCAGCCCAAGATGCTGCCTCTGACAGTAGCACCAGGAATCTTGGAGGAATTGTGTGCTGGGTGCCCTCATGGACATCCACCTTCATGGTAAGGAGTGGATTATCTCAACTCTCCTGACTCCCTCCCTCCTTTCTTGAATCTCCCCCACTGACCCAGCACAGACCATTCTACACCCCTGACTCTCCCCTCTTCATCTCTGACTCTCCCTCCAATGGCCCAGCACAGACCATTCAACACCCCCGCCTCTTCCTCTATTACAGTCTGGTTCAAGGATCTGGCTGTGGGACAGAGATATAGAATCAATATCACAAGCAAAATTATTTAGGAATAATTACCCACATGATACTTGGGGAAATGTGGGCTTTCCAGATGACTCTCAGCAGTCTGGCCCTCTGTAGCGTGGCCATCAGAGGCTTGTCTTACATGTGCTTATTTCTGGCTCTCCACCCAGACACTGCAGAGGTAGTGGGGGGGTTGGGGTGGAGAACGACAGTGACCAAGAGGATGGACATCTTTGGCTTGATCCAGTTCTACAAATGTAACATCCTCCGAGGTGGAGGCGGAGCTGGTGGGCCCGTCTGCTCCATGGGGCCATCTGTGTGTTGTCCGTGCACAGGATGTCCTTGGCGGGCTTGATTCCTCCTCGTGAGTTGGCTATAATCCCACAGTGTATTTGGGGAGTAGAGCTAGGTTATTCCCTATCTGTCCCTCCTTGGATACAAATGTCTTCCAAGCTCACCTATTCTGTATAACTGTTTGGTTCTGCACACCCTCTAGTGACTCAGTGTGGACTGTCCATCACCCTTATCTTCCCTCCTCTATCTCTGACTGTTCCTTCTCCATCCCTAACTCTCTGTCCCGTGAGCCTACATGAACCATTCAACACCCCTGACTTCCTCTCCTCCATTCCTGACTCTCCCCTCTCCAACTATGACTCTCCCCAAGTGACACACTATGGACCATCCAACAGCTTTGACTCTCCCCAACCATGACTCTCCCTGCAGTGACCCATCAAAGACCATCCAATACTCCTAACTCTCCCTTCTCCACCCTGGACCCTCCCTCCAGTGACCCAGCACAGACCAACCCACATCTCTGACTTTCCCCTCTCCATCCCTGACTCTTACTCAGTGACCCCGCACAGACCACTCATCTACGGTCTGTCCAAACCCTTCTGAGACCAGCTGGCACAACCCTTCTGCAAGATTCTAAGTCACTTCTGAGAGTAGAGAGGTTAAAAAGTCTCCAGGCACATACCTTCCCCTTCTCCATTTCTTTCCATCTCTCCCCTCCCACCCTCAGCTCAATCAGTCAAATCAGTAGCATTTATTTAATATTTATTTATTATGTACACAGCACTTGGGAGACTACAACAGAAATTAGTTTACATCGTGCCTGTCCTCAAGGAATTTTCAATCTAGCGGGGGAGACAGACACTGAAACAAGCTATAAATAGAAGGAAAGAAATAAGCATAAAGATAGGTACAAAAGTGCTGGTTATGAGGACCAGTAGAATGCTGTATTGGCAGTTGTGGGGAAAGAAGGCGGGGAGAGAATAATCGAGAGCAGAGATCTGCTGGGGAGAAGGGAAAGGAAGGGGGGCGGGGGGAAGAAATGAGCAAGAAGTCAGAAGAGGGAAAGGAGAAGAGAATGAGGCACAGTGAGTAGTTTTGCTTGAGATGATCAAAGTGGGCGAGCTCTGGTGTTTAGTAACAGTCGTAATGGTGCTTATTAAGTGCTACTGTGTGCAGAGCCCTGCACTTAAGGGCTTGGGAGAGAATACGCAGATGTGAACTAAGACAGCATCCCTGTCCCTCAGAATGACAGAGTGAATGAGTGAGAGGGAGAAAGGTGATTGAGTGCTTCAGAGGGAATAATCAGGATTTTGTGTTTGAGGCAAAGGGGAATGGTTTTAGAGGTTTTAGAGGACTTGGGAGAGGTGTGCAGAAGGGTGTTTTTGGAAAAATGATCCAAGAAGCAGTGAAAAGTGGACTGGGGAGAGGAGAACCTAGAGACAGAGAGATCTGCGAGAGGCTGATGCCATAGCCAAATAGTCCAGCTTCACCATATGTCTTGGAAGCCGCGTGGCCTAGCAGAAGGAGCATGGACCTGGGAGTCAGAGGATCTGGGTTCTAATTCCGCTTCCTTCACTTGTCTGCTGTGTGATCTTGGAAAAGATGCTTTGCTTCTCTGTGCCGCAGTTCTCTCATCTGTAAAACGGGGATTGACTATGAGCCCCGTATGGGACATGGACTGTGTCCAAATTGATTAGCTTGTATCTATACCAGCGCTCAGTAGCGTGTCTGGCACATAGTAAGTGCTTAACATATACCATTAAAAAAAGAAAGGAATCGACTAAGGGAGGAAAATTAGGGGGAAGAGAGGATTTGTGGTAGGGAGTTCAGTTTCCAATAGGCTGATTTCTGCTCCTTAGGGGCAAGTCTTTGAGGGCCTTTGCTGCAGGGGAAAAATGCACCACGGCCAGCTGCAGTTCGATGGACCCAGCGTGGACAAATGACCAGCTGGACAACAACCAATCCCCAACCCATCACCTCCCAGTAATCACTGGGAGCCGCACTATCAATCAGCCAATCAATCGGTGATATTTACTGAGCGCTTAATGGGTGCAAGGGCATGTATTAATTGCTTGGGAGAGTACAGCACAACAGAGTTAGCGGGCTCATTCCCCGCCCTCAGTGAAGAGGGACAAACATTACTGTAAGTGATTTATAATATATAGTTTAAAGATAAGCCCTAATGAAATTCCCTCCTCCAGTTACCCATCCTGTTCTGTCAAGGTGGGTTGGGGGCATGGGGGGCGGCAACAAGAGGGAAGCAGTATGACTTAGTGGATAGAGAACGGGCTAGGAGTCAGAAGGACTTAAATTCTAATCCCGGCTCCTCCATTTGTCTGTTGTGTGACCGTGGGCAAGTCACTTCACTTCTCTGTGTCTCAGTTACCTCATTTGTAGAATGGGGATAAGAGTGTGAGCCCATGTGGGAGAGGGATTGTGTCCAACCCGATTAACTCGTATCTACCACAGCAATTAGAACAGTGTTCTGCACCCATTAAGTGCTTCGCAAGTACTCTGACAAGTGCTATAACTATTTGGCCCAGCGGGGCTACGGAGGCTGCGGGTCCATGGGGTTTATTCCCTGGCCCAGGGCGGCCCTAGTCCTCCGGTCCAGCTTTTATGGTCTGGTGTTCCGGCCGCCGCTGCGGGACTTGGGGATGCGGTCCAGTAGCTGGAGGTGCCCCCAACTCCTGTCTCCCCCTCTAGATTGCATGCTCGTCATGGGCAGGGAACGCTTCTGCTAATTCTGTTGTATTGTACTCTCCCAAGTGCTTAGTACAGTGCTCTGCACTTAGTAAGCACTCAATAAATACAATTGATCAATTGTATCGACTGGGGGCCGGGAAGGAGCAGTCAGCTCCAGGCAGAAGTGCAGGCCGATCCCATGATCTTGGATGGCTCAAAGGGCCGGGAGGGGAAAATGTGTGAGTCCCTGAGGGTGCCCATGGATGTGGGAAGATCATTTGCTTAGTAAGCACTTAGAACAGTGCTTTGCACACAGTATTTGCTCAATAAATATAATTGAATGAATGAAGAAATGTACATGGGTACATTTGTGTGTGCATGCCGGGATGGAAGTGCACCCGTATGTCCTGCTGAGTTGAGGGTACACCCGTGTGTGTGCAGGTGCCCCTGGGGGCAAAGAACCAGCCGGGCTCCTGCAGGATCTCCACCTTAGGCTGATAGTCAGTGGGGAGTGGGGCACAGGGCACAGGGCATAGAGGGAGTGGAGGAGGATGGCAGAAAGCAATCCCCAAAGTTACTTCTCAGGTGAGGCGCTGACAGTAATGCATGGGACCCCCTCTGGAGTGAGACAGAAGCAGCTCCATCCTTTCCCCTTTCCACCCTCCCTCTACCTCCAGCTCCTTCTCCACCCCCTCTTCCCAGTCCCTCCAACACCTTCCCCCTTTCCCCCAGCTCCTTCTCCAACCCCCGTCTTCCCAGCACTCCCACTGATTTTCCCCCTACCTCCATCTCCTTCTCCTCCACTCCTTCTCCTCTCACCCCATCTCCTTTCCTCTTCCCCGCAGTGTCTTCTCCTCTACCCTATCTTCCCAGCCTCCCCTCCCCTCAGATCCCAATCTGACTAATTGCCTCAACAACCCCCAGTCTCCTCTCCCCCACCCCCAGCTCCTTCTCCTCCTTCACCCCCTCTTCCCCATCCACTGTCCCTTCTCCTCCCCACCTTTTCCCCTCCCTCTTTTTTGGCCTTGCTCCTATCCTCTATCCCCCTCCTCCATCCTCCCACCAGAGCCCCCTCCCCCTGCTCCAGCCTGGGTATCTTTGAGCAGCCAAGCGACACCTTATTATGCCTTCCCCTCGGGCATCCCCTCCCGAGCCTGGTTTGAAAGTGAAATATTTATTACATTGCAGAATTGCAGGGGAAGATTACATCTTGTTTCCCAGGTCAGGGGCCTCAGTGGGGTGGGGTGGGGAGACCCCCTGGAGATTAATGGCAGCTATGGGAATGAGAGAGATTGGGGGGGCACTGAGGCCAAGACCACGACTGCCCCCTCCCCCAACAGTCAGTTTCCCCTCTATTCCCCTGCTGCTGTCCAGGAAAGAGACCAGCCTCCACCACCTCCTCTGTTAACAATTAATCAATCAATGAGCATCAAATGTTTAGTACCATGCTCTGCACAGAATAAGCACTCAGTAAATATTATTGCTTGGTGGACTACAGGTTCCCTGAGAGAAGGAATTATACCTTCCAAATCTAAAGTATTCCCCCAAATGCCTAGTATAGTGCTCTGAGCCCAATAGGGGCTCAATTCAAACATTGATCGAGTTGAATAAATATCTGTAATTTATTTCTATTAATGTTTGTCTCCCCCTCTAGACTGTAAGCTCATTGTGGACACGGCGTATGTCTGCCAACTCTGTCGTATCGTTATACTGTAGTGTCTCAAGAGTTTAATACAGTGTTCTGCTCATAGCAAGTGCTCAATAAATATGATTGATTGAGTTGAGATGGAAAAGTGAAGAGCAAGTATTTTGGGGTTTTTTATGGCATTTGTTAAGCACTTGCTGTATGCCAGACCCTGTTCTAAGAGCTGGGGTAAGATACAAGTTAATCAGGTTGGACACATGAGGCTCAGTCTTAATTTCCACTTTACAGATGAGGTAGCTGAGGCACAAAGAAGTGAAGTGACTTGCTCAAGATTACACAGCAGTCAAGTGGTGGAGTCAGTATTAGAACCCATGTCCTTCTGACTCCCAGTTGCAGTTGCAGTTGGTTTTGCTTGGGCAGAGCAAAGGGTGGGTTGGGGGTATTGAGTGAAGATGGCAGATGAGAGAGACAGAGAAAGAGACAGAGAGAAGAGACAGAGAGAGAGCAGGTGGTAGAGAGCCTTGAAGCCAATGGTTAGAGTGTACGCTTGATGTGGAGGGAAATGGGTAGCCACCTAAAGTTAGTAATATTGTTATTAATAACGATAATGATGGTGGTATTTGTTAAACCCTTACTACATGCTAAACACTGGGGTAGATACAGTACGATCAGGTACCATCCGTGTCCCATATGGAGCTCGCATTTTGAGGAGGTGAGAGTCACGAGCAGAATGCTTTTCTAGAAAAGTGATCCCGGCTGTGAGTGTAGTCAGGAGAGGAGAGGGGTTGGAGAAAGCCAAGCCAAGCCCAGGTCTCTCCCCTGATCTCACCAGCTTCTCCTTTCTTGCCAAAGTCCTCCATCCTCTGCATCTGTTCTTCTTGTCTCTCTTCCCCCCACCCCGGACCTGGGAAATCCAAGTCAACCTGTCTATTCCCCAACTTAAGTCAGAGGAGCCCCGGGAGAGGGGCTGTGCTTGCTGGCAAGGAAAGGGTCTCCAACTGTCCCCCCTGCCTTTCCTAATGAAAGTTCCATGCCCAACGCCTTGACCTCGGAGCCATGGGCTTCCACATACCCACAAGCGGCCTGGAGGTGCACACAGGTGGAGTCTGAGTGAAGATTTATTCATTCATCTGTATTTTTTGAGTATTTACTGTGTGCAGAGCACTGTAGTAAGCAATTAACACTGTGCTAAGGTGCCTTTGTGTACTGGCATGAGCCCTATTGTATGCAGTCTCTCCTCTCCCGTAGCCTCTGCACAGTGCCCTCCCAGTATTGGAGTGACACCCCCACTCCATCTACCATTCAGCCCCACAGCCCCTATTCCCAGAATATCACCCTCCCACCTTTTCCCCCGACCCCCAGTCAGCCCATATGCCCCAGACCCGGGCTCCGCCTCAGCCAGAGGCTCCAGGATATTCAGCAGGACTCTGCTTCTCCCTGTCCACCCACTTCCCCACCATGACCACCAGCTGCCCAATTTCTTTTAGGCCTGATCTGATTCCTCTTTGCCCCAGGCAAAGGCTAATTGTCAAGCTTAGGTGCTTGTTAGAGGCATGGTGGGGGCCGGGGGATTGGGAGTGTCTTTTGGAGACTGGTTTGGGTGGGGGGCGAGTGTAGGTGTGAGTGTGAGTGTAAGGTGTGAGAGTGTGCATGTACCAATCAATCAATCAACCAATTAATGGCATTTATCAAGCAGTTACTATGTGCAGAGCGCTGTAATAATAATAATAATGATGACTGGGGTATATGTTAAACACTTACTATGTGCCAGGAATTGTACTAAACACTGAAGTGGATACAAGCAAACTGGGTCAGACACAGTCCCTGTTCCACATGGGGTTTACAGTCTTAATCCCCATTTTACAGATGAGGGAACTGAGGCCCAGAGAAGTGAAGTGAGGTCACACAACAGGCAAGTGGTGGAGCTGGGATTCGAATCCAGGACCTTCTAACTCCCAGGCCTGTACTCTATCTTCTAGGCCGTGCTGCTTCTCTGTACTAAGTGCTTGGGAGAGTACGATATAACGGAGTTGGTAGACACGTTCCCTAGCCACAACGAGTATGTAGGTGTGAGCATGAAGTGTGAGAGTGTGTGTTTATGTGGGAGCTGCTAGCGTGAGGTGTGAGAGTGTGCGTGAGTGTGCGGCTGTGTGAATATATGGGGGTCCCCCGTGGGCCTGGGCTTCCCTGAGGGAAGCTGGAGAGACCATCTATCTTCTCTCCTTCTTGCTCCTTTCCCCTCCCCTCGCTGAACCCCAAATCCCTCAGGGATTTCCAGATGTGTTTACTCAGCATCTGCTCGTGCCTCTCTTCTCCTCCTCCTCCGGAATCGCCGGGGATGGATTTGTCGGTGCTCTCTCTGCAGGCCGGGAAGTGCTGTCATCTTCAGCTGGTTTTTCTCCTTTCTTCCTCTCGCCTCCTGGGATGAGTTAACCTGCCAGCCTGCCTGGCGGGAATGTAGATATAGATAGACTTCGTATATACACACAGACCCACACACATATACCAATAGAGAGTCAGGTATTCTCTTAGCCTTTCTCACATTCTGGCAAACATTCACCACCCCCCCCCCCCCACACATATTGGTGCCCAAATTCACACGGATACACCCTCTCTCTGACACACACGTACACATCACACACAGACAGATACAGAGACGTGCACAGTCACTCACACGTGGCTAGGAAGCCCCTCACACGTGAAGACCTACAGACACTCAAACATGCACACATGAAAAAATACAGACACCCACATGCAAATGCACTCCCACACAGACACTTTTATACCCACATTTTAAAATGCAATACATACTGTTATGTAGTCAGGGAAAAAGACAGACACACTCTTGCAAATTTAGCCAGACACATGCACTTTCACACACACGCAGACGCGTACACATAAATTCGCTTTTACACACCATACCCTTTTAAGAGAAGCAGCATGGCCTAGTGGCGAGAGCACGGGTTGGGGAGTCAGAAGTCATGGGTTCAGATCCAGGCTCTGCCACTTGTCTTTTGCGTGACCTTAGACAAGTCACTTCTCTGAGCCTCAGTTACCTCATCTGTAAAATGGGGATTGAGACTCTGAGCCCCATTTGGGACGGGGACTGTGTCTAACCTGATTACTTTGTATCTACCCTGGAACTTAGAATAGTGCTTGGCACGTGGTAAGTGCTAAACAAATATTATTATTATTTTAAATTCACACACAGACACACGAACACACACAGACCAGTGACCATCAACTGGCCATAACTTTGGGTTGGACATAAATAGGGGGTGTGAGATGCCTCCCTCTGGGGTCATCTGCTGTGAGCAGTGGCCTCCACTGGGGAGGGTGGAGAACATGGATGTGGCTGTTGGACCACCAGGTAGCAGCGGGCATGCCGAGGTTTGCCAAGTGTGGCTATGGCGAGAGGATGGGTGTTGGGAAGGGTGAAGGGTCATGGGCGGGGGGGAGGGACGGGGGGGGTTTGAGTTTCTGGAAACCCAGCCCGGCCTTCAGGGACTTCAGGATCGCAGGTGCTGGGGGATGGTGAAGTGATGGAGGGGAGGAGAAGAAGCTGACCGAGTCGGGGCAGGGAAGAGGGTTGTGATTAACAACGATAGGAACTGCCACACGGGTGCTGTGATGGGGTGGAGTGACGGGCACAGAGATGGGGCACAGCAGTGGGGCGCAGTGACGGGGTGTGGTAATGGGGAGCAGTGACAGGGCACAAGGATGGGTGCAGTGATGGGGCACAGTGGCAGGCCGTGGCAGTGGGGTGCAGTGACGGGGTGCAGTGAGGGAGAGCATTTTGGAGTTGAAAGTTGAGGCCTGTTTTGAAGTTGGATGGGGGATGGGGGCAGGGAGGACAGTGACCCCCTTCACCCTCAAGTGGACAGGACAGACCGGCCCGGGGGTGGTGGAGGGACTGGGTCAAGCGCCCAGCCCACCTCCAGAGGAACGATGACGACGACAGGCTTGTGAGAAGGGAGAGACCGATGAAACTTACCAGCCCTCCCTCCTTCTTTCCTTCCAGCTTCCCCCCTCCCCCGCCTCCCAACCTCCCTCTTCTTCTTCTTCTTCTTCTTCTTCTTCTTCTCTCCATTTTCCTCCCTCTCTCCCCTGGAGGCTCATGACTCAGAACTGCCGGGAAGTCTCTTCAAACAGGATTGAAATTGCTTTAAATATTAGAGGATTAGGTCCAGGCAAACAGACCGGAGAAGGGTTTGTGTTGGGGGATTAGGGTGAGATGTCTTGTGCTGCTGAGCATTATTCCGGTGTCCCTGAAGGACAGGGGTCCGGGGCCCGGGGGGGGTACCCTGCTGCGTGGGGGGGGGGGTTGTCTGCCCACCTCATCTGAGCACCCGCCATTTGTCGAGCTGTTACCATTTTGGTCACCAGAAACTGGGAAGCAGAATGGCTTAGTGGACACAGCATGGACCTGGCCTGGCAGTCAAAAGGACCTGAGTCCTAACACCGGCTCCGCCACATGTCTGCTTGGGTGACCTTGGGCAAATCACTTCACTTCCCTGTGCCTCAGTTACCTCACCTGTAAAGCGGGAATAAGAGTGTGAGCCCCATGTGGGACAGGGACTGTGTCCAATATGATCAACTTGTATCTACGCCGGGGCTTAGAACAGTGCTCGGCACATAGTAAGCACTTAACAAGTACCATAATTATTATTATTCTTATTACCCTCTCTCCCTCACAGAGTCTCCTTGCCAGGAGGGTGTTTGTGTGCCTAGGGACATCTGGTGTGAGCAGGGGCCAATATGATCCTACTTGGACGATGAGGATTGAACCTAGGGAAGGTCACTCCGGACAGGAACTAGGGCAAAATGTGCATGCTGTGAAGCAGCGCCTCCTTGTAGAAAGAGCAAGGCCCTGGGAGTCGGAGGATCTGGGTTCTAATCCCAGCTCTACTAAATGCTTACTGGGTCACCTTGGGTAAACCACTTTACTTCTCCGTGCTTCAGTTCTCCAGTTCTCTCTCCTACTTAGACTGTGAGCCCCAAGCAGGATAGGGATTGTGTCCAACTTAATTGACTTGTATCTACCCCAGTGCTTAGAACAGTGTTTGACACATAGTAAGCATTTAACAAATACCATAAAAAAAAGTTAACACCAAGTGGAAACCCGATCGGGTTGGGGCGTCAGGGTCAATCAGGAATCCTGGGTGGTCCAGAGGTCCCGCACAAGGGAGGGTTAAACCATAAACTGGGCGAAGGCAGTCCAGAGTCAACAGGGAAAGAGAATGCCAAAGAGGATTCATTCATTCATCCAATCATATTTACTGAGCGCTTATTGTGTGCAGAGCTCTGTACTGAGCACTTGGGAGGGTACACTGTAACAATAAATAGACACATTCCCTGTCCACAACGAGCTTATATCAGCAAATCCCCAAACCTGTATCTTTCAACTTGTCTCATTGACGGGAGAGAAATGGACAGTCAAAGAGTGACTCCAGGAGTCGTCAGAGATTCAGAATTTAGAGCAGGTCGATTTCTCATGGTGTGTTCTGCTCACAGGCACCTTCTCTGGGATTGCCCCACCTCTGCTGTGCTCAATAAGTAAAATCGATTGATAATAGTGATAATAAATAATAATAATAATGTTGGTATTTGTTAAGCGCTTACTATGTGCTGAGCACTGTTCTAAGCGCTGGGGTAGATACAAGAGAATCATTTGTCCCACGTGAGGCTCACAGTCTTAATCCCCGTTTTACAGATGAGGTAACTGAGGCACTGAGAAGTCAAGTGACTTGCTCGAAGTCACACATCTGACGGGTGGCGGAGCCGGGATTAGAACCCATGACCTCTGACTCCTAAACCAGTGCTCTTTCCACTGAGCCACACTGCTTTTTGTTAAACACTTACTCTGTACCAGGCACAGTTCTAAGGGCTGGGGTAGATACAAGCTAATCGAGTTGGACACAGTTCCCGTCCTACATGGGGCTCCCAGTCTTAATCCCCATTTTACAAATTAGGGGATCAAGGCCCAGAGAAGTGAAGTGACTTCCCCAGGGTCACACAGCAGAAAAGTGCAGAGATGGGATCAGAACCCAAGTCCTGTTGACTCCCAGGCCCCTGCTCTATCCACTAGGTCACACTGCTTGGGGAGGGGAGTTGGGGGAGTGAACAGGATCACCCGCAACAAAGTTAGTCAGAACATCAGCATCGGGAAGATCCCGGATTTGGCGTTCTTTCCTGGGGGCCCAACCAGAGGAGGTTTGGGGGACTCGGTGGTCCCGTTTCCAAGTTCACCCCCAGTCTTCAGACAATTCTAGCATCAGGAATAATGTTACCATGACTGAAAATGGAATCATTATTGCAGCAAGGGACGGTGATAGGTCAGGGGTTCTTTGAGAAGTCTGACCTGATCCTCCCGCCTTCTTCCCCTTCCGCTCCCCCGGCCACCACATCGTTCCTCTCTCCCCCCAATCCCACTTTGGCTCTGATCACGCATTCTGATCCCAGCTCCCCCCGGCTACTATCATCCCTGGGCCAAATGGGGGAGAGATGGGGGATCGGGGTCTGGGGAGGCAGTTATCTTTAATAATAATCATAATAATGATTGTGGTATATGTTAAGCACTGGCTCTGTGTCAGACACTGTACTAAGTGCTGGGAGGGGTACAAGCAAGTCATGTTGGACACAATCACTGGGGCTCATAGTCTCAATCCCCATTTTATAGTTGAGGTAAACTGAGGCTCAGAGAAAATATAATAATAATAGTATTTGTTAAGCACTTACTATGTGCCAAGCACTGTTTTAAGCACTGGGATAAATACAGGGTAATCAGGTTGCCTCCCATGGGGTTCACACTTTTAATCTTCATTTTACAGATGAGGTAACTGAGGCACAGAGAAGCGAAGCGACTTGTCCAAGGTCACACAGCAGATAAGTGGCGGAGTCGGGATGAAGCGACTGGCCAAAGGTCACACAGCAAACAGGGGGCAGAGTCGGGATTAGAACCCACATCCTTCTGACTCCCAGGTGAGTGTCCAATCCACTATAACATGCTACTTCTCCATTAGCCCTCTAACCCATAGGCTTCCCATCCCTCATGCTTCCCCGATCCCTCTCCATGCACCCAGCCGTACCCCTTTGGGGTCTCCAAGGCCCCTGACGGTCCCGAGCTTCCCACCCCTTTGGCCCCATCTTGAATTTCTGGGCTCCCGCTCCCAGCCCCCACCCACGCCCGGTGTCCAGGCCCTTTCCCCCTGTCCACGGAGGCCAAGCCACGTCCCGTATTTATCTCAATGTCATTTCTCTGAGATGTCAGCTGGAACAAATCTGCAGCAGCTGCTTCTGTCTAAGCGTCCCCCGGGGACCCCGACGGCAGACACAGCGCACGGGCTAATGATGGCATTCTAACGAGCGCTAATGTACATTTTGTCACTTTTCTATATTTACCCTTCCCACAGGGGGCAGCGGCCTGAGAGGGGGGAGGGGACGGGGTGGAAGCTCCAGGAGGGAGGGAGAGAGTAGGGTGAGGAAACCCCCCAGCAAACGTACCTCGGAGGGAGCCCACCCGACTACCAAGAGAGGAGAGATGGCAAGAAGCGGTGGGGGAGTGGGCATGTGAGCTTCTCATTCATTCACTTATTCAATTCATTCAAACATTTTTCGAGTGCTTACTGTGTGCGGGGCACTGTGCTCAGCGGTTGGAAGAGTACAATACAACAATAAACAGATCCACTGAGGAAGCAGCGTGGCTCAGTGGAAAGAGCCTGGGCTTCGGAGTCAGAGGTCATGAGTTCGACTCCCGGCTCTGCCACTTGTCAGCTGTGTGCCTGTGGGCGAGTCACTTCACTTCTCTGTGCCTTAGTTACCTCATCTGTAAAATGGGGATTAACTGTGAGCCTCACATGGGACGTCCTGATCACCCTGTATCTCCCCAGGGCTTAGAACAGTGCTCTGCACATAGTAAGTGCTTAACAAATACCAACATTATTATTATTATTATACATTCCCTGCCCACGAGGAGCTTACACTGGAATAGAGTAATAACAGTAATTGTGACACTTGTTAAACACTGCATTAAAGTGTTGGGATAGACACTAGAAGTAGCATGGCCTAGTGGCAAGACCACCGGCCTGGGAGTCAGAAGGACCTGGGTTCTAATCCCGGCTCTGCCACTTACTTGTCTGCTGGGTGACCTTGGTCAAGTCACTTCACTACTCTTTACCTGGGTTTCCTCATCTGTAAAATGGGTATGAAGACTATGAGCCCCACATAGGAGAGGGATTTTGTCCAACCTGATTAGCTAGAATCTATCCCAGCACTTAGTATAGTGTCTGGCACATAGTATGCGCCAGTAAATACAGTAAAAAAATCAAGATAATCAGGTCAGCAACAGTTCCTGTACTACATGGGACTCATGGTCTAAATAGGAGAGAGACTATAAATACTACTGAATGAATGAAAGGTATGGAATCTCATTTGACAGATGAGGAAACTGAGGCATAGAGAACATAAGGGATTTGCCCAAGATCCCACAGCAGGCAGTGGCAGAGCTGGGATTCAAGCCCAGGTCCTGTGAGGTGGGTAAGGATGGACCCCCCCCCCCGCCTTTTCAAGGGAGTTAACCCCTGCCGAGTGGACCAGGCTGTGCTGGGCAGAGGGTTCAGCAAACAAAGGCCAAGCTGAGAAGCAGGATGGCCTATTGGATAGAGCATGGGCCTGGACGGCAGAAGGATCTGAGTTCTAATCCTGTCTCTCTCCCCATTGAAGCTCTGTTTCCACCCTTCCCTATGCTCGCAACACCTTTCAGCCCAAAGCAACAAGAGCCATGCGCAAGCACACACACACAAAACCAAACATGTGCATGCACACATAGGTGTGCACCACATCCACACAGGAACACGGGCGTGCACGCGTGCATACCCAACCCTCTGGACACAGACATTCACCCTTGGGCGGGCACGTATTCACACAGGAACGCAGAAGTCTATATCATGGGAACTGGAGCACTGGGGGTGTTGGGTGATGACAAACAGCCACATCTCCACATGCCCATCCTTGCATACACAAACACATACATGCATTTAGGCCCGTGCCCACCCTCATGTGCATACACGTGTGTGTACGTGTGGGCCCGCACACCCCATGGAAGGTATGGAGGTTTTCTCCTCACAGGCAGAAGGGAGGAGGCGTCTCCAGAAGGGACCTTATGTGATTAGCAATCAAGCCCCCTCAGATCACTCCACGGGCCCAGGGGAGCCCGCCAGGGCGGGGGGTAAGTGCCAGCCAATCGCAGCCCAGCCCGGAGGAAATGTTTCCGGCAAATTTCCGAACCAGATTAAAAAGTAAATTAGATTTCTCCTGAAGAGTTATTTTCAAGGGTTTTTCTCCGCCGACGGGCGTGCGGGAGCGAGATTGCCGCTTTGCCCGGGGAGGAGGGGGATGAAATCGTAAAATAAAAATCAGCCGGCAATTATCTGTCTGAACAAGACAGGAGTCGGAAAGGCGGCTAATCAAGGGAGCCTCACGTTTGCTTAGAAGGCTCTGCACTCCTCAGCCCTCCTGCCCCGACCCTCCTCTCCCTCCACCTTCCTCACCCTGCACCGGGCAGCTGCGACTGTAGAACTTGTTGGGCAGAGTCAGATCAGGCAAGCGGTGCGGCCTAGTGAACAGAGCACGGCCTGAAAATCAGAAGGATCTGGGTTCTAATACTGGCTCTGCCCCTTGTCTGCTGTGGGACCTTGGGTGAGTCACTTCACTACTCAGTACTTCAGTTTCCTCATCTGTAAAATGGGGATTAAGACTGCGAGCCCAATGTGAAACAGGGACTATGTCCAACCTGACAACCTTGTGTCTACCCCAGCACTTAGTACAGTGCCTGGCATATAGTAAGCATTTAACAAATACCAATTATCATTATTATTATTATCATTTGCCAAGGCGGACTGAAATGAGGGTGAGTGGAACACCAGCCCCCTCAACCCTATAGTCCCTGTCCCGCATGAGGCTCGCAGTCTTAATCTCCATTTTATAGATAAGGGAACTGAGTCCCAGAGAAGTGAAGTGACTTGACCGAGGTCACACAGCAGACAAGTGGCAGAGCCGGGATTACAACCCAGGTCCTCTGGCTTGCTTGCTGGGTGGCATTAGGTAAGTCACTTCACCTTTCTGCTATTCAGTTCCCTCATCTGTAAAATGTTCACCAGTCAACATTATCAGCAATGGTGTTTCATCATCAGAGGTGTTTATCGAGTGCCTGTTATGTGCAGAGCACTGTACTAAGCAATTGGGAGAGTACAATGCAATAGAGTTGACAGACAAATTTCCTGCCCTCAAAGAGTTTACAGTCTACATGGGGCGAAAGACATAAATAATTTATAATGTATAATTTAATGAGGATTTAATACGTTTTCTTCGCATTCCTTAGACTGTGAGTCCATGTGGGACAAGGCCTTTATCCATTCTGCTAATCTTGTAACTACCCCAGTGCTTGGCACATAAAAGCGCTTAATACATACCAACAGTATCATTATTATTATTATCATCACTATTACCACAAGCAGCATGGTTTAGTGGACAGAGCATGGGCCCGAGAGTCAAAAGGGCCTGCGTTCTAATCCCGGCTTCACCACGAGTCTGCTGTGTGACCTCGGGCAAATCACTTAACTTCTCCGGGCCTCAGTTCCCTCTTCTGTAAAATTGGGATTAAGAGTGTGAGCCCCGTGTGGGACAAGGACTATGTCCAACCTGCTTATGTTGTATGTATCCCAGGGTTTAGAGCAGTGCTTGACACATAGTGAGTGCTTAGTAATAGTACTTTCCAGGTCAGACTAATAACAGTAATAAAAATAATAATGGTATTTGTTAAGTGCTTACAATGGGCCCAGCACTGTTCTAAACGCTGGGGTCGATATGAGGTTGTCCCACGTGGGGCTTAAAGTCTTAATCCTTATTTTACAGATGAGGTAACTGAGGCCCAGAGAAGTGAAATTCATACATTCATTCATTCATTCAATTGTATTTATTGAGTGCTTACTGTGTGTGAAGCACTGTACTAAGCGCTTGGAAAGTACAATTCGGCAACAGATAGAGGCAATCCTTACCCAACAACGGGCTCACAGTCTAGAAGGGGGAGACAGACAACAAAACAGAACAAGTAAACAGGCAACAAAACGAGTAGACAGGCAACAAAACAAGTAGACAGGCAAGTCTACTTGAAATGACCTGTCCTCACAGAACAGAGAAGTGGCAGAGCCAGGATTAGGACCCATGACCTTCTGAGTCCCAGGCCCACACTCTATCCACTAGGCCATGCTGCCTCTCCCAGTGACAGAAGCCACGGGCGGCCGTCCGAGCGATCCAGCCAGGCAGTATAGAGATCTCTGAACTGCCCGTTTTCATCCGGTCATTACACTGTGGTCCCTGCGTAGCCGTGTCCCGTCCCCCAGCCCCGCCCTCTCCCAGCGTCTTCCACCCGCACCCACACTACACCTTTCATTCATTCATTCAATAGTATTTATTGAGCGCTTACTATGTGCAGAGCACTGTACTAAGCCCTTGGAATGAACAAGTCGGCAACAGATATAGTCCATGCCCTTTGACGGGCTTACAGTCTAATCGGGGGAGACGGACAGACAAGAACAATGGCAATAAATACACCTCCAACTTGAGCTCCCAGCCCGAGCCCCAGCGGCTCCCTATGTCCACCCATCTCCCACCTCAGGGTCCCTCCTAGGTCCCTCCATGCCCTCCACCCAGACAAGCCCCCTTACTCTAAAACTGACCACTCCCCACCACGGAGATGTGGCTGTTTGTTATCCCCCGTAGACTGCGAACTCACTGTAAGCAGGGAATGTCACTGTTTATTGTTACTTCCCCAAGTTCTTAGTACAGTGCTCTGCACTCTGTAAGTGCTCAATAAATATGATTGAATGAATGAATTGAATGAACCCAGAAGCTCCAGGGCCTAGTTCCCACGTTGCGCCATGGTTGTATTAGCAGATGGTCCGGCGAGGTCACCCTTCCTAGCTGCGCCAGGGCTCTAGTTCCGGTGGTGCACTGGGAGGGGAGTTGGAGGATGGTTCCGTTATTCCGCTCTTACCCAGCAGTCCCAGGACCCCAATTGCCATGTTGCACTGGGGGAGCGTTGGGGAAATGGCCCAGTGAGGCTCTCAGATATGGCCTGCTGCTCTGAATGAAGAGTCAATCAATTAATGGTATTTATTGAACGCTTACTTCATGCAGAGCATTAGACTAAGTGGTTGGGAGAGTACAGTACAACAGAGTTGGCAGACACGACCCTGCCCAGAAAGAGCTTACAGTCTAGACGAGTGTGCTCTTTGGGCCTCTGTGACTTCTGCCCGCATCAAGAGCAGAAACCCAACCGACGTGCCTGTTCAGAAGTGCCCCTCAGTGCTGAGGGCCTCCGGTAGGGCCCGGGGTTATGGGGTTAAGGGTTTAATCTGGGAAGGTTTTCTGAAGGATGTGCTGATGTAGAGGATCCTAAAACATTCTGTCCAAAGGCAGAGTTAGGACAGGGAATCTCAATCTCCTCTGCATAAGGACATGCCACACTCTACTCCCGAGATCATCTGCAGAGGAGGAAGAAAAGACGCAACACTTGCTTTCTGGATTGTGGCCGCTTCGCTGCGAGATGACGCGATGACATTTCCCTCCCGATTCATGAAAATCGCTAGCAAACCTTGAGTTGATGGGTTCGGTTCTCGCTATCTGCAGGAGCCCCGACCCCTCTCTGACCTGCGCTATTGAACCTGTCTGTCTGCAGATACACTAACAGCCGCTTTGATGTAGTCTTCCTAACATTCCTCAGCTCAACATCCTCCCCTCCCCCGCCCTCGGGTTGTAGTAATAATGATAATTGCGGTATTTATTAAGCACCATCTATGTGCCGGGCACTGTATGTCCCACGTGTCTGCCGTGTGACCTTGGGCAAGCTACTTAAGTTCTCTGTGCCTCAGTTACCTCATCTTTAAAATGGAGATTAATACTGTGAGCCCCATGTGGGACAACCCGATTACCTCAAATCTACCCCATTGTTTAGAACAGTGCTTGGCACATAGTAAGTGCTTAACAAATGCCATAATGATTATTATTATTACTAGGTGCCAGGGTGGATAGAAGCAAATTGGATTGGATACAGTCCCTGTCCCATGTGGGATTTACAGTCTTAATCCACATTTTACAGATAAAGTAACTGAGGCAAAAAGAAGTGAAGTGACTTGCCCAAAGTCACACAGCAGAAGAGGGGCAGAGGCAGGATTAGAAGCCAGGTCCTTCTGACTGCCAGGCCCGTGCTCTATTCCATAAGGCCATGTTGCTTCACAGCGATAATAGTATTTATTAAGCTTTTGCTGTGTGCAGACCATTGTATTAAGTGCTTGGGAGAGTAATACATCAGAACATGTAAACAGGGATTAATATAAATAAATAGAATTATAGATATGTATATATATATAAAAGTGCTGTAGGACCGGGGGTAGAGCAAAGGGAGCGAGTCAGGGTGATGAGGGGGAGAGGGAACTGAGGAAAAGGGGAGCTTAGTCTGGGAAGGTCTCCTGAAGGAGGGCTTTGTGGGGTCACGATCTTAATCCCCGATGAGGTAACGGAGGCATGGAGAAGTGAAGAGACTTGCCCAAGGTCACACAGCAGACAAGAGGTGGAGCTGGGAGTGCAACTCAAGTCCTTCTGACTCCGAAGGCTCACGCACTAGGCCATGCCGCTTCTCATGCCTTAAGTCCTGAAGAGCTAATAGACACAAAAGAGCATGTCCCCAGTCAGTCCCTGCCTCCTCATCGACTGTTAGATCAGCAACTCCAGCCACTGAGTGGGTGAGAGAAAGCTTGCACAGGCTGGTTTCATGCGGGGAGGAGGAGAGGGGTGCGGTGCAGGTCAAGAGCTGGGAGCCCCCAGCTGGACCGATCCGATTCCAGGCCTGGGTCAGCCCCGTCTCATCAGTCCCTGTCTCTGATGCCCCAGGGGACTTGGCCAGTTGGTCTGAAGGGCCATCTGTGCCCCTCCCGCTGAGAACAACCTCCTCTCCCCCCAGCACTCATAGGGGCACTGGTTGTCCTCCCCGTCGCCTAGGAAATTCTACCCCTACCTGACTCCCACCACCCTGGCAGGGTGGAGAAAAGCAGCCACAGCCTGGACCCGCCTCCACAAAACCTCCAGAAGACCGTGGCTGCCGCTGCTATCGTGACTTTGGACTCGGAGCCACGTGGAGCCTGAAATTCTGCTCCTTCTGCGTCATGCCCCTGCACTCAAGGCCATCCCAGACAGAGAGGCGCTGCTCTCTCCTGGCACCCTTTCCGTCAGATCTCTGAGAAGGGGGAGTCCCAGAGGATTGGGCCTGGCCCAGCATCCAGCACCCAGCGCCGTCTCTGAGATCCTACGGCCTCCACAGCTGGTGGAAGTGGCCCACTGCTGACGACCTATTTGGTGAGAGGTGGGAGGAACATGGGCAGAGACTCATCTGTGTGGTGGGTGTGTGGACTATGCATGTGTTTAGTTTGTTTGTTTTATGGTACCTGTTAAGCGCTTACTATGTGTCAAATGCTGTTCCAAATTCTAGGGTAGGTACACAGCCCCTGTCCCTCATGGGGGCTTACAGTATTAAGTAGGAGGAAGAACAGGTATTGGGCCCCCATTTTACAGATAAGGAAACTGAGGCACAGAGAAATTAAGTGACCTGCCCAAGATCACCCAGCAAGCAATTGGCAATGTCAGAATTAGAACCCAGGTCTTCTGACTCCCAGGCCTGTGTTCTTTCTACTAGGTCATGCTGCCGTGTGTGGTGCATATGGTTGTGGGTGGATGTGCATGCATATGTGTACATGTGCAGGTATATATGTGTCTGGTACATGTGAATGCATACATATATGAACATGTGGAGTTATGTATATGTGTGTGCGGCACGTGTGTGCATATATATATGTGCATGTGTGGATATATGTGGGGGTCTTCATGTGGTTTGAGTCATGTATGTGCACGGATGCTTGTCCGTAAGCAAAAGCGTGTCCACGAATGTGTGCATATGAATGTGTGTGTGTGTGCATCTGTACGAATGTGTACGTGTGCATGCGAGCGCATTATCCCCTTCGTTAATTCATCTTCAGCGCTGGTTGACGTGCACCGTGAACCCTCGGAACAAACAAGTCTATTAGTATTTTAATTATTTTTCTGGAATTCAGGTTGATTTGTCTTTCTTCTGCATATTTATGGGTCTGAACCTCCTGCAGTGAGCCTTCCCCTTCCCCGGCCAGGAGACGGAGGGAGCGACGGTCTGACTGGTCCCAGCAGTGGTGACGATGACAGCCGCAGCCGCAGACGTGGAAGAGGAGGCCGGAACCGGGAGGCCCCAGTCATTTGTTGATAAAAGGGAATTGAAGAGTTGATTCGGACGCCAGCCCATGGCCCTCAGCCTTGCCTAGGGGTGACTCTTTCCCTCTAGCCCTTGGCCACCACTGCCTCCTCCTCGTGGGTGTGTCGACACTGGACCAAAGACCCAGCTGGCTCTATGCCTCCTGTTCTGCCGTCCAGGTGCCCAGATGATGCTGGATTCTTTGGGGTTTCTGGAAGGGTCTCTGGATAAGTGGCATCTGGATTGGAAATGCTCTGGGCTGACCGGAAGGCCATCCTGATTCCCTCCCTCCCCATCCATCCAGGGGCCCCTAAGAGCCAAGTGGCCACAGTTTGGGTGGTTCTCATCCATCCTGTCTGGCCCCTGTGACACGAGACTGCATGGCTGGGGTGGCTGTGGGGAGAACGACCCCATCTGGGAAGAATTGGCTTCGGAAGCCTTCTCACCCCTTTCCGGTTTAGCTGTACCATGCGAGAAATCCTACAGCAGTGGCGGCCTGGGGTTATCCCTGTGGCCCAGGAGCTGGCATACCAAAGCCCTTGCTCTTCATCTGGATTCTTGGAGGCCCCAGTTTGGGCCGAGGAGCTGTGGCCAGACCAGTTTCACCACCAATGGGACTCTCGGAAAAACCACCAGATGATGGTGGGGGGAGGGGTGATAACGGTGACAATGATGAGGACCGGATCGGATGGTGATTATGATAATGGCGCTGATGACAGTGGTCGTGATGATAATGACAGTGATGAGAGTGATCATGATGATAGTGTTGGTGATGAGAGTGGTCATAATAATGGGGGTGATGACAGTGGTCGTGATGATAATGACGGTGATGAGTGGTCATGACGATGACAGCCATCCCGATGATAATGGCCGTGATGAGAGTGATCATGATGATAGCGGAGGTGATGTGAGCGAACATGATGATCACTGTTATATTGTCTGCTATATTGTTGTGTTGTGTCTGTTATATTGTTATAGTGTACTGTCCCACGCACTTAGTACAGCTCTCTGCACCCGGTAAGCACTGAATAAATACAATCGACTGACTGACTAAACGATGATAATGGTGGCGATGACAGTGGTCATGATGATAACGACGACGAGGAGAGTAATCATGATGTTAACGGTGGTGATGACGGTGGTCATGATGATAATGGTGGTGATAAGAACGGAGGTGATGAGAACAAACAGGATGATCACTGTTATATTGTTTGCTACATTGTTGTGTCATGTGTGTTATATTGTTATAGTGTAATAATAATAATAATATTGGTATTTGTTAAGCGCTTACTATGTGCAGAGCCCTGTTCTAAGCTCTGGGGGATTCAGAGTAATCAGGTTGTCCCACATGAGGCTCACAGTCTTAATCCCCATTTTACAGATGAGGTTACTGAGGCACAGAGAAGTTAAGTGACTTGCCCACAGTCACACAGCTGACAAGTGGCAGAGCCGGGATTCGAATTCATGACCTCTGACTCCCAAACCCGGGCTCTTTCCACTGAGCCACGCTACTTCTCCGGCTACCCTGCCAAGAACTTAGTATGGTGTTCTGCACCCAGTAAGCACTCAATAAATACAGTTGAACGACTGAGTGGGTGATCAAAATGACGATGATGAGTGTGATCATGATAATGGTGGTGATGGCAGTGGTCATGATGATATTACTGCTGAATTGTACTTTCCAAGCATCTAGTACAGTGCTCTGCACAAGTAGGTGCTCAATAAATATGATCGAATGAACGGATGAATTAATAATGGTGGTGATAACGGTGATCATGATAATAATGGTAACGATGAGAGTAGTTTGATGATACCAAAAATGATGAGAGTGGTCATGATGATAATGGTGGTGATGAGAGTGATCATGATGATCGCGGAGGTGAGTGCAAACATGATGATTGCTGCTACATTGCCTGTTATATTGTTGAGTCATATCTGTTATATTGTTATAGTGCACTCTCCCAAGCACTTAGTACGGTGCTCTGTACCCAGTAAGCACTCAATAAATACAATTAACTCACTGAATGAGGATAACAATGATGAGAATGATCATGATGATAACGGTGGTGATGACAGTGGTCATGATGATAATGGTGGTGATAAGAGTGATTCTGATAATAACGGTAATGATAAGAGTGGTCATGATGATAACGTCCATGATGAGAGTGATCATGATGATCACGGTTATATTGTTGTGCCGTGTCTGTTGTATTGTTAAATTGTACTCTCCCAAGCATTTAGTACAGTGCTCTGCACCCAGTAAGTGCTCAAGAAATACTACTGACTGAATGATGATAATGACGCCGATGACAGTGGTCATGATGACAACGGCGATGATGAGAGCGATCACGATGATAACGGTGGTGATGACAGTGGTCATGATGATCCAGCTTTTAGAACAGCTGTTGGCACAAAGTAAGCGCTTCACATATACCATCACTGTTATTATAACTGTGGTGGTGAGGGTGATTATGATGAAGATCCACATGATGAGGGTGAACATGGGGAAGCAAATGATGATGATGATAACTGGGACAGACATGATATTGATGGTGGTAATGGCGCTGATGGTGTTAAGGATGATGATGACACAGTGATGACAATGACTTTGATGATGGTGGTGATGATATCAATGATGATGGCATGGTTGACGATCATAATGAAAGCGTTGATGTTTGGTGGCCGATCTGACCGTGGCCACCTGATTTTAACCAACTTGCCCAAGAAATCACCCTTAGAAAAGACCCTCAACATAATGGACCTTCCATCCCCTAATGCCTATTGAGTTCTCCCATGGCCCAGATAGAGAAAGCCAAGACTCAGAGAGGTGAGAGCCAATCAGTGGTATTTATTGAGCACCTTATGTGTGAGTGACAAAGCATTTGAGAGAGTAGAATAGTATTAGTAGACACAATTCCTGTCCTCGAGGAGTTTAAAATCTATCAGTGAGCCTCACGTGGGACTACGTCTGCTTTGATTTTGCCGAATCTACAACCTAGTAAGAACTTCACAAATACCACAATCATTATTACCTATTTATGAGGACCGCATCTATTATTCATTATTCAATATTGTTTATTGAATGCCTAAAAGCAGAAGACCCAGTCTCTGCCCTCAGGAAGCTTACAGTTAAATTAGGGAGTGTTTGCCGCAGCGTGGCTCAGTGGAAAGAGCACGGGCTTTGGAGTCAGGGCTCATGAGTTCGAATCCCAGCTCTGCCACTTGTCGGCTGTGTGACTGTGGGCAAGTCACTTCACTTCTCTGGGCCTCAGTTCCCTCATCTGTAAAATGGGGATGAAGACTGTGAGCCCCACGTGGGACAACCTGATTCCCCTATGTCTACCCCAGCGCTTAGAACAGTGCTCGGCACATAGTAAGCGCTTAACAAATACCAACATTATTATTATTATTATTATTATTAATTAACGTGGGTGGCAGGGCTGAGGATGGGAGGGCTCTGGCTTCAGGAAATTCAGTCTCCATCATGACCCTTCCCCTTCTTCCTACAGACCAGGGTGTCTGGCCGGCGGCCGGCAGGCTGGAGGGCAGGAATCTAGCAGGGAAGACCACCTCAAGGTACCCCCCGATCTCAGGGAGATGGTGGAGGGTGAGAAATGCCTAAAGTCTGCCCCCCATCCTCCGCAATCTCAGCTTCCTTGCACCCTTTGCCAGGAGTGGAACTCTTTAATTTGTAAACATTAATAACCGTTATTATTATTAAAAAGGAGAGAAAGTGAGTAGCCCTGTTACTAATTACTTTAAGTGTTTTCAACAAGGCACAGTTCAGCTCCTTTATAAAATCTCCTGCTGGGAAGACCAGATTGTGCATATGATCAGCTCCTTCCTTAGACCTATTAATTTTACCCAGAATAACAGCGGCACAGATGCGAGAAGAAGGCTAGTCTGATTAACATAATTCTTTTCAAAGACCATTTTCTCCCTAAGGGCCACCGTACAGAGTCTTCTATCTTGTCTCAGATCTAATTACATTCGGGAGAATTCAGACACTGATGGGCCATTTCAGCAGCTGTCACTTTTCAGATTTGAAGCACACTTCAGGATATGAAACCTTATCAGAAAATCAATTGAAATTAACAATCCGCTCTCTCCATTCCATCTCTCTCTTAGTGTCTCTGTCTTTAGGTGTGTGGGGGTCTGTGTGTGTGTGAGAGAGAGACCCTTTCGCTCACAGTGTGCCTTCCTCCCTGTCCGTCTCTGTCTCTCTGTCTCTGTTTCTCTCTTTCACTCACCAGATTAAAGTGATTCCCCAAACTGCCCTTTCTTAAGAGGTAAGACAGAGCTCTCAAAGAATTCAGTAATCTCAAAGCCTGAGCCTGTCTTTTGAAGTGGTGTATGTGTATGTACGTTAGGAGGGGCTGAAAGAACTCCATGGGATCCAGAAATAGGGAATAGTGGAGGAGCAAGTTCTGGTCTGCAAATCTCCCTGAAACTCTCCCTGAGAGACTCCCGTCGCAACCACTTGCAAGCCCGTCAATCAGTCAATCACAGGTATTTACTGAGAGCTTACTAGGTGCAGAGCTCTATACTAAGAAGAGAAGAGAAGCAGTCAGTAGATATAATTCTTGCCCTTGAGGAGCTTGTGATCTGGTGGGGGACACAGGCGGTCAAATAAAGTACATATAGCAGAAGCGGCAGAGTATAAGGATAAGGACATAAGTGCTGTGGGGCTGGGGTGAAGTGAAAATCAAAGTGCTTAAGGAGCACAGATGGTGTAGTGGATAGAGCATGGGTCTGGGAGTCAAAAGGTCGTGGGTCCTAATCCCTGCTCCTCCACTTGTCTGCTAAATGGCCTTGGAGTGAAGTCACTTCACTTCTCTGTGCCTCAGTTACCTCATGCGTAAAATGGGGATTAGGACTGTGAACCCCATGCAGGGCAGGGACTGTGTCCAACTCGATTTGCTTGTATCCACCCCAGATCTTAGAACAGTGCCTGACACAGAGTAAGAGCTTAACAGATACTATCGTTATTATTAGTAGTAGTACCCACCCAGGCTCAAAAGTGACAACGGAGGGAAGATGAATAGTTGGGGAAATCAATCACTCAATTAATAAACAATATTTATTGAACACTTACCACGTACAGACCACTGTACTAAGCACTTGGGGAGGGTGCAATATAACAGAGTGGATTGATTAGCTCCCTTCCCACCAGGAGCTTAGAGTCTGGAGAGAAAATGAGGAGATAGTCAGGGAAGGCCTTTTGGAGGAGTTGTGGTTGAAGGTGGGGAGAGTGATGGCATGTCAGATATGAAGGGGGAGGGAATTCCAGGCCAGAGGGAGGACATGAGTAAGGAGTTGTCGTGGAGACAGACGAGATCGAGGTACAGCAAGTAGATTGGTGTTAGAGGAGTGAAGTGTGTGGGCTGGGTTGTAGTGGGAGATTAGTGAGGTAAGGTAGGATGGGGAAAGCTGATTGAACGCTTTAAAGCTGATGATAAGGAGTTTCTGTTTGATGAGGAGAGGGATGTACAACCACTGGCAGTTTATAAGGAGTGGGGAGATGTGGACTGAATGCTTTTTTTGAAAACTGAACCAAGCAGCAGAGTGCAGTAGGGCCTGGAGGAGGGAGAGACAGAAGGTCAGTGAAGAGGCTGATATAGTCGTACAGGCGGGACACGATATGTCCTTGAATCTGTTTGGTAGCAGTTTGGATAGAGAGGACAGGATGGATTCTAGAGATGTGAAGGAAGAATGGGCAGGATTTGGTGACAGACTGAAAGTGTGGGTTGAATGAGAGAGATGTGTGTAAGATAATGCCAAGGTTATGGGCTTTTGAGACAGGGAGGATGGTGGTGTTTTCTACAATGATGGGAAAGCCAGTGGGAGGATAGGGTTTGGGTGGAAAGATAAGGAGTTCTGTTTTAGACTTGATAAGTTTGAGGTGTCAGAGGTGCATTCAGGTAGAGATGTCCTGAAGGCAGGAGGAAATTGAAGGCAGGAGGAAATTCAGGACTGCAGGGGAGAAGAGAGCTCACTGCTTCAGGGAGAAGAGAGCTCACTGCTTCTCTTCTCACTGCTGCTCTCCTCGTTCCTCCTCTCATCATCATCATCATCATAATCAATGGTATTTACTGAGCACTTACTGTGTACAGAGCACTGAACTAAGCGCTTGGGTGAGTATATTATAACAGAGTTGGTTGACAAGTTCCCCACCCACGCGTTTACAGTCTAGTGATGAGTTTACAGTCTAGAAATGAGCTAGCAGCCCAGATCCAGCCCCACCCAGCCCAGCTCAGAACGACCCCAACGGATCCAAGTGAATAGGCAGTGCAGAAGGGAGAAGGAATAGAGGGAATGCTTAGGTAGAGAAGTCTTCTTGGAAGAGCTGTGATTTTATTAAGACTTCAAAGCTGGGGAGAGTGGTGGCCTGCCCTGGATGAAGCAGGAGGTTGACCCAGGCCAGAGGGAGGCCTTGGGCAAGGAGTCGGCGGCAAGGTAGATGAGATCGCTCCTCTAATGCCAACCTACTCTTTCTACTTTGGAGTGGGCTGGGTTGTAGCAGAAAATCAAAATAAAATTATGTAAGTACTTAGGATAGCTTTAAAATACATATGTGCTAAGGGTGGCCATTGGGTTGAAGCAACTGAGATACAGTGAATTAATCAGGAAACATTTCTGAAGGAAATGGGATTTTGGAAAACAGCATGGCCTAGTAGAAAGACCCCGAGTCTGGGAATCAGAGGACCTGGGTTCTAATCCCAGATCGGCCACTTCTGCTGTGTGAACTTGGGCTAGTAACTTGACTTCTCTTTGCCTCGGAGCCCTCATCTGTAAAATGGGGATTAAGACTGTGTATGGGGGGACATGAACAGTTCCAACCTGATTAGCTAGCATCTACCCCAACACTCAATACAGTGCCTGATACATAATAAGCACTTAACAGATACTGTTAAAATAAAAAGGGGGATGCATGTGTTTGACAGATGGTAAGTGAATAGTTCCCCTCTCAGGGTCGCACCTGGAGAGTTTCCAGTACTCTACCAGTCTCGACTACTGGAGGGAGAGTCAAGCAGACGCATGCCCACTTCATTCCTAGCTTGCACAGTGGCTAGAGAGTGGAAAGTAATGTGCTACAAGTCAAAAAATCCCCTGTGCTGGGCAGCAGCGGCATGGGAGAGATTCTAGGCTGGAGACTCAAGTTTACCGCGTGGAAGGAGGCATTAGTAAACTACTTCCGTATTTTTACCACGAAAACTCTGTGGATCCACTACCAGAATAATTGCAGATGGAGGTGGGGAGTTCTGGGAAAGGTGTGCCCATGGCATCGCTATGGGTCGCAGATGACTCGACAGCAAAAGACAAGACAAGTGAATAATTACCACAAATAACTAAACAACTTTAAAGATGATATCCCTCCAAGTCTCTCCCACAAAGTGTGCCTCAGTGTGCCTAAGGTCTGGGTCGACTTAGTGTTATGACCCAGGGTGGCTCAGTGGAAAGAACGTGGGCTTAGGAGTCAGAGGTCATGGGTTCTAATCCCAGATCTGCCAATTGTTAGCTGTGTGACTTTGGGCAAGTCACTCAACTTCTCTGTGCCTCAGTTACCTCATCTGTAAAATGGGGATTAAGACTGTGAGCCCCATGTGCTCACCTGATCACCTTGTATTCCCCTAGTGCTTAGAACAGTGCTTTGCACATAGTAAGCGCTTAACAAATACCATCATCATCATGAATAACCATCCTCCAACCCCTGGAAGGAGAGTCAGGGGTGTTGGATGGTCCATGCTGGGTCACTGGAGGGAGATTCAGGGTTAGAAATGGGTCAGGGGTGTTGAGGAAATCTGTCCCTTCCTCTCCATCCAAACTTCTACCATACTAGTCCAAACACTTGACACATCCCACCACAACTATTCCATCAACCTGCCTGACCCCCTTTGTCTCCTGTCTCTCCTTCTTCAGTCTATACTTCACTTGGCTTCTCCAGATCATTTTTCTGAACAAGCATTCTGCATACTTCTCCCCACTCCTTCAAAACCTCCAAAGGTTGTCCATCTATTTCCACATCAAACAGGAACTCCTTTTGGTTGAAAACCATGGATTTTAAAGCACTCAATCAGCTCTCCCCCTCCTACCTTTCCTCGCTGATCTCCTGCTACAACCCAGCCCACCCACTTCACTTCTTTATCACCAATCTACTCACTGTAATTTGTTTTCATCTGTCTCCCTACAGAACCCTTGCCTAAATCCCGCCTCTGGCCTGGAACTCCCTCCTGCTTCACGCCCAGCAAACCAACACTCACCCCACCTTCAAAGCCCTACTAAAATCACATCTCCTCCAAGAAGGCTTTCGTGACTAACCTCCCTCATTTCCTCAGCCTGTTCACCCTTCCCTCTGCATCTCCTCCCCCCCCCCACTTGGAGAAGCAGCGTGGCTCAGTGGAAAGAGCACGGGCTTTGGAGTCAGGGCTCATGAGTTCGAATCCCAGCTCTGCCACTTGTCGGCTGTGTGACTGTGGGCAAGTCACTTCACTTCTCTGCGCCTCATTTCCCTCATCTGTAAAATGGGGATTAAGACTGTGAGCCCCACGTGGGACAACCTGATTCCCCTATGTCTACCCCAGCGCTTAGAACAGTGCTCGGCACATAGTAAGCGCTTAACAAATACCAACATTATTATTATTATTACTTGGGCCCATACCCCTTAAGCATTCATTCATTCAATCGCATTTTTTGAGTGCTTACTGTGTGCAGAGCACTGTATTAAGCGTTTGGAAAGCATATTGATGTTCACTCCACCCCCAGCCCCACAGCATTTATGTACACATCCCTATACTCTGCCGCTTCCCCTACCTGGGATTTATTTTAATGTCTGCTTTCCCCTCTAAACTGTAAACTCCTTGAGGGCAGGAATTCTGTCTGCCAATTCAATCCTGGCTCTGCTACTGGTCTGCTGTGTGACCTTGGACAAGAAACTTGAGTTCTCTGTGCCTCAGTTTTCTCATCTGTAAAATGGGGATTCAATACCTGTTCTCTCTCTCTTTTAAACTGTAAGGGAGGGGGATTATATCGGACCTGATTATCTTGTATCTTCCCCAGTACTTAGTACAGTGCTTGGCATATAGTATACAATTAACAAGTGCCATTATCAGCAACATCATAATCTTTTGTATTAAACACTTCTAAGTGTTTAGTACAATGAGTGCTCAGTAAAGTGTGGTCTAGTAGATAGAGCATGGGCCTGGGAGCCGTAAGGACCTGGGTTCTAATCCCATCTCTACGACTTGTCTGTTGAGTGGCCTTGGGAAAGTCATTTAACTTCTCTGTGCCTCAGTTACCTCATCTGGAAAATGGAGATTAAGACTGAAAGCCCCATGTGGGACATGGATTGTGTCCAAGGCGATGAGCTTGCCTCTACCCTAGTGCTTAGTACAGTGTCTGGCACATAGGAAGCATTTAATGAATGACATTAAAAACAAAACAAAACAAATTGATAGATTGATTAATTGATTGGGAAATGAAAGATTAATCAGAAAAGACTTCTTGGAGGAGATGTGATTTTCAGTAGGGCTCTGAAGGCAGGGAGCGTGGTGGGCTGTCAATTATGAAGGGGGAGGGAATCTCAGGCAGGAGAGAGGATGTGAACAAGGGGGTGATGGTGAGAGAGACAAGACTGAGGCATAGAGAGCAGATTGGTATTAGAGGAGCAAACTGTGCAGACTGGGTTGTAGTGGGAGAGGACTGAGGTGAGGTAGGAGGGGAAGAGCTGATTGAGTGCCTTGAAGCTGAGTTTCTGTTTGATACGGAGATGGATGGGCAACCACTGGAGATTTATCAAGAGTGGGGAGGTGTACAAAGAATGATTTTGTAGAAAAATGATCTGGGCAGCAGAGTGAAGTATGGACCAGAGAGGGGAGAGACTGGAGATAGGGAGGTCAGCAAGGAGCCTGGTGCTGTAGTCGAGGTGGGATGGATCTGTGGGGGTGGGAAAAGAGGGGAAGGGGGAGGGGATAAGAAGGGGCTGGGGAAACTGGAAACAGCAGAAGGGGAGCTGGGGATGGAGTAAAGTAGGGAGAAGAGGGTATAGGATGGGGGAAGAGGAATTGGGCCAGGGGGATGTGGCAGGAAGTGGCGACCCAAAAGTTGGGAATGGGGCACTCGGTACCCCAACAATGCCGTGGACTAGGTCAGAGAGCCCAGAAGTGCCTTGGGCACTGGATCAACAATCGCAGGAGGCAAAACCCCAATGAATTCCAACTTTCCAAAATAGAAATAATCAAACAAATCAGAGCAGATGTTCCAACATGTAATTATCAACTAATCAGTTTGGACTTTTTTTAAAATTCCAGCTCGCTCCCAGATTCGGCAGGCCCCAGCCCTGGGAGTGGGGGTGGAGGGGGCGGGGGATGGAGAGGACATGCAGCGAATGGACCGGGTGGGTAGTGGTTGACGGGGTAGAGGGTGGATGCCCATGGTGGAGCACTGCAGAGGGGTCAAATGCTGCTGAATGACCAGGTGGGAACCCGGTTGGGGGCATAGGTGTGGGCACGGGTTCACTGGACTTGGGGCCGGGGCTGAGGTCGGGGCCGGATTTGAGGCCAGGCCATTTCCAGGGTTTGGGGGTCAGGTTGCTCCCCGGGTGTTGGGGTTAGAACAGTTAGAACAGTGCTTGACACAAAGTAAGTGCTTAACAAATACCATTATTTGTTCTCAGTTTGTTCCCCAGGGTATTGGGGTCAGGTTGTCCCCAGGGTGTTGGCTCTGTGAGAAGCAGTGTGGTCTAATGGATAGAGAACAGGCCTGGAAGTCAGAAGGACCTGGGATCTAATTCCGGCTCTGCCACTTGTTTGCTATGTGACCTTGGGCAAGTCACTTTACTTCTCTGGGCCTCAGTTACTTCAACCCTAAAGCGGGGTTTAAGACTGCGAGCCCCATGTGGGACCGGGACTGTGTCCAACCTGATTTGCTTGTATCCACCCCAGCGCTTACCACAGTGTCTGTTGCCGACTTGTTCATTCCAAGCGCTTAGTACAGTGCTCTGCACATAGTAAGCGCTCAATAAATACTATTGAATGAATGAATGAATGCCTGGCACACAGTAAGCGGTTAACAAATGATACAGTTATTATTATTTTGGGGAACAAACCGGCCCCAGGGTGTTGGGATCAGGACATCCCCAGGATACTGGGGTCAGAGTGTCCTCAGGGTTTTGGGGCCTGGAATCCAGATGTCACCTCTCAGCTCACAGTCTTCTTCCCTCAGCAAGTTGTGGCCCGTGGCCGGATCCCAGGTCCCAATTACCGTGTTCCAGAGTGGCCCAAGACAGACATGTGCCAAAACAAATCACATCCATTGGTCCCTTATACCAACATGTGACTCGGCCAGAAGGAAAGTGGGCATTAAGGAGGAAGGAAATTGGGTGGAGGGGTGGAAGAAAATCAGCCAATGAGGCAAAAAGAAATTGGACAGAGGGGTGGAATGAAATTGGATAGGGAGGCAGAAAGAAATTAAGCACTGGGGTGGAAGGAAATTGAGCAGAGGGGTGGAAGGAAATTGGGGAGTGGGCGGGGGAAGGGAATTGAGCAGAGTCCTGGCCCCACCCAACCACATTTGCAGGGATTTTCCCCTGGGGACATGTTCTCTGCCTCCTGGACCCAAGTCCGTTCCCTCCCCTCATCCCCTGCTCCCTGTGGCTTGTCTTAATAATAATAATAATAATGTTGGTATTTGTTAAGCGCTTACTATGTGCAGAGCACTGTTCTAAGCTCTGGGGTAGACACAGGGGAATCAGGTTGTCCCACGTGGGGCTCACAGTCTTCATCCCCATTTTACAGATGAGGGAACTGAGTCACAGAGAAGTTAAGTGACTTGCCCACAGTCACACAGCTGACAAGTGGCAGAGCTGGGATTCGAACTCATGAGCCCTGACTCCAAAGTCCGTACTCTTTCCACTGCGCCACGCTGCTCTGAAAGTTCTTCTTCATGTCTAACCCAAGTCTCTCTTGCTGCAGTGTAGGCCCATTCCCTGGGCCCAACCCTCCCCTTCGGTTACACGACTCCACTTCCCAGGACTGGAGACCAAGTGGCTTCATCCCAAACAGCGTAGTGTAGTGGATAGAGCCTGGGAGTCAGAAGGACCTGGGTCCTAATTCCAACTCCAATACTTCTTTGCTGTGTGACCTGGGGTAAGTCCTCCACTTCTCTGCACCTCAATTTCCTCATCTGTAAAATGAGGAGTAAGTCTGTAAGGTCCATGTGGGACATGGGCTGTGTCCGACCTGATTAGCTTATATCTACCCCAGCTTTTAGAATCTATTTTACCTGGTACGTAATAAGTGCTTAACAAATACCATTAAAGAAGTCCCACTCTGAGCCAGTGGCTGCTGCCCAAGCAGGGCCAGGAGCCTGGGAACACTAGTCGCTAACTGGACTGACCTCCAGGCTACTGTTTCCCCATCAGTGTCTTTGGCAGAGCTGGGTTCTAGGCAGCCACCGGGCAGGCTTGGCCAGACATAGCTGCCCGAGGAAGGTCATCACAACCCTGGTGATGTTTGTGTGTGCATTTATGTGTCTGTGTGTGTGTTGCTCAAGTGAGTATAATTCTGAGGGTGCATGTGTCTATGCACCTTGTGTGTGTAGGGGTGGATACCCGTATCCATTACACCTGCGTGAGTGGTTCTGTGTGATCCTATGTGTCTGTATCTGTGTCAAACTGCTTAAGCGGGTGGTTCCGCAGATGCGTGTTTTTGCTTGGGTCCTTTTGTGAAGGGAAATATGGCCATGTGCAGGCATCTGTGAACTGTGTGGTTGGATTTATATGTTTGTACACATTCACACACAATAGTAATAATAACAATAATGATAATCCTGGTATTTGTTAAGTGCTTCCTGTGTGCCTGGCACTGTACTAAGCTCTGGGATGGATAAAGGAAATCGTGGTTTAGTGGAAAGAGCACGGGCTTGGCAGTCAGAGGTCGTGGGTTCTAATCCCAGCTCTGCCACTAATCAGCAGTGTGACTTTGGGCAAGTCACTAGCTGCTTTGTGCCTCAGTTATCTCATCTGGAAAATGGGGATGAAAACTGTGAGCCCCAGGTGGGACAACCTGACTACCTTGTATCTACCCCAGCACTTAGAAGAGTGCTTGGCACATAGTAAGAGCTTAACAAATACCAGTATTATTATTATTATTACTATTATGTTGGACCCAGTCCCTGTCCCATGTGGGGCTCACAGTCTCTATTCGCATTTTTCTCATTTCCCATTTTACAGATGAGGTAACTGAGGCCCAGAGAAGTAAAGTAACTTCAAGGTCACAGAGAAGATAAGTGGTAGATACGGGATTAGAACCCATGACCTTCTGACTCCCACTATGCCATGTTGCACAAACACACCCAATTATGCGCAAACGTGAAGACAGACACATGCACATACACACACACAAACACATACAATCATACACAGGCAGGCACACACACACTCGCACACATACATCCTCCTATGAGATTTACCGAGGTTCGGGAGCAGAGTCGCCCTCCCCCCACTCTAGCCCCCTCTATTCTCCACGGTACAAATGAGTCCACCTCTCAGGGTTACACCTGGAGAGTTTCCAGTACTCTCCCAGTCTCGACTATGGGAGGGAGAATCAAGCAGAGGTCTATCTATTCTATTCCTAGCTTGGGCAGTGGCTAGTGAGTGGCAGGCAATCTGCTACAAGTCAAAACTCACCCGTGCCGGCAACAGCGGCATGGGAGAGTCGAGGGCAGAGATTCAAGTTTACTGTGCAGAAGGAGACAGTGGTAAACCGCTTCCGTATTTTTACCAAGAAAACTCTGTAGATACATTACCAGAACAATTGCAGATGGAGGTGGGGCATTCTGGGAGAGATGTGTCCATGACGTCGCTATGGGTTGGACACGACTCGACAGCATAAGACAGCAACAACAAATGGGCCATCTGCCCTTCTTGCTAATCATCACTCAACAAAGTCAGTCATATTTATTGAAATTCTTCTCTTCCTCTCCTCCCCTCCCCCCCAACACACACACACACTTGGGGGTCCCTTTTGCTTAGAGAAGGGGAAGACCCCAGACAACGTGAAGACTTGAGGAAGCAGCCCACTGCCCCTCCACTCCCCCCAAGGTGGTCCTACTCCGATGGCCCTGGGGGCCAGCCAAAGATCCAGGAGAATTCATTTCCGACCCTGGGAGAGGACAGATTGATAAGGTGGATGTGGGCTGGTAAGCTATTTGCAAGCGTAAGAAGCAGCAGAGCCTAGTGGAAAGACCCCGGGGTCTGGGAGTCAGAGAACCTGGCATCTAATCCGGGCTTTGCCTCTTGTCTGCTGTGTGACCTTGGGGAAATCACTTCACTTCTCTGTGCCTCGGCTTCCTCATCTTTAAAATGGGCATTCAAACCCCGTATTCCCACCGACTTAGACTGTGAGCGCATCGTGGGGCCTGATGATCTTGTATTTACCCCGGTGCTTAGTACAGTGTTTGGCACGTAGTAAAGTGCTTAACAAATAGGAGGTTATTAGGAGGCTTTTCCTCACATCCAACACGCCTGGCAGCCCGGGGGCTGGGAGCAAGAGCAACCCTTTTCATTTGTAGGCTGAGGCCTGCCAGAGCTGCTAGCACAGACCGGGAGTGACGCCATCTCCTCGCTTCCATTGGGGGACTGGTTCTGAGCAAGAGCATCCCCCGCCCCCACCCTAAATTGGCTCAGCACCCCCGGAGCCAGAGCCGGGAGCCGCAGGGCCGTGTCTGTCTCACCCTTCCCATGCTAGTCGCACTGGCTGCAATTTCCTGCCGCTCAGCAGCCAGAAATGGAAAAGGCAGTGGGAAACGGGTGCCCGTCAAGCCCGGGTCCACAAAGGACTTTTTCCACCTAAAGAGCCAGAGGCACCAGCTTATGTTCCTTGTACACTTGTGGTGCTGAGGAAGTGTCTCTGGACCTCTCCGTCTCTGAGCCTGATGTGGGTCTCTACCTGTCTATCTCTCCCTCCTTCTCCCTCCCTCCCTCTTCCCCCTCCCCCCTCTACCTCTCCGTCTCTCCCTCTGTCCCTCTATTCTTTTTCTCCCTCTCTTTCCCTTCTCACCTCTCTCCTCCTTCTCCCTTCTCTCTCCCTCCCCATTACTCTCTTCTCTCCCTCTCCCTTCTCACCTTTCCTCTTTCTCCCTTCTCTCTCCCTCCCCATCTCTCTCTCCTCTCTCTCCCTTCTCACCTCTTTCCTCCTTCTCCTTCTCTCTCCCTCCCCATCTCTCTCATCTCTCTCTCCACTCTTTCTCACTCCCTTTCTCCCTTCCCCCTTCTCTCTCCTCTCTCTCTTCACTCTTTTCCCACATCTCTCTCCTCTTTCTCTCTCCTCTCCCACTCCCTTCCCACCTCTCAATCCTCGTTCTTCCTGATTCTCTCTCTTCTTTCTCCTCTCTCTCCCTTCCTGCCTCACTCTTCTCTATAACCCTTCCCACTTTTCTCTTCTCTCTCTCCCTTCCTTCCTCTCTTTCTTTCCTCTCTAGAGCTCCCTGCCTCTCCCTTCTCTCTCCCTTCTCACCTCTCCCTCCTCTCCCCCTTCCCACCTCTCTCTCCTCTCTCTCTCTCTCCCTTCCCACCTCACACTCTTCACTCTATCCACTCTCTCCCTTCCTGCCTTCTCTCTCCCTTCTCACCTCTTTCTTCTTGCTTCTCTCATTCTGCTCTCTTTCTCCTTTCTCTTTCCCTGCCTCTCTCTCTTTCTCCCCCCCCCCCCCCCCCCCCCCCCCCCCCCCCCCCCGCCTTCTCCCTCACGACCCCAGAGTTTTTTCTAATCCTGGAGCTCCCCCTTTGGACTGCCACGAATGTGTCTCCTCTTTCTCCCCCTCCTCCCCTTCATCTCCCTTCTCCCCCCTCCTCTCCCTTCTCCTCCTCTCCCTTCCCTCTCCCAGCAGGGTCGGTTCTGCAGAAAGAAACAGTTGCCAGATGAGAAGGGCAGGTCAGGCAGGCAGAGTCTTTGAGAGGTGAGCGGGGATGAGCGGTCCCATCTCTCTCTGGCTCTCAGTGGGAATTGGCTACTGAAACCGAAGATTGAGGGAAGTACCTAGGCACTCTGGTCCCTGGACTTCTAGAAGGGACAGATGCCCCTTGGCCCCAGGTGGAGGCAGGGGGCTGGACTAGTTGAACCCTCACAGCCCCAGGGGTGCTGGGACTCAGATTTCCTGAGTAAATTTTCTAGAAGCTTTCGATCCCTCTCAAAGACCAAATCTGGGAACAAGAAGGACCATTTCTGTAGGTAGTTTATATGGAAGGAAGGGGACTGGGGAGAGCGAGCAGACAAATAATGGAAAGAGTATGGGCCTGGGAGTCAGAAGACCTAGGTTTTAATCCCTGCTCACCAGTTGTCTGCTGTGAGACTATGGCAAGTCACTTAACTTCTCTGTACCTCAGTTTCTCCATCTGTTAAATGAGGATTTTCCTTCCTATTCTCCTTCCTATTTAGACTGTGAGCCCCATGGGGGTAGGCTTAGCATCTGATCTGATTATCTTGTATCTGCCCCAGCACTTAGAAGCGTGCTTGACATACAGTAAGCTCTTAACAACTATCACAGTCATTTTTTTAATTATTATTATTTTCTGAGTTATTTCCACCTGCCACTAAGAAACTTTGGTCACCTAGCCAAGAAGCTAGCCAACTGGTCAACAGGTCAGCGCCACAGGTGACAGAGGAATGAGAGCCCATCGACCCACCCAAGGATCAAACAACCCCCTCAACTGCAGTTCATTGAGGTCTTCTCATCCATGCCCCTGCCTCAGAGGCAGGACCTCACCACCCAACAAAGCTCACTCCAACCTAGAAGACCCCAGGACAAAGGTCACCGATACTGGGAAGCGCTGGGGGAGGAGCAGAGGGTCTGAGTGCCCCAGGTTGAGCCCCGGGGAAACCGGCAGGCATCACCTGCTTCTGGAGAGTTCTGCTTTGGTGACTGAGAGGGGCATGGAAGGATCGGTGGGGGAGTAGGGAGAACTGATGAGGGGGCAAGGAGAGCCTGTGGTAGCCAGAGAGGGTCCATGGTGGGATGGAGAATGCTGTGAGAGTCTGGAGGAGCAGGGAAAGCCTGTAGCAAAGAAAGGAGAACCGATAGGAGGCAGAGAGAACCTGTGGCAGGGCAGGATGAGCTGAGTGGGAAGCCTGGAGAGTCTCAGGAAGCAGGGAGAGCCTGTGGTGGAACAAGAAGAGTCTATGGGGAACGGGAAAGCTGGAGGGGCAGGAAGAGAGCTTGTGAGGTAGTTGGAGGAGCTGATAATGGGGCAAGGAGAGTCTGAGGAGGATGAGGAGAGCTGGCTGAGGGGCAAGAAGAGTCCATTGGGGAGTCTGGAAGAGTGAGTTTTTTGGCGGGGAGGGGCGGAGAAGGCAGGGAATCCGCAGGGACAAACCTGGAGTTCCTCTCTCCAGCCCAGAAGGTGGAGGCCGGAGTGAGGGGATAGTGGGGAGACAGCTCTGGGTCCCGACCCCTGAGGCTTCCCAAGGCTGAAGGCCTGGAGAATCTTGAGAGATGTCTAGAGCCAGAGCTTAGAACATTGCTTGGTGCATAGCGAGCGCTTAACAAATACTATCATCATCATCACCATCATCTCTGCGGGGCCTGGAGCTCAGGGAAGACCAGGGAGCAGGGCGGTAGTCTCCCAAGGGCTTTGCGTTGTACTATGGATTACCTTGCACACAATAAGTGCTCAGTGCATGCCAATGTTTGATTGATTGAAATCTTGTGACCTAGTAGCCAAGGTGATGAGGCGCATGACTTCTCGGGGAGTTGGAGAGGGGCTAAACCCCATACAGCCTTGATTCTGGAGAACTTGTGGGTTTAAGAAATGCAACATGATCTAGTGGAAAGAGCCTGGGCCAGGGAGTCAGGGGACCTGGGTTCTAATCCAGACTCTTTCCACTTGCCTGCTACATGACCTTGGGCAAGCCACAGACTTCTCTGTCCCTCAGTTCCCTCATCTGCAAAATGGGGATTCAATTCCTGTTCTCTCATCCCTTTAGACTGTGACCGTCGTGGGAAACAGGGATCCCGTCCCACCTGTACTGTTCCCTCCCTGACGTGTTCCGCAAGTAGTAAGCGCTCAAGGAATCCCATTGATGATGTTGATGATGATGATGATTTTCTTGCATCTGCCCCAGCACAGTGCTCGGGACCTAGTGAGCACTTAAAAAATGCCGCAATTATTATTATTTCGGAAGGGGCTTTGCTAAGGGAAGACAGCAGGGGTCACTGCAATCCCGGCTCCTCCATGAGGAGGGTGAGTTCGCTCCTCTCCTTCCTTCCTCCTTCCCTCCTCCCTCCCAACAGCCACTTCATTAAAAAGGCATTAAAAGGGAACTCTAAGGGTGGAGGAGTTTACGAGGGCAGGTTCCCCAAGCACTGGTAATTACGGGGAATGGAAACCAATCATCTCCTGCTAAAACCCGGCCTTTTAATTTTCCCTTATTTGTCCTCTGCTGAATGTTAAGCACTGTGCACCCCCCACCCACCGTGGGGCCCAGCCCACCGTGCGACGTGCACCCCACATCCGAATCCCCCTCACCTCCACCCACACACTCACATGCACAACCGCTCGCCCGGGGCCTGCTCTGGGCACTGTGCACCTGTCCACCCTGCCACGTGTCCCACAGTCTTGACCCCCAGGGGCTGCAGAAGCTCCATCCACAGAGCCAGATCACCTGCAGGTCGAGGCCGGGGCTTTGAGGGCAGGCGTGGGGGAGAGGGAGAGACCGGCCAGCTGGCGCCGGTCACTGCCCTCTGTCCAGCTGACCGACCCGGACAGGCGGGAAATCAGCTGAGGTCCAGGGGTCATAGGTTCCGGCCCCCGGCTGGGAAGGGAGAGGAGGGGAGGGAGAGGAGAAGGGTGGGGGGGAAGAGAACAGAAGGGTCAGTGGAAGAGTAGTTGGGTGTCTGATAGGGGTCACCGGACACACACACACACACACACACACACACACACACCATCACACCGTACTGGACATTGGGTCCCAGCCCTCCAGGGACTGATAGCCAGTTGGGGGAGACAGGACACACACAAACACACACACCCCCCCCATACACACACAATACCGACCCTGAGGACAGGTAGGGGGAGGAAACTAAGTGTCTGCCTTGAAAGGACTGACTCCCTCGGTAGAGGAAGTTGGACAGGCCCAGAGGCACAAATATAAAGTCCAATGAGTATAGAGGTAAAACTCCACAAACACGTGCTATAATGACAGCAACAATAACAACAACAACATCTTGAGTTGCCATACATTTTAATGTTTCCAAAGCACTTTCATCTGCCTTACCTCATTCTGTCTGCCCGACCTTTAGCAGTAGCAGTAATGTTAACTAAGGACTTACTGTGTGCAGCTTATGGTACTAAGCTCTGGGAAAGAATACTCAGTGGGGAATTAGATCACTGTCTTTTGTGGGCCTCACCATCTCCTTCTAGGTAGAGGCTGATCTTATTATCCCGAGTTTACGGATGAGGAAACTGAGGCCCTGAGGCTTGCTACTGGCCACCCAATATCCCAAGGGTTGAGCTGGAACTAGAACCCTGCTCCACTGGCTCCCAGACTGAGGCCAGACAAATATTTTTTAAGTGTGTCTGGAGGGACTGGTGGAGTCTGAATGGAAAGAACAGAACCAAGCCAGGGAAGACTTTGGGAGGCTACAAGGAGTCATTCATTCATTCAATGGTATCTATTGAATGCTTACTGTGTGCAGAGCACTGTACTAAGCGCTCAGAAAAAAACAAAACAGCAATAAAGAGAGACAATTCCTGCCCACAATGAGCTCACAGTCTGGAGGAGGGAGACAGATATCAATTTAAGTAAATGGACATCAGCGCGAATAAATAAAATTCAAACTCACAGGCTGCATAATTCTCCCCGATCAGAAATAATGATAGTAATAATAATAATTGTGTTATTTGTTCAGCACTTACTAGGGGTAGAGCACTGTACTAAATGCTGGAGTAGGTATAAGATAAACAAGTCGGACACAGTGCCAAGATCCCTGCTTTCTTCAGCTACTGAAGAAGGAACAGATCAAACATAAAAAGAATCAATCAATCCATCAAATCAATGTTATTTATTGAGCATTTACTGTGTGCAGAGCACTGTTCTAAGCTCTCGACAGAGTACAATATAACGGAGTCGGTAGACACATTCCCTGCCCGTTAATTTTAGCCCACTGAACCGAATCAGACTTTTTGTGATTGCCAACAGCCTGAGGCAGTAGAGTTTAGATCTAAAAGTTCAGCTTAAATTCGACAATGCAAGTTCCACCTCTTGTGACTACCACAGCTCCAGTGAAACAAACACCTTTCTCCTCTTTTGTGATGTGTCGTGGGGGAAGCCTGGGTGTTGGGGATCCTGAGTTCTCCCCAGCCACCGAAGCTGTGACCTCACTTTTGGTGGGATGGGGGTGATCCAGGAACTCCTCAGAACATAGCTCTAAGCCCAGAGCAGAGAGGAACGGAGCAGAGGTTCCTGTGTAACTGCATTAGGGGAAGGCGGCAGCCATATCCCGGAGAAATCTAGGTGTCCCAGGCAGCAGACACTTCTGGAGGGGTCTGGGAAGCTGGGGACCACAAGATGACGACAGAGCCCAAAGGTTCGGGGAGGGGAAGATCCAGGCTGTCGTAGGCGGCATCTCCGGACCGGTATCGGAACTTCCACAGATAAACCTCATCAGGCCTTTCTGCCTGCGAGTGGCCTGATGCAGGAGAGCAAACACATTCAACTTAAGCCTCAAATACCACCTCACAGGAACCCTGTAATGTAAATTCGGTCCTACTCCCCACTCAAGAGCACCTGTGCTAACGTAGTTTTCTCCTCACAGGTAACTCGGGTTGATGGCATAAACTCAACTGCCATCAGTTCAGACAAGCTGTGAACATTCCATCATTCTCATCATCATCATCATCATCATCATTGGTATTTATTGAGCATCTACTGTGTGCAGAGCCCTGTGCTAAGTACCTAGGAGAGTGCACTAGAAGCACGAGGCACTATCTCTGCCCTGTAAAGGATTACAATCCAATGGGACAGAAGGCCTAATATTATTATTGTAATTAATAATAATAACAATGATTGTGGTATTTACTAAGTGTTTACTGTGTGCCAGACACTGTACTAAGCACGGGGGTAGATACAAGCCAATAGGGTTAGGCGCAGTTCCTGTCCCACCTGGGGCTGACAGTCTTAATCCCCATTTTGCAGATGAGGGAACTGAGGCCCCGATCGGTGAAGTGATTTGCCCAAAGCCACATAACAGAGAAGTGGTGGAGCCAGGATTAGAACCCAGGTCTTCTGACTCCCAGGCCCACACTCTATCTACTCTATCCATTCTGCTTCCCCAGAATGTGGACACTTACCACGTTTCCCATGACCGGAGCCAAAGGGGTCAGGAACAAGATACCCGAGCTTTATTAACAAAGTTTCCAAATGCAAGGCCTGTGCTAAGACTCTGAACAATTCTGATGGCCAATCTATCTAGCCTCTAACATGAAACCCCGTTCTCGTGGGAGGATCTGTAAGGCTCTTTGTGTTCTTTGCTAGAGAAAGACCGTTACATCAGGGTAGGGAGAAGTGTGGGGGGTGGTTATAAACAGAGATGAAAGTGGAACCAGTCGACTGTGTCTTACTCCCTTGTGTTCGTCTCCTCCAGGACATCCATCATGTTTCCGAATCTGGAAACTCAGAAAATGCTGTTGGTGCTCGTGTGTGTGTGTTTGTTGTTTGTGTGGTTTATATTTTTTTCAACTGAATCAGCAAAGGTAATCAATGAGCTCTTCTCTGCTTTTCTTTCGGAGCAGGGATTTCCCAGGGGGCAGGAATGTGGTGCTGATTCTCCTACAGTCTCCCTCGGAGGTGTTGTTTCTGGGGGTGGTGGTGACCCCAATCAGTGCTGGGGATTGGGGCCAAACCCCACTGTTCCTGGTACCAGTCAATCTAACAGTGGTATTACTGAGCGCTTACCGTGTGCAGAGCGCTGTTCTAAGCGCTTGGAAGAGTACAACAAAGCGGGTAGACACAACGTTCCCTGCCCACAATGGGCTTAGAGTCTAGAGGGGGAGTAGACGTTAATGTGAATAAATAAATTTCGGATATATTCACGTAGATATGTTCTCAGGATCGGGGTATGTATCCAAAGGGCACATTCTGTACTTTAATAGTGTTGCAGTACTGACAGCCTTGGGCTGTGCCTTGTAATACGTGCGGAGAGACAGGAAACTCCCCAGAAAATGGTTCACTCACGGTTCACCGTGAGTGATTCTTTTCATTGTTTGCTGGGAAAGCAGGATCAGATTTTGGATCTTACTACTGCTCCCCGCCAGAGCTCCATGTCATTTCATTCCTCTGTCCACCTGCCAACAGGCTCTCGGGAGGGAAGGGAGGGAAGCATAGGGAACTGAAGAGAGGAAAATGGGGATCCCAGAGCTTCAGGGCCTGACCACCCACTGAGGAAAAATCTAGTGAATTTAGTGGGAGTAGAAGTAAGATTTACTGAGCTCCTACTGAGTGCGGTGCACTGCGCTAAACATACAACAGAGTCACGATTTGAATTTCCTACCCATGGGGAGTTTATGCTCTAAATGAGAAGGGGCATGGGCTAGTGGATAGAGCATGGGCCTGGGAGTCAGAGGGACCTGGGTTCTAATCCTGGCTCCTCCATTTGTCTGCTGTGTGACCTTTGGCAAGTCAGGTAACTTCTCTGTGCTTCAGATACCTCATCTGTAAAATGGGATTTAAGACTGTGAGCCCCACGTGGGACATGGATTGTGACCATCCAGATAAGCTTGTATCTACCCCACTGCATATTATAGTGCCTGGCACATAGTAAGTGCTTAAAAAATACCATGTTTAATTTTGAAGCATTCTGAGGATCTGTAGGGGTTGCTCTATTGCTACTCACCACTTACACTGTGAGCTCGAGATGGAATGAGGATGTAGTCCCATCTGATAATCCTGTATCTATCTTAGTGCTTAGCATGATGCTTTGCCATACAGTGGATGCTTAATAAATGTGGAAGTTTTTGGGTGGCTCACTAAGTTCACTATCAGGGAACGATTGGGAAAGTAGCATAGCCTAGGGGATAAAACACGGGCCTGAGGACCTGGATTCTAATCCTGGCTCCATTCCATGTCTGCTCGTGACCTTGGACAAGTCACTTCACTTCCCTGGGCCTCAGTTCCTTTCTCTCTAATATGGGAATTAAAACTGTGAGCCTATGTGGGGCAGGGTCTGTGTCCAACCTCATTAGCTTGAATCTACCCTGGAGATTAGAACAGTGCTTGGCACATAGTAAGCGCTTAACAAATACGATCATTAGTATTATTATTAGTCTCACAGTGGGTACTGTTGGAACTTACCTTTCCTGATATAAATCATGGCCCCAAGAGTCCCCTCTGTCCCTTAGGCCGGCCCTGTTAGGTGCTCGAGCCGAACCCTTAACGTGGCCTGAGAGGAAACCGCCCTGGGTGGTGAACAGGAAGGGATTGGTGGAAATTTAGCAGTGAGAAAGTGCATGCATTGCCTTCACTGAGACCCTTCTGATATTATGGGACACATATTTCTCTCCACTGAAAGTTTAAAATGGGTGTTCCCAGCCCAGAATCGCTTGGCTCGGTCAACATTCAGAGTCGTGTCAGTGAGCATCCTCTGTGGAGGATGGGGAGGGTCCAGTGCCCATGGAGTGCTCGCACTAGGCCAGTGGAAAGTTGCAGTTCTGTGCTCTAAGACCTGTTAGGAATGGGCTACTGGAGAAAGTGGGGGTGGGGACAGAAGGGCTCGCATAACCTGCATCACCCTTGAGAGGCAGCATGGACTGATACTGGAGGTTGCAGGGGGCAGGGGGCCTTCATGATCCACTTCAGCCCACTCCCTGGCCAGGGAGTGAACCCATTTCTGCCTGAGCCGAGGCTTCGTGGACAGGGAAGCCCAGGCAGATGCTCTCTGCCAGATTGTCTTTCTTTTCAGGGAGTGAAATGGTGATGGAGAAAGGCCGGGCTGGAATGAGCTCCCCCTAACCCGGTGGCTTCATCATGGAAAATGAGCGGAGGCCGGCACTTTGCATACTGTCCCAGTTTAATAGGATCCAAGACTGCCTGATGGGAAAACCGATATACCTCACGGGAGGATCCACGCTTCATCGGTAGCTCCACTACTTCCAGATATTCGTGACCAGTACATCCCTAACGTCTACTCAGTGCTAAGGTCAAGTTGGAATTGTCTTGGGGTTTTCTAAGAGGAGCTTCTTCTAAGTCTTTTGTTCTATTGTTAATAATGATGTTGATTAAATCTTCACAGTGAGTTTCACACTGGGGTAGATACAGTGTTAAAACGTCGGACACAGTTATTATCCCACACAATCTATTTTATCCCCATTTCCCAGATGAGGAAACTGAGGCTTAGAGAGGTTAAGGAACTTGGCAATGTTACATAGCAGGCCAGTTGCAGAGCTGGGACTTGAACCCGGGCCCTTTGACTCTCAGTTGCGTTCTCTTTCCACTAGTCCATGGTTGCTCTGTTCAATTCTAGCGGGTTTTGCTCTTTTTATCACAAAGAAATAATTTCCTTTAACTTGCAAAACAGACATTGAACTGCGGCTTCCTTCTTGCATCTCCCAATAAAAAAATTTGTCACATTTTAATCCTAATGGGCTAGTCCCCCTCTTCTCCCGGCAGGAGAGAATTATTCCGGCTCTACCCTAGTGAGTCTTCCTAAACAGGTTTTTGGGGTTTTAAAAAATCCAATTGTGTCCATCTCTTAAAAGTGCTGTAGATCATCCTTTCATTTCAAATATTTGTTTTTTCCCACCTGCCCTAAAAGCTTTTGATCATCATGCAAATGGAAAGCGCAAGAAGCACGTACTTTTGGACCCAGAGAGACATATTCAGATTCAGTGGAAGAGGCACGGAGAACCATTTATGACCCAAAAAATGCATGAAGTGAAAGAGGGGGAATATGTCACCCGTGAAATTGACAAAGTAGCAGGAGACAAACGCACAGCAGTCGTCTTCACTCTGGGCCAGCAGCTTCGACCGTTCTCCATCGACCTCTTCATCCACGGGGCCATCAGTGTCCGCGGAACCATCCGGAGCCCACTCTTCAGGAGCCCAGACACCAAAGTTATCCCAAGACTGAAAACACCAGGGAGATTTTGGCAGAGCCGGAGAGATTCAGCCACTTTCACAGCTTCGTGCAGTACCTCGCCATGATGGACGTTTTCCGGGACGTCTATGTGGGGGTCATCGATGCCTGCAACCTGTCTGTGACATCTGGCACGAATGATGTTCACTCTCCAGAATGTGTGGTTGGGAACCAGATTAATATGTTCCTAAACTACATTTGCTAGTGAATCGGCACATAAAAGCATATGAAAAGAAATCCCAGCCTGGGGCAGACCATCAGCTCTATACTCCTTTTCCAACCATCCTCACTTCTGTCTCCGACAATAGTCCAGGAGAACAGTTGAAGACCCGATGTGTTGATCATCTGTGGTATCCATCAACCTCTCCCCCTGAGAGGACACAGAGTATTATTCATGCCTTTGGTAATGCTTCTCGATCCCTTGATAGATTCTGCTTACTGAGTTCCCGTGGTCTTGAATTCCCTCAGCTAACTCCTTTTGTGAGCAAAAAGATTTCTTCCTTTTGTCCCCCTTCACCTACTCCCATTCACCATCAATTCACTGGGAGTGGGCGGTGGACTGTCCAAGAGGAAGAGATCAAAGGCTCTGCTTACCTCCACCCCATCAAGAACTTTCATACAGGTGGCCCTTCAAGGTGCACCATGGGGCAACAAACTTGTTGGATCACTTCCTATTCTCACATTTTACTGAACGCATTTTAGAGAAACAGCATGGCTTAGTGGAACGAGCATGGGCTTGGGAGTCAGAGGTTGTGGGTTCTAATCCCAGCTCCACCGCTTGTCACCTGTGTGACCTTGGACAAGTCACTTAACTTCCCTGTGCCTCAGTTACCTCATCTGGAAAATGGGGATGAAGACTGTGAGCCCTAAGTGGGACATTCTGATTACCTTGTATCTACCTCAGAGCTTAAAACAGTGCTTGGCACATAGTAAGTGCTTAACAAATACCAATATTATTATTATTATTACTGTTATTGACCTGTCACCTATCAGTTGCCCGATGGTCAGAGGGTGGCAGGGTGGGAGGGAGCATGGTGGGGAAGTTTGGCTTGCTGTTTGCTTCCTGAAGTTCTAAGGATGATCTGGGAGAGCCCTTTGCTTTTCAAGAGTAGGTTTGATCTAATCATACCACTGGTGGTCCAGCAAGGGATAGGAAGTGGGGATGGCCAGGGGGATGATAACAATGATGATATTTATTAAGCACTTACTATATGCCAGGCACTGTACTAATCCCTGAGGTGGATACAAACAAATCAAATTGGACACAGAACCTGTCTCATGTGGGGCTCACAGTCTCAATCCCTATTTTACAGATGAGGTAACTGAGGCACAGATAAGTGAAGTGACTTGCCCAAGGCCACGCAGCAAACAAGAAGTGGAACTGGGATTAGAACCTATGACCTTCTGACTCCCAGGCTCTTTCTACAAGGCCACGTTGTGTCCAAACTGGATTTGCAGGCAACTGGTCCCAGGGGTCAGATTTACTCCTGCAACTCTAGGGATGCTAGTAGTAGTGATAATATGTAATAATAATAATAATGATAATTATGGTACTTGTTAAGTGATACTATGTCCCAAGAACTGTTCTAAGCGCGGTTAATTAAGTAGGACACAGTCCCTGTCCCACATGGGGCTCCCAGTCTCAACCCCTATTTTACAGATGAGGTAGATAAGGCCCAGAGAAGTGAAGTGACTTGCCCAAGGTCACTCAGCAGGCAAATGGAGGAGCCAGGATTAGAACCCAGATCCTCCTGACTCCCAGCACCTTGCTCTTTCCACTTAATAATGATGTTATTTGTTAAGCACTTACTGTGTGCCAAGCACTGTTCTAAGCACTGGGAAAGATACAAGGTTTTCAAGTTGTCCCACTTGGGCTCACAGTCTTAATCACCATTTTATAGATGAGGTAACAGAGGCACAGAGAAGTTAAGTGACTTGCCCAAAGTCACACAGCTGACAAGTGATTTGGCCACAGTATTTCTCTCAGCATTGTGTTGGCTTCCAACAACAGTAATAGAACTACAGATGAATATTCAGATCCCAGAGAAACCTGCTTTATTTCTGCATTTGGGACATTTCCATTATCATCATCATCATCATATCATCATCATCACTGTTACTTATTAAGCACTTACTGTGTGCAGAGCACTGTACTGAGTGCTTGGGGAGAGAAGCTGCGTGGCTCAGTGGAAAGAGCCCGGGCTTTGGAGTCAGAGGTCATGGGTTCGAATCCCGGCTCTGCCCCTTGTCAGCTGTGTGACTTTGGGCAAGTCACTTAACTTCTCTGTGACTCAGTTACCTCATCTGTAAAATGGGATTAAGACTGTGAGCCCCACGTGGGACAACCTGATTCTCCTGTGTCTACTCCAGTGCTTAGAACAGTGCTCTGCACATAGTAAGCACTTAACAAATACCAACATTATTATTACAACATTCATTCATTCAATTGCATTTATTGAGCGCTTACTGTGTGCACAGCACTGTATTGAATGCTTGGAAAGTACAATTCAGCAACAAATAGAGACAATCCCTACCCAATACAAAAGAGTTGGGAGACACGTTCCCTGCCCACAGTGAGCTTACAGTCTAGAGGGGTGATGCATATGTAAAATTCTTTCTTCTCTTTGGAAGAGCAGGACAGTTATGTCAGAGTGAAATGGTGGGGGTGTTTACAGATGGATGAAAGTCCAGTGGGTGGACATTGTCCTTTACTCCCTTGTGTTTGTCTCCAGCAAGACATCCATCATGTTTCCCAAACTGGAAACTCGGAAAATGCTGTTGGTGCTTTTATGTGTGTTTGTTATTTCTGTGGTTTATAATTTTTCTACCAAATCAGCAAAGGTAATCGATGGGCTCTTCTCCACTTTTCTTTCAGAGCAGGGACTTCCCAGGGGGCCGGGATGTGGGGCTGGTTCTCTCACAGTCTTCCCGAGAGGTATTGACTCTGGAGGTGGCGGTGCCCCCGGCTGCCTCAGGGATGAGTGCTTGGGATTGGGGACCAGACCTCCTTGGCCCTGGTAGCCACGGTCTCGGGATTGAGGTATGTATCCAAAAGGCAGGGTTCAAAATGTAACTCTCGTTGTGTCGCAGTGCTAAACAGCCCCAGGCTGGGCACTGCAGAGAGACAAAAAAAAACAACCCAGAAAAGGGTTTACCGTGAGAGATTATTTTCATCGTTTGCCCGTAAAGCAGGATCAGATCTTAGATTTAATGGTCTGTACTGTCATTTTCTACAACATAGGAAGTTCTCTCTCTCTCTCATCCCTCTCCCTCTCTCTCTCTCAACCCTCTCCTCTCTCCTTCTCTCTTTCCTCTCTCTCCTTTTCACTTATACAGATATATATATAAATATATATATATAGAGAGAGAGAGAGATGAGATCTTCAGCTACTTAAAAGTGAAACTGTAATGTTATGATAGCCAATATTGTCTTAAGAAATATATTCCACTAAACCCCATTTGGCAAGAATATCAGTAAACTGTAATATTTGTCAGCTTGCAATGTCAAACCAAATTCTGAAATCCAAGTTCAGCACTGTTGACATTATTTTCTAGTTCAGTGTTGAGGAGTTCATCTGAGACTATTTCTTTGTGCAGGAAAGCCTTTTAGGGGCAGTGGAGGTTTTAAACGATGCTGAATTAAGGACGCAGTTTGATCTAGGAAGCTGGGACAGAATTTTGCTGGGACAACTGGAGCAGCTGTTTCAGGGTCCCTGGATTCTGGGGTCTTGAGCAGCTCCAGTGAAATTCCAGGTCTCAGCCCCAGTTCCAGACGGAACCGATCTGAGACAGCTGCATTTGGGCCGGGTAGAATAAATTTGTGTAGCTCCCACAGTGCCTGAGGTGTAAACCCCCTCAAGAGCCCCTGCAGCTGTACTGTGAGGCAGTTTGGCCTAGGTGAGAGAGCACAGAACTGGGATTAAGTAGGTACCTGGGTTCTGATCCCAACTCTGCCACTGGCCTACTGTGTGACCTTGGGGGAGTCACTTAACCTCTCTGAGCCCTTTCTGCTTAGGTTTGCCCCGTAGTTCTAGGGAAAGACTGAGGAAAAACTTTCACCTGGCAGATCAGGAGTTTCCTAAGGATTTATCCCAGAAGCCTGTGCTTAGACAGTGATGGATACCAGCTTTACCAGCCTGCTTTATGATCTTGGGCAAGTCACTTAACCTCTCAGGTCTCATCTATTACTCGGGTTTTGATTCCTGCTCTCTCTACCTGCGTGGGAGAGGGTCAGTGTCTGATCTCATTATGTTGTAATAACAATAATGATAATGATGGTATTTGCTAAGTGCTTACTACGTGTGCCAGGCAGTGTATTAAACATTGGGGTGGATACAAGCAAATCGAGTTGGACACAGTCCCTGCTCCATGTGGGGCTCACACTCTCAATCCCCATTTTATAGATGAGGTAACTGAAGCACAGAAAAGTGAAGTGATTTGCCCAAGGTCACACAGCAGGCAAGTGGTGAAGCCAGGATTAGAACCCATGACCTCCCAGGCCCATGCTCTATCCACTATGTCACGCTGCTTCTTTGAATCTACCCCGCTGCTTAGCCCAGTGCCTTGTACATAGTTAATACTTTGTAAATCCCATGAATAATAATAATGATAGTCATAATGTGGTATCTGTTGGGTGTTCACTCTGTGTCAAGCATTATTCCAAGTGCTGAGGTAGTTCAAATTAATTAGGTCAGTCACAGTCCCTGTCATACATGGGACTCACACTCTAAAGAGGAGGGAATAAGGTTTAATCCCCATTTTACTGATGAAACTGAGTCAAAGAGAAATTAAATGAGTTGACCAAGGGTGCGCAGCAGGTGTCAGAGTCAAGATTAGAATCCACGTCCTCTGACTTCAAGGCCCAGACCGTTTCCACTAGGCCACGTTGCTTCTCAATCCTATAACTAACCAGTTTAGAGTTGAAAATGAAATAAATTTTATCCGTGATTGGTCCTTGGGAAAAACCGTAATGGTGGGTAGTTTTTACCTTGAGCTTCCTGGAGGATAGATGCCCTGGTGGATACGTGCCAAAGAGGATAGATAATCTTAAACTCATTGTGGGCAGGAATGTGTCTGTTTATTGTTGTATCGTATCCTCCTAAATGTTTAGTACAGTGCTCTGCACACAGTAGGTGCTCAATAAATAGGATTGATTGAATGAATGACTGACTGAATGAATGAAAGAATAGAATCTGTGGTGGATAGAGGCCCTGGTGGGTAGATACCCTGGTGGAGAGATACTGTGGTGGATAAATGTACTGGTGGGTATGTGCCCTGGTCGATACTCTGGTGGAAGAACGCTCTGGCCCATAGATTCTCTGGTGGATAGATTCCTTGGTCGATAGTTGCCCTGGTGGATATGGGCCATGGTGGGTAAATGCCCTTATGGATAGGGAGTCAGAAGGACCTGACCTTGCCTCCTCCTACCTCACCTTATTTCTCTACGCCTACAGCCCAGCCCACCCACTTCGCTCCTCTAGTGCTAACCTTCTCACTGTTTCTCCATCTCTCCTATCTCACCATCGACACCTAGCCTATGCCTTGCCTCTGGCCTGGACTCCTTCCTTCCTCAAATCCGACAGCCACTCTCCTCCGCTTCAAAGCCTTATTGAAGGCATATCTCCTCCAAGAGGCCTTCCTAGACAAAGCTTCAGCTTTCCTCTTCTCTCACTCCCATCTGCGTTGCCCTAACTTGCTCCCTTTGCTCTTCCCTGCTCCCACCTCCACAGCACTTACACACATATCTGTTATTTTATTCACGTGTATTGATTTCTGTCTCCCTGCCTCTAGACTGTAAGCTTGTTGCGGGAAGGGAAAGTGTCTGTTTATTGTTGTATTGTTCTCACCCAAGTGCTTAGTACAGTGCTCTGCACACATTTAGTGCTCAATAAATACATTTGAATAAATGAATGAATGAGTGATAGATGCCCTGGTTGATATGTGCCCTGATCGATAGTTGGTGAATGGATGCCCTGGTCAATATTGGCCCTGGTGGATATATAATAATAATAATGATTGTGCTATTTAAGTACTTACTATGTGCCAAGCACTGTTCTAAGCCCTGGGGTGGATACAAGCAAATCAGGTTGGACACAGTTCCTGTCCCACATGGGACTTACAGTCTCAATCTCCATTTTACAGATGAGAGAACTGAGGCCCAGAGGAGTGAAGTGATTTGTCCAAGGTCACACAGCAGACATGTGGCAGAGCCGGAATTAAAACCCATGACCTTCTGACTTCCAGGCCTGTGCTCTATCCATTGCGCCATTCTGTTTCTCATACACCCTGGTGGGTAAATACTCAAGTGGAGAGATGCCCTGGTGGATAAATGTCCTTGGGGTTAGATATTCTGGTGGATAGATGCCATTGTGGATAGATAACCTGGAGACAAAGGACAACAACAAAAGGTGGCAATGATGGGGTCTCTGGAAGATCATGCTCTTCTTCTTTGTTTTCAGCCATATCGATACCCCAGCGAGTCTCCGTGCCCAACCACAGTCAAGCCAACCGTGACGCTCTCTGAAGTCGATCGGGAAATCGAGGAAATCATCGGTAAGCTGGACCAGCTGGCGCCTGACCGCCCGTTCACACAGATGAAAGCCACTACCAGCGCACAGCACAGTGTGGCCACCCTCCTTCACCCTCGAGACACATTCTGCGTCGGAGAGCAGCTCGAGATCCACGTGGAGGCCCGGGACCACTGGGGACACCCGAAGGAGTACGGCGGCGATTTCCTGAGAGCCAGGATCTCCACCCCACACCAGAAGGCGGGAGCCTCGGGAAGGGTGGAAGACTTCCACAACGGCACCTACCTGGTCTCCTTCACGCTGTTTTGGAAGGGCCGAGTCTCCGTGTCCCTGTTGCTCGTCCACCCCAGCGAAGGGACATCCGCACTGTGGAGAGCCAGGAAAAGAGGCTACGATAAGGTCATCTTCACAGGCAGTTTCCTCAACGGATCGTCATACGTCAACACCGAATGTGGCTTCGCCCTCGACTCAGGGGCTGAGTCTTGTCAGTACCTGGATCGGCGCGAGCAGCAGGCATTCTACTGTGTGAAGCCACCGCACGTGCCATGTGGTGCCCTGACCCACTTGAAGTCCAAGAATAAACCGGTGTCTTATCTCAGTCCCCAGGAAAGCAGCCTCTTGGTCTTGTAAGTGAAGCTTTCCACATCCTTACCGGCCTGTCAGGGCCACAGTTAGACATGATGTGGACCCAGAACTTCTGTTACCCAGTGCTTTTCGTGGCTGAGGGTCTGGGGCTCCATTTCTTCTCCATAGTGAAGCGGCCCCAGTGTGGCCTCAGAAGGGATTTGGAAACCTCATGAGGTCTGGGTAGTCCTGAAGCACCCAGTGCTGTGCCCAAGACCCCTGCCCACCTTCACTTTCAGTGCCCTCATCTCCAGCTAGACCCCCTCTCCTTCACCTACACTCTACCCTCCTCAGAGAGCTCCAGCCACTGACCTCAGCCTCCCTCCCAGTACTCTCCCTGGCCAGAGATTAAAGAAATCCAACACAAAGGGGTCAACTGACCCAGCGCCCAAGGAGTTCCATCCCTCTGTGGCTGCTCCAGGTGTGTCTATGGTGTCTAACCTGCAGCACCCATTAGATGTGGCATGTGAGCTGGCAGGTGGTCCATTGACATTTCTGTCTGTTGAAGGGCCAACATGAATCGTGCCATTGAGAAAAAGTTTGGAGTCATTGAGGTGTTGCAGTGTAAGAGTAAGTTTTCCCCCAGCTCCTGGGGTGGGGGCGATCGGGACTTGAGGCCGGTATATGCCGATCTGACAGAACTCCTGGCCGCCTCTCTCCCGACCTGGGGGCCGGGCGACCCTTTGGCCCAGAACAGGAAGTTATTTGGAATAGAGTTCGCCGTGGCTCTGGGCGCCAACGGGCTGAATCCTATCTGAGCCTTTTTTCGGGTGGCCGCCACAGAGCCTAAGATTCATCTGGAGAGTGACCAGCACTTCATAACTCTTAAATGATGTACTGCTGGCCACTGGGTCTCCAGCTGTCCATCTTATCATCTCTTCCCATAGAGAACCTCAGCAGTTTGTTGGAATTTCTCTAAGACTCTCTCCCAGTGGAGAATTCACCTGGCCCCGCAGACTATGGCAGTGAGAACACCATACTCACGGAGCTGCCTCCACTGAGCAGGCCTCCTCCCTCCCCCCTCACCACGCTCTAGGGTAGAGACCCCCTGGGTGGACAGGTGGAGAGGTGATGGTTAAGACAAGGGGGAGGTGGGGTTAGGATATCTGAATCTGTGCCACTTAGGTCCTTCAGCAAACCAAATTACGGCCCCACGAGAGAAATGCAGGATCGGGCAGCGCTTCCCATTCCCCAGTGGATTCGCCTGGCAAGACAGGTGGACTCCGGTTTTCTGCCACATGTCACAGTTCCAGACCCTGGACCGGATCAATGCCTGTTTGGAGGGGAAACTCATCTACCTCCTCGGAGATTCCACACTCCGCCAGTGGATGGAATACTTGGTGAAACATGTCCCCAGTGAGTTTCCCTCTGAGTTCTGTCCTTGCTCCTCACCCTGGGCTTTGTCTTTCTCCAGGATAATAAAAAAAAGATGGGGGTGTTTTCAGGCCTTTAAACCCCAAACTCTTAGCACTGTTACTCCAGGAACAGAGAATGACTTTGCTTTCCGGAGGGAACGGAGCGTTTGATATTTCCCACTGCTGTTGGGGAAATAGGGGTGAGGGGAGTTGGGAGAGTTGGATCTCTGACTGTAAGGTGACAGTTTTGTTACTTGTTTTCCCGGTGGTGTCTGTCATCAGCACTGAAGTCTGTGAGTCTCCAAGGGATTGGAAAGCTCCAGCCTCTGCTCGCTGTGAACCTGAGAAGAAAGATCCAAGTTCATTGGCAAAGACACGGCTATCCCTTGATCGGGTCAGCTAACTATTCGGCCAAAGTCAACACGTATCTGGACCAGGTCATTGACGGGATAGCAGGCGAGAGAAACACGGTGGTTGTGGTCACCCTCGGCCAACACTTCCGACCCTTCCCCATCGACATATTCATCCGCAGGGCCATCAACATCCGTGAAGCCGTCCGGCGCCTGCTCCTCAGGAGCCCGGACACCAAAGTCATCCTTAAGACCGAAAACATCAGGGAAATGTTGGCAGAGCCAGAGAGATTCGGCCACTTTCATGGCTACATGCAGTACCTCGCCATGATGGACATTTTCAGGGATGTCCCTGTGGGGGTCATCGATGCCTGGGACATGACTGTGGCATTTGGCACAAACGATGTTCACCCTCCCGAACACGTGGTTGGGAACCAGATTAACATGTTCCTAAACTACATTTGCTAATGGTTTGGCACATTAAAACATAGGAAAAGAAATCCCAGCTTGGGGCAGACCATCCAGCTGCATACCATTTTTCCAAATATCCTCTATTGTCTCCCTCAGTTGCCCAGGGAGATGGCCACTGGCCACCACTGCAGGCATCAATGCCACCACAAGTGCTCCAAGCCCTTTGGCCTGGGGCTTCCGTGGCTCAGTGGAAAGAGCACGGGCTTTGGAGTCAGAGATCATGGGTTCGAATCCCGGCTCTGCCACTTGTCAGCTGTGTGACTGTGGGCAATTCACTTCACTTCTCTGTGCCTCAGTTACCTCATCTGTAAAATGGGCATTAAGACTGTGAGCCCCACGTGGAACAACCTGATTCCCCTGTGTCTACCCCAGCACTTAGAACAGTGCTCTGCACATAGTAAGCGCTTAACAAATACCAACATTATTATTATTATTATTCTCACCCCTGTGGCCAAAAGCTCAGGGGGCTGCAGTCTGTCAGGGGCCACTGGGACAGGGACTATGGCTTAGTGGCAAGGCCAGGGGCTTGAGAGTCAGAGGACGTGGGTTCTAATGCTGGCTCCGCCACTTGTCTGCTGTGTGACCTTAGGAAAGTCACTTCACTTCTCCGTGTTTCAGTTCTCCCTCTGTAAGATGGGGATGAAGACTTTGAGACCTAGGAGGGACCACCTGATTACCTTGTATCTACCCCAATGCTTAGAACAGTGCTCCGTACAAAGTAAGTGCTTAACAAATACCATAATTAATTATTATTATTACTGGAGAAAGCAGATGGCAGCACCAGAGGAGAAGAGAAGAAGAAAGTAGGTTCTTGGGGGAAGTTGTTGGTGGGTAGCAGGAGATTCCCAATCTTTCTCCCCTTCCTCTTCAGCCACCACATCTCCCTCTTCCCATTCTGGCTCAACCTGACTTTTTAACTCCAGGTATGTGGTGGAGGGGGAGGGATCTGTCACTTTGGAACACTGAGAGGTAACGGAAGAGGCCAGAGGGGACTTGGATCGCTTGGGAGTGCGGGAAGACTTCTGTGGGGAAGGACTGGGATGTGGAGAGCGGGGCTAGAGAAGACCCAAGATCAACGAACCCTGGGGGTGGGGATGGGGAAACAGGCATACCTGGTACATACCTGGTTGGAGCAGGGCTAGTTGTTCAGGGCACGGCAGAAAAGCAGTCGAGCACATGACTTCTGGGGTTTTTCCAGGAGAGGTGGTTTTTCTATAATGGGTGACCAAGTAAGTTCTATCAATGTTTAGAGCGAGACAGAGTGGGTCAGAAGGAGATGGGATGCCAGCCCCCAGCTTCGGAGGAAGTATTACCAGTCCATTACAGTTTCGGGTTAACATTGCACCTGTGGATAAATTGTTCTCCTCGGGGATTTCCCCAGTCCATCGAGTGATGAATAATGATGTACAATGAACCAACCATCCCATGGGCACGGAGTAACAACCCCTTTCCAATCCCATTCCCAAACCCAGAACCAGCCCCACGGTCACCCCCTCCGACTCCACAGGCTGTCGCATTCTCTCCTATCACCCGTGGCTTTGGGGAATGGGCAGGGTCTTGGTCTGATGGACTTGGACAAGCCAGGCAGTGGCCACTGTGTGTCCACCAGAGAGTGACCGGGAAGATTGCAGAGATGATGGGTGGCAGGATGACAGGCCCAGTAGACTCGAAATCCATTTCTCTCTGACTTCCCCCTACCCATAATTTATATTAGCATTTGTCTTCCCACCTAGACTGAAAGGTCCTTGAGGGCAGGTAATGTGTCTACTAACTCTATTGACCTCTCTCAAGTCAATCAATCAATCAACTGTATTCATTGAGTGTTTACCGTATGCAGAGCACTTTACTAAACCCTTGGGAGAGTACAATGTAACAGAGCTGGCAGACATGTTCCCTGACCACAAAGATTGAATTAGGTGGTGCACACTGAGCAGTAGGCTGTACACTTCTTGAGGGCAGGAATCAGGTCTGTTAACTCTATTTTATTCTCCCAAGTCCTTAATAGAGTGCTCTGCCCAGAGTAAATGATCAATTAATACTACTGATTGATCAACTGATTGGTTGGGTACCACCCAACGTAGCTGTACTGAGCTTCAACCTTATGAAACTGAGCTCCTTTTTTTATATTATTAAATGCTTCCTATGTGCTAGATACCCTCTCAGGGTCACACCTGGAGAGTTTTCAGCAGTCTCGACTACTGGCGGGAGAGTCAAGCAGAGGCCTACCCATTCCATTCCCAGCTTGGTCAGTGGCTACCGAGTGGAAGGCAAGCTGCTACAAGTCAAAACTCCCCTGTGCTGGGCAGCAGCGGCATGGGATAGAGTCGAGGGGAGAGACTTGTTTACTGCACGGAAGGAGGTAATGGTAAACCACTTCCGGATATTTACCATGAAAATTCTATGGATCCATTACCAGAATGATGGCAGATGGAGGTGGGGCATTCTGGGAGAGATGTGTCCGTGGCGTCACTATGGATCAGACACGACTCGACAGCATAATACAACAACATGTACTAGGTAGTAAGATACTAAGCATTGAGGCAGATACAATATTATCACGTTGGGCAGGGTCCCTGTTGAACATAGGGTTCACGTTCTTAATCCCCATTTTACAGATGAGGTAACTGAAGCACAGAGAAGTAAAATTACTTACCCAGGGTCAAACAGTGAACAAGTAGTAGAGCCGGGATTATAACCCAGGTCCGCCTGACTCGTAGGCCCACGCTTTATACCCTAGGCCCTGCTCTATCCCATACTCTATCTACCAGGCCATACTACCTTGTGAGCGGGCATATGTCTACCAACTCTGCTGTGCTCTCCCAAATGCTTAGTATAGTGCTCTGTCTACAGTAAGTGCTGAGTGAATGCCACTGATGGATTGATTGATTGATTGGTTGATTCCAGCACCTCATTGTTTGTGATTCTAATAATGTTGGTATTTGTTAAGCGCTTTACTATGTGCAGAGCACTGTTCTAAGTGCTGGGGTAGACACAGGGGAATCAAGTTGTCCCACGTGGGGCTCACAGTCTTCATCCCCATTTTACAGATGAGGGAACTGAGGCACAGAGAAGTTAAGTGGCTTGCCCACAGTCACACAGCCGACAAGTGTCAGAGCTGGGATTCGAACTCATTACATCTGACTCCAAAGCCCGTGCTCTTTCCACTGAGCCACGCTGCTTTCCATTCTGTCTTGCCATTTGATGTTGAGTGTCCCAGAAATGAGCCAGATGGAAGGTTCCAGGAGCCGGATGTGGGTACTGGAAACTCTCCAGGTGTGACCCTGAAAGGGGAACACTAAGAGTACTACTGAAATTTGTTGAGCATTTACTAAGTGCCGAGGTAGATACAAGATAACCAGTTCTGACACAACCCTGTCCCTCATCAGGCTCACAGTTTAAGAGGGAGAACAGGTATTAAATCCCCATTTTACAGATGAGGCACAGATATGTTAAATGACTTGCTCTACATCATACTACAGACAAGTGGTGGAGCCTGGATTAGAACCTAGGTCCTCTGATGCCCAAGAATAAACGCTATCCATTAGGCCACACTGCTTCTGTCTGAGCAGGTGGGTGTGTTCCACCCCAGGCCGGTCTCACAAAATCAGCATCAGAATAACTTTCTGGGAAGACACAGGCAGGACAATCGATGTTCTTGATAACTTTTCCTCACCCTTTTTGACCCCTTGAAACTAGGATTATTTTTCCTTCTGCATTGCTTTAGCGCTCTTCTTTTTCACATCCAAATCTTCCCTCTACTCCCCCCAGCCCCTATTTACACCCAGCTTTTCTATATCTGATTCCCCAAATCATAATAACACAGAGACCATCTCATCAATATAACATAGGCAAATACTGTGAGAAGGCAGGTGGCAGACAGACCACAAGTTATGAGAGATCATATTCAGTATATAAACACCACTCCCATGGGAAACAAATATTCCAGAAAGCAAATTTCTTCAACCTCTGCTCTCAGTTGTAAAAGGGACTGCCGGGATTCATCTTCCCTTCTTCCTCCTGCTCCTAATTGCATGTCATGTTCCATTAGACGTGGCATGGCCCTGTGGATAGAACCCAGGCCTGGGAGTCAAAAGGATCTGGGTTCTAATCCCAGCTCTGCCACTTGTCTGCTGGGTGACCTTAGTCAGGTCACTTCTCTCCTCTGCGCTTCCATTATCTCATCTGAAAATGGGGATTAAGACTGTGAGTCCTGTGCGGGACAGGGACTCTGTCCAACCTGACAACCTTGTATGTACCCCAACGCTTAGTATGGTGCTTGACACATAGTAAGCACTTAAAAATACCATAAAATAAGACAAACAAATGTTACCCACACAAGGCAGGTGGAAGAGTCTGGATTAGAACCTAGATCTCTTGAATTCTAGTCCCAGACTCTTTCCCCTAGGGCACACAGCACCCACGCACAATCTACGATTAGTGCATCATTGATAACACACCCATTGAGGAGGATTTCAGCCTTTTTAGAACCCATGACCTTCTGACTCCCAGGCCCATTCTCTGTTCACTGTTCCATAATGCTTCTCTATAGCGGCACATATTCTCTGCGTACCCTTCGGAGATGACAGATGGCACAGATGCTCTGCACACAGTAAGTGCTCAATAAATACCATTATTTGATTGATTGATTAAATGGCAACTCTTTAGCACTCAGTGAAAGGGGAATATAGGGGTGCGGAGGCAGGGGGCTTCCAATCTGAACTAGAAAGGACAAAAGGAAGCAGGACCTGAGGATCCTCGGGGGCTGAGGTTGCTGCAGTGGTCCCAGGAGGTGGGACGAGGAACCGGGATGTGGTTGGGAACAGAAGCCGCTTGGCGGTCTGCACCTCACACTCAAGCTGGAGCTCTCAGGGAGGGGCTGGGGATCAAAGGCTCTGCGTGTAGTTTCTGCCTCCAAGATCTAACCTGTTTCCTCAGAGTCAGAGCAGGCACCGTGCCATGATGATGTCAGAGTTTTGCACTTGGAGCCGGTTCCCATGATCGGCGACTGATTCCCCTCCACCGTGGAATTGCCGGACCACCCCTGGGGAAAGGGGGCCAGCCAGGTGAGTGGGTGAAAGCAGCCCATTTATCTCTTTTCTCATCTATAGAGAGAAGATTCTATAGAACTCCCCCCCTAGACTGTAAACTCGTTGTGGGCAGGGAATGTGTCTGTTTTACTGTTATATCGTACTCTCCCAAGCACTTAGTGCTCTGTACTTAGTACTTAGAACTTACTACTTAATGCTTAGTACTGTGTACTAAGCACCCCCCACAGTAAGGGCACAATAAATATGGTTGAATGAGTGAATGAATAAAAACTGGGTGCTGTGGTTCCTGACCACCTTCTTTCCTTCCCACCCCCAATCCCAGGTGCGGACCACTCGGTCGGTTGGGTTGTAGTGTTGGCTGTATAAATATTTAATGAGCACCCATGCTCATTACAAAGCAAAGTGACATTTCCCGCCTGTAAACAAGGAATTTACAGTCTAATGGGTCCTACCTGTTTTCTTTTTCTTTTCCTCTCTTTTATCTGAAGCAGCAGAAAGTGTTGAGAAGAGATAGAATGAAGCAGGAGTGTTGAAAATTGAGTTATGACCAAGAATGGGCATTTTCATTTGGGAGAGTACAATGCATTGACACTTCCTTCTTCGCAGGCGCTAGACCAAATGGTTAACCGTACTGGAAAATATCATTCCTTGAACGGATTATCACAAGCATGGTTTGATGGATAGAGCCTGGAATTGACTCAGGAGACCCGGGCTCTAGTCCCAGCCCTGTCACTTGCCTGTGGTGTGACTTTGGGCAAGTCCCTTACCTTCTGTGGGACTCCATTTTCTCAACTGTCAAATAGGGATGAGATACCTGCTCTCCCTCCCTCTTAGACAGGGGCAGGGACTGTGTCCCATTGAATTTTCTTTTATCTACCCCTGCACTTAGCAGAGGCCTTGGCGGACAGCAAGGGCTTAGTAAATGTCATAATTATTAAGGGTTTAGGACACTGCTCCCCAAACAATAATGATAATAATGATGGAGTCTCCCCTTGAGAGTGACAGAGGAGTCTCAGCACAGGGCTTAGCTCTGTCCAGGGAGGGATCAAGTCCAGAAACCCCTCCAAGCACAGATGAACCGAGAGCTTTCGGTCCAGCTCAGAGCAGAGGCAGAGAGTGGAGTCTCCACGGGCTCCTGGGTCTTTCGGGGCTGTAACTGTCCATCTGGGTTGGTGGCATGCTTTTTTGGAAGAATCTCAAGAGGGTCCAGCTGGGAAATATCCCAGAGGAGAAGCTTGGGCATCTTGGAACCTCCAGATGATGAACATGTCTGATGTTTTGGAGAGGGGAACATCCAGGCTGTTGTAGGTAGCATCTCTGGATCAATGCCGGAACTGGACCTTTCTGACTGACAGTAGCCTGAGCCAGTAGAGGAAACACGTTCATTAATTAATTAATTAATTCAATAGTATTTATTGAGTGCTTACTATGTGCAGAGCACTGTACTAAGCGCTTGGAATATACAATTCGGCATACATTCAGCTTGAACTTGGCACAGGAAGTGCCACCTCACAGGAAGCTTGCAGCATAAGCTTGGTTCCAAGCCGAACGCAAGGGCAACAGTGCTAGAAGAGTTTCTTCCTGTCAGGAGAGAAACTGGAGAGGTAGAGTGGGGGAGGAATGTGAGTTATGAGTACTTATTTGGAAGGACTAGAGAAAAAGCTTATGTTTCCTAGTTCTGACCCTTCCTGCCCAGGTCAGACCCTCTAGACTGTAAGCTTGTTGTGGGATGGGAAAGTGTTTACCCACACTGCTCTATTGTGCTCTTTCAAAGGATTAATATAGTCCTCTGCATGCAGTAAGTGCTCAATAAATACAATTGATTGATTGATTGTATGTGGGTGGTCCACCTCGTTGAAAGAACATGGCCTAGTGGATAGAACAAGGACCTGGGATTCAGGAGGACCTGAGTTCTAATTCCGGTTCTGCTGCTTGTCTGCTGTGTGAACTTGGTCAAGTCACTTCATTTCTCTGTGCCTCAGTTATCTCACCTGCAAAATAGGGATTAATACTGTGAGCCCTATGGGGAACATGGACTTTGTCCAACCTGATTATCTCAAATCTACCCTAGCATTTGGTAGAGTGCCTGGCACATAGTAAACGTTTAAAAAATACCTTAGGGGGAAAAAAAAAAACTGCAGCAACCAACTTCTACTGTTCACTTTCCAAAGGCTGCTTTCCCACTGTTTTCAAACATGCTCATGTATTCCCCTATCCTAAAAAAAAAACAAAAAAACTTCCTTTGACAACATGGCTCCTTCCAGTTCTCTCTCCCTTCCTATCGGTCCTCTCCAAGTTCCTTAAGCGAGTTGCCTACACCCACTGCCTTCACTTCATCTCCACCAGTTCCTCCTTAATCCCCTCCAGTTGAACTTCTGTCCCCTTCATTCCAAGTAAACTGCCCTTTGAGAAGTTTCCAAAGACCTCATTTTTGCTATATTCCATCCTAATTCTCCTCAACCACTCAGATGCCTTCAACGAGGTGGACCACCCACATGCAATTAATCAATTGTATTTATTGAACATTTACTGCATGCAGCGGACTATACTAATCCCTTGAGAGAGTACAATAGAGCAGTGTGGGTAAACACTTTCCCTGCCCAAAACAAGCTTACAGTGTAGAAGGTCTGACCTGGGCAGGAAGGGTCAGAACCAGGAAATCTAAGCTTTCTCTCTAGTCCTTCCAATTGCAAGATCTCTGCTGGGACTCTGAGCAAATCTGATGATCGATTTATCTTGTCTCTAACTTGGAACCTGGTTTGTGAAAATGGTACCATAATGATGGAGGTGAACGGGATCTAGAGACAAACTGAATGTGGAGGCTAAAGTCAGAGAGCAGGCAATTTTTACACCAAGGTTGTGAGTTTCTGGAACGGGGAGGATAGTAATGGTGTTACCCCTGATGGTCAAGTTAGGAAGAGAACTAAGTTTAGGAGGAAATATGAAGATTGGAGAAGCAGCGTGGCTCAGTGGAAAGAGCACGGGCTTTGGAGTCAGGGCTCATGAGTTCGAATCCCAGCTCTGCCACTTGTCGGCTGTGTGACTGTGGGCAAGTCACTTCACTTCTCTGCGCCTCAGTTCCCTCATCTGTAAAATGGGGATGAAGACTGTGAGCCCCTCGTGGGACAACCTGATTCCCCTATGTCTACCCCAGCGCTTAGAACAGTGCTCGGCACATAGTAAGCGCTTAACAAATACCAACATTATTATTAACATTATTAGTTTAGTTATTGGCCTACTGTGATTAAGGGGCCAGAGAGTCACCCATGTGGAGCTATCCTGGATGTAGGAAATAAGGCAAGATTGAAAGAGAGGAAAGTAATTAGGCAATCAATCGAAGAGATAGCATGACCTTGTAGAAGGAATTTCTAATTTTGGCTCCACCGCTGGTCTGCTGTGTGATCATGGGCAAGTCAGTCAACTTCTCTGTGCCGTAATTTCCTCATCTGTAAAATCGGGATGAAAACTGTGAGCCCAGTGTGGCAAATGGACTTTGTCCAAACTGATTGGCCTGTATCTAGCCCAGTGCTTAGTAATGATAATAATAATGTTATAATAATAATGTTGGTATTTGTTAAGCACTTACTATGTGCAGAGCAGTGTTCTAAGTGCTGGGGTAGATACAGGGTAATCAGGTTGTCCCACGTGAGGCTCACAGTCTTAATCCCCATTTTACAGATGAGGTAACTGAGGCACAGAGAAGTTAAGTGACTTGCCCACAGTCACACAGCTGACGAATGGCAGAGCCGGGATTCAAACCCATGACCTCTGACTCCCAAGCCCGTACTCTTTCCACTGAGCCACGCTGCTTCTCTAAGCATTTATTATGTGTTCTAAGCACTGGGGTGGATACAAGCAAATCGGGTTGGACATAGTCCCTGTCCCACATGGGGCTCACAGACTCAATCCCCATTTTACAGATGTGGTAATGAGGCACAGAGAAGTGAAGTGACTTGCCCAAGGTCACACAGAAGACAAATGGATTAGAGCTGGGATTAGAACGTTTGACCTTCTGACTCCCAAACCCTTGCTCTATCCACTACCCCATATTGTTTCTATGAGCCATAGTGCCTGGCGCATAGTAAGAAATAAACAATTTTTTTTTTCAAAAAAAGAGAGGACTAGTGGCTGAAGACGTGTGAGCATATTAGACTCTCCAAGAGAGTGAGTGTCAAGTGAGAAGAACTGTGGACCCAGAACTGAGTCTTGTGGATCACCCCACTGAAAGGTGAGTAAAAGAAGAAGCGGAAACGAAGGAGGTGAGAACGAGTGGTCAAAGAGGTAGAGAGAAAACCAGGGAACTGCTATCACTGAAACCAAGGCCAGAGAGAATTTCTAAGTGTGGGGTTTGATGGACAGTGTTAAAAGGCCACAGGGAGATGAAGGAGGAGTAGGACAGAGTAGAAGTTAGACAACTTGGCCAAAAGGAGGTCAGGGGAGACCTTGGTGACGCAGGATCAGTGGAGAGCAGCGGGGGAAACTCAGACTGTGGGGGTTAGAAAAGGGAGTCAGTAGAGAGGAAGTGAAGGTAGTGGCTTTATATTTTCATTGGAGGACTTTGAACAGGAGTGCCCAGAGAGAGATGGGGCAGTCAGTGGGGAGTGGGGTGGTGCCAAGAGGAGACTTTCTTAGCTTGTGAGAGACGAGCTTGCTTAAAGGTAGAGGAAAAGGAACCAAAGGAGAGCGAGAGGTTGAAGATCACAGAGAGGTAAGAGGGGAGGCCCAGAGAGATGAGAGGTGTTGAGACTGTAAGCTCGTTGTGGGCAGGGAATGTGTCTACCCCCTTTGTTGCACTGTACTCTCTCAAACACTCAGTAAAGTGCTCGGCACACAGTAAATGCTAAATAAATATCGTTGATTGATTGATTGATTGAAGTCATAGGCAGAGGGGTTAGATTTTCGGAGTGGATGAGAGGGCTCCTCTTGAGAGGAAGCCGGGAAGGAGAAAGTGGATGGGGTAGCAGGAGATCACTGAAGAGGTTAGTGGTCCATAGTAAAATATGAATCACTCAATCACTGGTATTTATTGAGTGGTTACTGAGTGTAGAGAACTGTACTAAACACTTGGAAGAGTCCAGTGCAACAGAATTGGTAGATACATGGACAGAATTGGTAGATAGTGGATAGAGCACGGGCCCGGAAGTCAGAAGGCTCTAGGTTCTAATCCCGGCTCTGCCACTTGTCTGCTGTGTGGTTTGGGCAACTTACTGAACTACTCTGTACCTCAGTTACCTTATCTGTAGAAGGGTATTAATAATGTGAGCCTCATGTGGGACATGGACTGTGTCCAACCTGATTAATTTGTGTCTACCCCAGCGCTTAGTACAGTGCCTGGCAAATAAAAAGCACTTTACAAATATCATTTAAAAAAAAACTTTTCCCTGACCACAAGGAGCTTGCAATCTAGAGGAGGAGACAGACATTAAAGTAAATTCTGGATGTATATATATATATATACATATATACTCATATATATATGAGTGCTGCAGGACTGAAAGTGGAGTGCATATGAAGTACTTAAAGGGTACAAATCCAAGTACAAGGGTGATGCAGAAGAAAGAGGAAGTAGGGGAAATGAAGGCTTAGGGAAGGCCTCTTGGAGGAGATGGGATTTTAATAAGGATTTGAAAGTGGGGAGAGCGGTGGTCTGTGAGTTGTGAAGGGGGAGGTAGTTCTAGGCCAGAAGCAGGATGTGGAAGGGAGGTCGGTGGCGAGATTGATGAGATCGAGGTACAGTGAGTAGGTTGGCATTAGAAGAGTGAAGTGTACGGGCTTGGTCGTGGAAGGAAATTAGTGAGGTAAAATAGGAGGGGGTAAGGTGATTGAGTGCTTTAAAGCAAATGGTAAGAAGATACTGTTTGATCCAAAAGTGGATGGGCAACCACTAGGGGTTCTTGAGGAGAGGGGAAATATGGATTGATTGGTTCTTTAGAAAAATGATCTGGGCAGCAGAATCGAGTATGGACTGGAGTGGGGAGAAACAGGAGGCAGGGAGGTCAGCAAGGTGGCAAATTCGGTAGTCAAGGTGGGATAGGATAAGTGCTTGAATAACTTGATAGCAGTTTGGATGGAAGGGAATTTAGCCCTTTTATGAAGGTAGATCCAAAAGGCATTAGTGACATCTCGAATATGTGGGTTGAATGAGAGATCTGAGTAGCGGAAAACGCCAAGGTTATGGGCGGCTAAGACAGGAAGGATGGTGGTGCTATCTACAGTGATGGGAAAATCAGGGTGGCGACAGGGTTTGGGTGGGAAAATGAGGAATTCTGTTTCAAACATATTTAATTTGATGTGTTGGTGGGATATTCAAGTAAAGATGTCCTGAGGGCAGGAGGAAATGTGAGACTGGAGAGGAGAGAGATCAGCCCTGGAGATGAAGATTTGGGAAATCATCCACATAGAGATGGCAGTTGAAGAACTGGGTGTGAACAAGTTCTCTGAGGGAATAGGTGGAAATGGAAAATAGAAGGGAATGCAGAACTGAGCCTTGGAGGACTCCCACAGTTCAAATGTGAGACTCTATCTTTAGTCCTCTATCTTGCCAACAAAGAAATTATCAAGGCCATCAGGGATTGGCTAACGAGAAGTCTGGGACACTTTGGGAGGGAGTTAAAGGTCTGGAACCGTCAGGTGGGGCTGTAGGGGTGGAGATCAACGTGAGAGGCAAAGTGCTGTTCCTGAGCAAAAGGAAAGGCAGAGTTAGAGCTTGTGAGAGTGTGAATTGCAGTGGTGGAGATTGGCCTAATTTCTGGATTTCTAACAACTCTCAGATGCATGAGGGCAGGAGAGGAGGAAATGAGGTAAGAAGGGGCACAGGGTTCGGGGGTTGCCAGGTAGAATAAAAGACAGGGGGACAGTGGGGCAAGTGAATCAAATTTATTTCAAAGGGCTGTAACAGAGCACAGTCTAACGCTCCCCACCTGGTGACCTCTATGGCCATGAGCCATGAGGCCACACATATCCTTGGCCCCAGTGTCCGTCAGCTTGGTCACAGTAACCATCCTTGACTGTACAGCTCCCAAGCATATCCAATGGGACAGACCAGTGGCCCACTTGCTCTGGACACCAGTCTGATCCTGCATCTGGCAGAGGAAGCAGAGTGGCCTAGTGAAAAGAGTACAGGTTTAGGAGTCAGAGGCCTCGGGTTCTAATCCCAACTCTGCCACATGTCTGCTGTGTGACCTTGGGCAAGTCACTTCACTTCTCTGTGCCTCAGTTACCTCATCGTAAAATGGGGAATAAAACTGTGAATCAAATGGGACAGGGACTGTGTCCAACCTGAATTCCCTGTATCTACCCCAGCACTTAGAACAGTACTTGGCATGTAGTAAGCGCTTAACAAATTCCACAATTGTTATCATTATTATTATTATTATCCATTGGAGACTAGCCTGCAAAGCAAACTCCATTTCCTCAAGACCAACTGGGTGTTCCCAACCCCTTGATCCAAGAGAACAATGCTTATTTGGGGAAGCCACACTGCCTCCCCAATTTCAGCAAGCCTGACCAGATTCCAGCAGGATGTCGTGTCTGGCCTGTAAGCTCACTGTTTGCAGAGGATATGTCAGTTATATTGCTATATTGTACTCTCCCAAGCGCTTAGTACCGTGCTCTGCACACAGCAAGTGATCAATAAATATGATTGATTGATTGATTAAGGGGCTCTGGGTGAGTGTCGAGTTGGTGCTTAATCAACAGTTGATGAATTTATATTTTAGAAGAAAGGGATTGGGAGGAGGTATGAGACATTTCTTTCCATTTAAGCAGGCCATTTCTGTGGTGGGTGATGAATCCCCGTGACATTCAGCTTAATTGACTTGCAGCCAATGCTCATAAGGGACATCCCTTAAGACTGTGAGCCCTATGAGGGAAAGGGACTGTGTCCTAACTGATTACATTGTATCCTCCCTGGTGCTTAGTACAGTGCTTGGCTCAGAGCAAGCTCTTAACACATACCGCCATGATGATATCTGCCGTTGGAACAATCTAAGTTTGGATAACACTAGTAGCATCTGAAAGCATACAACATTTACAACCATGGGGTAAGGAGGAAATGCAAGGAGGAAATCAGGCGGTCACATTGACCAAGTGGCAAAGAAAGCCACAGTCAACAGTGAAAAAACCAACCCAATGAACAATAAACAAAATAATCCAAAATTTTGGAGTCAAACACAAATCACTAATGGTAAGGGACAGATGGCACAATGGAACGAGGGAATCGAGGAGAGCCAATGTCAAGAACCATAAAAATGATCTCCTTAAGCCTATTTCAGGACACAGTCTCTTTGCTCTTCTTGTCAGTGGGCTATCCTGGGTTCTTGGATATCCATTGAAGGGGGCAACACTCCAGAGTTGTCCATTGAGATCTGCCTAGCGGCCATAGCCCCCCTGAGTTTGGAGGTGTTTGGAAGTACTCTCTCCCCTCTCCTCATTTGTTCTCCACTTGTTCACAGTAGAATGAGGGCCAGGTCTTCCTTCTGGAACAGGGGAAAATTCAGGAACTGCCATCAAAGTTGAAATGGTTACTAAAGGAATAGGTTTAAGAGAGGTCAAGGTCCGATCCAGGGCCCCAGTGACTGCTGGCTAATACAAATGCCAGCTTCCCGACCCTGCCATCCCTGGACAACACTCTAAGACCTTGGGTTCATTGGGGGGTCTCAAAGGCCGTGCCAAGCGGCCTGGGTAGGCTGAGACCCCTGTCATCATGTGGGCCCACCCATGGCCCTTTGCCCATTATTTGCAAATGCTGGTGCCCCAATCCTCTCATCCCCAGAGGTCCCTGCTGAGGATGGGGAAACATGGGAGACTCCAAGACTGCTCTGGGGGGGCCTCAGCCATGGGGTGGGGTAGATCGAGGCCCACAGCTGCACTTGTTCAGTGGCAGAGTGCCCTTTGCCGCCTATACTGGGACCTCTGGAAGACCACCAAATCAGGGAGAGACATTCACAGAACGAGAGAGCAAGAGAGAGACAAAGAATGAGACAATGAGACAGAAAAAGAGAGACACAGAGGGAAAGAGAGAAAGAGGGATGGACACAGAGACAGAGACAGAGAAACAGAAAGCCCAAGAGAGATACGAAAAGCTGGGAGGCAGGGAGAAATGGAGAGCCAGCAGGTGAAAACAGAACTCAGTTTAGAACAGCGTTCAGTGCTTAGAACAGTGCTTGGCACATAGTCAGCACTTAACAAATGCCATCATTATTAAAAATGGACTGAGAGGGGTAACAGGAGATAGAGATAAATTCTTTCATTCATTTAATAATATTTATTGATTGCTTACTGTGTGCAGAGCACTGTACTAAGCACTTGGGAAAGTACAGTGCAGCAATAAAGAGAGATGATCCCTGCCCACAGCAAACTCACAGTCTAGAGGGAATAGTAATGACATTTGATAAGTGCTTACTGTGTGCCAGGCACTGCACTAAGCGCTGGGGTGGATACAAGCAAATCAGGTTGGACACAGTCCCTTGGGAGACTTTTGGGAGATGCTTGGGAGAATACAGGACAGTGCTTTAAAGCCAATATTAAGGAGTTTCTGTTTGATACAGAGGTGGATGGGCAACTTTGGAGGGTTTTGAGGAGTGGGGAGATAGTGGGGCAAAAGTGAGGAGAGGAGAAATTGGATGAGAGCTTGAGCCACACTGGTGACTTTTTGGGTGGAGAGAGAGGGGTGGACCCAGGAAATGTGAAGGAAGAACCAGCAGGATGTAGCAGTTCATGAAGGCGAAATCCTGGAGCACAGGGCTAAGCAAAAAATGTAATAACAATCTCTCTTATTAATGACCATTAACACCAAGGGCAGGGAGGGCCAATTTGCAACACTTTAAAGTCAGTTTTCTATAAACAATACATTTTAAAAAGTGTAAATGAGATGATATGTGTAAGGCTTTTAGAGCTCTTTGGACACAGTGTAATTAAAGCATTGTTTGAAGAAAGGTGGGATGTGGAAACGATGTTTATAAGTAATGATGAAATGGTAACTGGTCAACTATATCCTTTACTCACCTGTGTTTATCTCCTCCAGGACGTCCATCATGTTTCCAGATCTGGTAACTCGGAAAATGCTGTTGGTGCCCATGTGTGTTTGTTGTTCGTGTGGTTTATATTTTTTCTACCAAATCAGTAAAGGTAATCGGATACTTGTCCACTTTCCTTCTGGAGCAGGGACTTCTCAGAGGGGCCGGGATATTTGGCTTGTTCTCGTACAGGCTCCAAGAGACCAGCCCCTCCACTAGGCATTGTCTCTGGAGGTGGCGGTGCCCCCGGCCGCCTCACAGGTCAGTGCTGGGGGCTGGGGCGGGGCAAACCCCACCAACCCTTGTAGAAATGCTCTTGGGGTTGGGATATTTTATTTTGTTAATGAATTGTACATTGCCTTGATTCTATTTAGTTGCCATTGTTTTTACGAGATGTTCTTCCCCTTGACTCTATTTATTGCCATTGTTCTTGTCTGTCTGTCTCCCCCGATCAGACCGTAAGCCCGTCGAACGGCAGGGACTGTCTCTATCTGTTGCCGACTTGTTCATTCCAAGCGCTTAGTACAGTGCTCTGCACATAGTAAGCGCTCAATAAATACTATTGAATGAATGAATGAATGAATGATATGTATCCAAAGGGAAGGATCCAAAACCTGACTTTCCTTATGTCACAATCCCCCTCCCCACATCTGACAGACCACAGCTCTCCCAACATTTGAATCCCTCCTCAAATCATTCCTCCTTCCAAATGCTTTCCCTCAATAATTCCCCCTCGCTCTGAGCCACCTCATCCCTTCAGCCATCTCAAACACTTATGGCGTAGTCTCCCTTTAACACTCATGTATATAAGTGTGGTCAATTCATTCACTTTTGACCTCTCTAGCTGTAAATATTTTTATGTCGACCTCCCCCTTTAGAATGTAAGCTGTGGGTGGGCAAGGAATGTGTCACTTGGTTATTCTGTACTTCCCGAGTACCTAATAGAGAGCACCATACTAAGTGGGTGTTCAATAAGTGTTGCTGCTCCATCTGCTCTTACCAGTACCACTATTACCCTTACTATTGCTACCGAACATTTCAATATATGCATAAATGCAGAAAAACCCCAAGAAGTGGGTTCACAGAGTTAGATTCTTTTCCTGTTTGCCAGTAAAGCGTAGATGATCTTGGAGCTTATCATCTGAAGTGTCTTTTTCAAAAATCGAGTAATTTCTCTCTTTTCTCCCTGTCTCTTCCACTCTATCTCGCCCCCTCTCTCTCTTTCAGTGCTGTCAGCTATATATAAGACCTCCAGTGGCTTAAAGTGAAAATGGGATAGTATTTTTAGCTAAAAGAAGTGCCTAGAAATATATTCCAAGAAGCCACTGGGACTTCCACTGGGTTCCCATCCAGAAGCGTCAGAAGCAGTGGCAACGTGAGGTCATCTCAACTTTCAGAGCACCGGGAAGCCAGTGGCTGCTGCCGTGACTGTGACGGTGGCCACAGCTGGGACTGTTGAACTCTGAACCGCGACTCTGGGCCCCAAATTCTCTTTCTCTACTCATGGCGCTCTATCCTTTTAGCTGCAAGTATCGTTGTCTCATCTTTGACATCGTTGTACATTGATAGTATTTCATCCTCTCTTAGGTGTCTCCCACCCACCCCATCTCTCCTTCCTTCTGATATTGTGAGCCCCTGGAGGGCTAAGGTTGGTGTCTGATTTTTACCTGTTGATTTTTTCCCAGGGCTTAGTCCAAGGCCCTTCCCAGAGTAGGTGCTTAATAAATACCCCCATTACTTCTATTATCTTATAATATGAAACTAAATTTTTCAAGTAAAAGTACCATGCCAATGGAACAATTTTATAATTTAGTGTTTAGCACAGCATGGCACAGAGAAGCAGCATGATGTAGTGGATAGAACACAGGCCTGGAGTCAGAAAGTGATCTGTTCTAGTCCCAAATCCGTTATTTATCTGTTGAATGACCTTGGGCAAATCACTTCACTTCTCTGGGTCTCTGTTACCTCATCCATAAAATGGGGATTGACAGTGTTAACCCCACGTGGGACAGGGACTGAGTCCAACACAATTTGTATCCACCCAGCGCTTAGTACAGTGCCTCACACATAGTAAGCACTTAATGAATACCACAATTATTATTATTATTATTAGCAGCTATACTATCCCAGTCAGCCTCCTCACTGCTTTCCCCCAGCCTCCAGCATTCTTCACTCTGCTGCCCAGATCCTCTTTCAGAAACATTATTCTGTACACATTTTCTGCCAAACTAAATGTCTTAATCACAAACAATGAAATACTGCTGGTGTATAAACAATTTATAATACCTCTACCCGATGTTCTTTCTCCAACATTTATGTAGTGGTCTAACCTACTCGGGGAGGACAGCACAGATGGTGAAGCTCACTTCAAGGCACACCCATGACGCAAAAGGCCCATGCGGGTCCCACAGCTCACTGTCCACATAAAATGGCTGTCTCTTTGGGTGTTGTCATGTTTCATGTTTATAGCAGTTGGTTCGGTTTTCGTTCATTCATTCAATCGTATTTATTGAGCCCTTACTATGTGCAAAGCACTGTACTAAGTGCTTGGATTGTACAATTCAGCAACAGATAGAAACAATCCCTGCCCAACAACGGGCTCACAGTCTAAAAGGGGGAGACAGACAACATATAGCCTCAAAAGAATCACTCTCTGCCATGTCAGGCTGGCCTGTTCTTGGCTATGGATTCCCAGGTTTCTGGGAGAATGCAACATTGCCTGAGTCTTCATTTTACCATGTTCTAAAACGGTTCCTCTGACCGGCTTACTTCCAGTTTCCCAATTTCAGCTACCCCTACAATAGTTGTCTGGGTGACTCTCTCTTTTTTAATGGTAAATGTTTAGCGGTTACTATGTGCCAGGCACTGAGTGCCAGGATAGTTATAAGATAACCAGGTCAGACACAGTCCCTGTCCCACATAGGGTTCACAGACTTAATCCCCATTTTACAAAGGAGGTAACTGAGGCACAGAGAAGTTAAGAAACTTGCCCAAGGTCACACACAGAGGACAAGTACCAGAGCCAGAATTAAAACCCAGGTCATCTGACTGTCAGCCCCATGTTCTTTTCACTAGACTAGGCTGCTTCTCCTTCTATTGCTCATTCTCCTCGCATCTGCCACCCTTCATGTTTATGTTGAGGTGAACAAAGCTTGAGCGCTAGGAGACAGCCTTCTTTCCAAGACTTCATCCTTAGTGATCTTGTCTTACCATCTGATGTTGAGTCTGGGCCAGAAATTATGTTGATGGAAATACCCAAAGTCAAACATGGCACTTCTGGGGGTTCAGGTCTCACAGTCTTAAGGAAGTTTAGATAACACCACAACTTTATGGGTCTGTAGTTTGCTGTGGAGCCTGACCCTCTATTGCCACCGCATCCCATTTGAAAATTCTGCACACTCAAGGTGTCTAAAAAATACCACGGAATAATTGGTTGATGATGGCATTACTTGATGTCAAGGGAAGTTTTAAATGTTACTGAATCAAGGATGGAACTTGATCTAGGAAGGTGGGACAGAACTCTGTTAGGACAACTGGAGCGGCTGTTTCAGGGTCCCCAGATTCTGAAGTCTTGGGGGGCCAAGGGGCCCCAGTGGAATGCCAGGGCTTGGCCACAGCTCCAGGTAAAACCAATCTGAGATGGCAGCATTTTGGCTGGGTAGTGGGTAAGTTAGAGCAGCTCCCTCAGTGTCTGAGCTCTAAACCCACCAAGGGTTGGAGCCCACGGGAACCTCTGGAATGATATTAGGAAGCAGTGTGGCCTAACGGAGGGAGATGGGCCTGGGAGTCAGGGACCTGGGTTCTGATTCTGACTGCCACTGGCCTGCTGTTTGACCCTGAACAAGTCACTTAATCTCTCTGAGCCTTTTCTGTTTAGGTTTGACCCATGGTTTTAGGGAAAGACAGAGGAAAGACTTTCACCTGGCAGGTCATGATTTTCCTAAGAATTTACCTCAAAAGCCTGTGCTGAGAAAGTGATGGATCCCATCTCTGCCACTGGCCTGCTGTATGACTTTGGGGAAGTTACTTAACCTCTCGGATCTCATCTTTTCCTGGGGTTTTGATAGTTGCTCTCCCCATCTTTTAGATTGGAAACCCTACATGAGACAGGGTTAGTGTCTAATCATTATGTTGCTTGTACTCCAGCGTTTAGCCCAGTGCCTTGTACATAGTTACCATTTATAACTAATTTTTAAATACTGATAATAGTAATAATTGTGGCTTTTGTTAAGTGTTTACTATGAGTCCACCACTCTTCTAAGCGCTGGGGTGAATACAAGTTAATTAGCTCTGATGCAGTCCCTGTCCCTCATGGGACTCACCCATTAAAGAGGAGGGAGTCGAATTGAATCCACATTTCACGGATGAGGAAACTGAGGCAAAGAGAAGATAAGTGAGGTGCCCAAGGTGACACAGCAGGCAAAGGAGAGACAGGTTTAGAATCCAGGTCCTCTGACTTGCCTGTTGAGACTCTTTCCCCTAGCCCACTCTACTTCTCAATTCTGGCACTAACTGAAGGCTGAAAATGAAAGAAATCTTGCCCTGTAATTGCTTCTTGAGAGAAACCATCATGGTGCGTGGTTTTTTTTTCCCCTTGAGCTTCCTGGAGGATAGATGTCTGATGAATAGATGCCCTGGTGGATAGATGCTTGGTTGGATAGATGCCCTGGTGGATTCATTCATTAATTCATTCATTCAATCAATCATACTTCTTGAGTGCTTACTGTGTGCAGAGCACTGTACTAAGCACCTGACAGAGTACAATACAGCAATAAACAGTCACATTTCCTGCCTACAATGGGCTCACAGTCTACAGTGGGGGAGAAAGACATCAATACAAATAGTTAACAAATATGTACATAAGTGCTGTGGGGCTGGGGAAAGAGCAAAGGGAGCAAGTTAGGGTGATGCAGAAGGGAGTGAGAGATGAGAAAAAGGGGGACTTAATCTGGAAAGCCTTCTTGAATAGATTTGCCTTCAATAAGCCTTTGAAGGCGGGGGGAGTGTATCCTGTGGATAGATGCCCTGGTGGGTAGAGACCCTGGAGACAAAGAAGGACAGCAACAAAAGATGTCAATGATGTGGTCTCTGGAAGGTCATGCTCCTCCCATTTGTTTTCAGCCATACCAACACCCCGACGAGTCCCCACACCCAACCACAGCCAAGCCAACCATGCTGCCCTCTGAAGTTGATTGGGAAATCCAGGAAATCATGAGGAGGCTAGACCGGCTGGCACCAGACCGCCCATTCGTACACTTGAATGCCACCACCAGCGCCCAGCACAGTGTGGCCACCCTCCTCCATCCCCGAGACACATACTGTGTTGGAGAAAGCCTCGAGATCCGCGTGGAGGCCCGGGACCACTGGGGACGCCCCAAGGAGTACGGCGGCGACTTCCTGAAAACCAGGATCTCTACCCCAGCCCGGAAGGCGGGTGCCTCTGGAAAGGTGGAAGACTTCCACAATGGCACCTACTTGGTCTCCTTCACGCTGTTTTGGGAGGGCCAAGTCTCCGTGTCCCTGTTGCTCTTCCACCCCAGCGAAGGGACGTCCGCGCTGTGGAGAGCCAGGAAGAGAGGCTACGATAAGGTCATCTTCACAGGCAGTTTCTTCAATGGATCGTCGTACGTCAACACCGAATGTGGCTTCGCCCTCGACTCAGGGGCTGAGTGGTGTGAGTACCTGGATCGGCATGAGCAGCAGGCATTCTACTGTGTGAAGCCACCGCACGTGCCATGTGGTGCCCTGTTCCAGATGAAGTCCAAGAACAAACCATTGTCTTATCTCAGTCCCCAGGAACACAGCCTCTTGGTCAGGTAATGAACTCCCCTGCATCCTATCCAGTCTGGCAAGGGTACAATTAGACACGATGTGGACCCAGAATTTCTAGGAACACTTGTTTAGTTAGGTCTTTTTATGTCCCCAAGTGTTGTTCAAGGCTGAGGGCTTGGAGACCCATCTCTGCCCCACAGAGCTGCAGTGTGGCCTCTTGAGGAGGTTGAAAAATCTCATGAGGTCTCAGAACTTCTGGAGCTCCCAGTGATGTGTGACTGAGGTCCCTGCCCACCTTCACAGTTGTCGCTCTCAACTCCAGCTAGACGCTCTCCCTTCCACCTACTCTTTTCCCCGCCTTAGAGAACTCCGGCCACTGACTACAACCCCCACCATGCCTACCCTTCTCTCACCACCCCATCCCTGGCCCTGAAGTCCTGTCTCTTGGAGGCTGTGCCAATCAAGTCTTTTTAGTCAAACGCACAGCACCCATAGAGTGTAGCGTGGCATGTAGCCTGGCAGGTGGTCCACTGGAATTTCTGTCTGTTGAAGGGCCAACGTGAATGGTGCCATTGAGAAAAGATTTGGAGCCATTGAGGTGTTGCAGTGTAACAGTAAGTTTACTCCGGGGGTGGGGACAACTGGGACTTGAGGTGGGGGGGTGGGTCTATGCCGATCTGACATTACTTCTGGCTGCCACTTTCCTGACCTGAGGGATGGGTGGCCCTTTGACCCAGAACTGAAGGTCATGTGAAATAGGGTCCGCCATGGCTCTGGGCCTCAGTGCGCCAAATCGCTCCTGAGCCCTTCCCGCTTGGCCCCCACAGAACCTAAGATTGGTCTGGAGAGTGACCAGCACCTCATGTCTATGAAATGATGTGCTGCTGGCCAGGGGGTCCCCAGCTGTCCATCTGATGAATTCTTCACATGGAGACCCTTGGCAGTTTGTTTGGAATTTCTTAAGGACTCAGTGTCTCCCACTGGAGAATTCACTTGGCCACATAGAGTATGGTAGTGAGAACATTCATTAAATCATATTCGTTGGGCACTTACTGTGTGCAGAGCACTGTACCAAGACATGGAGCTACCTCCACTAAGCAGGCCTCCTCCCTCTCCATGATCCATTCCCCAGTGTAGAGGTGTCCTGGGAGAGTGGACAGGTGATAGTCAAGACACGGGTGATATGTGAAACTGTGTCCATGGCTCCTTTGGTAGACCAAATTACAAGCCCACGGGAGAAATGCAAGATCGGGCAGCACTCCCCGTTCCCCACTGGATTCGCCTGGCAAGGCGCGTGGACTCCGGTTTCCTGCCTCGTGACGCAGTTTCAGACCCTGGACCAGATCAACGCCTGTTTGACGGGGAAACTCATCTACCTCCTCGGAGACTCCACGCTCCGCCAGTGGATGGAATACTTGGTGAAACACGTCCCCAGTGAGTTTCCCTTTGAGTTCTGTCCTTGCTCCTTACCAGGTGCTTCATCCTCCAGGAAAATGAAACAAAGATAGTGATGTTTTCAAGCCTTTAAACCCCAAACCCTACTGTGGCTTTGGGGACAGAGAAAGAGTTGCTTTCCAGAGATAACTGAGCATTTAATAGTCCTTCTGCTGTCGGGAAATAGGGGTGAGGGGAGTTGGAAGAGATTGGATCCCCGACTGTAAGATGATGGTTTTCTCGCTTGTTTTCTTGGTGTTGTCTGTCATCAGCACTGACACCTATGAGTCTCCACGAGTTTGGGAAGCTCCAGCCTCTTTTCGCCCTGGACTTGGGAAGAAAGATCCAAGTTCATTGGCAAAGACACAGCTACCCCTTGATCGGATCAGCTATCTATTCGGTCAAAGTCAATGCATATCTGGACCAGGTCATCGACGAGATAGCAGGCGAGAGAAACACAGCGGTCGTCTTCACCCTGGGCCAGCACTTCCGGCCCTTCCCCATCGACATCTTCATCCGCAGGGCCATGAATGTCCGCGAAGCCATCCGGCGCCTGCTCCTCAGGAGTCCGGACACCAAAGTCATCCTCAAGACCGAAAACACCAGGGAGATGATGGCAGAGCCGGAGAGATTCGGCGACTTTCACGGCTACATGCAGTACCTCGCCATGATGGAAGTTTTTCGGGACATCCCTGTGGGGATCATCGATGCCTGGGACATGACCGTGGCATTTGGCACGAATGACGTTCACCCTCCTGAACACGTGGTTGGGAACCAGATTAATATGTTCCTAAACTATATTTGCTAATGAATAGGCACACAAAAATATTCGAAAAGAAATCCCAGCCTGGGGCATATCATCCAGCTCCTTATTTTTTTTCCAACCATCCTCAATTATGTCTCGGACAATGGCCCAAGAAGATGGCCACTTCTCTCACTTAGGTCCAGAAACTGGCCCTGGCCACCATGGCGGGCCTCAATGTCACCACCCTCACTCCAAGCCTCTTGGCCTGGGGCTTCTCACCCCTGTGACCAAAAACTCAGGGGGCTGCAGTTGGTCAGGGGCCATTTGGTGCTGATGGCAGCACCAGAGAAGAAGAGAAGAAGAATGTAGGTTCTTGGGGGAAGTGGCGCAGGGTAATTGGGAGATTTCCAATCTTTCTCCCCTTCCTCCTCAGCCACCACGTTTTTTTCTCCTTTGTCCCATTCTGGTCCAACCTGATCTTTCAACTCCAGGTATGTGGTGGAAGGGGAGGGATCTGTTGCTTTAGAATGGAAGATGCCAGAGTAGACTTGGAGTAGTTAAGGGTGCAGGAAGATTGTTGGGGGGGAAGAATTGGGATGTGGGGAGAGGGGCTAGAGAAGGCCCAAAGCCAACCAACCCTGGGGTGGGGGAAGAGGCAGTGTACTTGCCTGGTTGGATTGAAGTGGTGCTAGTTGTTCAGAGCACAGCAGGAAAGCAGTTGAGCACACGACAGGGGTACTTGAGGAGTGGTGGTTTTCCACTCATGGGTAACAGCCTAACTGAGCTTTCCCGACATTTAGAGCTAAGCGGGCTGGGTCAGGAACAGGTGTGAATCGGCCCCCAGCTCCAGAGGACGGAATACCAATCCACTAAGTTTTCATGTTAACATTGAACCTGTGGATAAACCATCCTCCTCCGGGATTTCCCCCATCCCACTGGGCAACTAATAGTAATGTACAATGAGCAAACCATCCCTGGGGCAGGAAGTAACAGCCCTCTCCCAATCCCAAACCCAGAACCAGCCCCATGTCCCTCCCTCCGACTCCACAGGCTGTTTCATTCCTGCCCCTCACCTGTGGCTCTGGGAAATGGGCTGGGCCTTGACTGTGGTGGCCTCAAACCATCCAGGCATTGGCCATTGCGTGTCCACAAGGAAGTGACCGGGAGAGTTGCATGGGTGATGGGTGTCAGGATGGACCCTTTAAATTCCAAATCCATTTCTCCCTGGCTTCCCCTTAGCTGCTACATATGTTGCTGTCTGTCTTCCCACCTAAACTGAAAGCTCCTTGAGGGCATGGATCAGGCCTGTTAACTCTATTGTAATAATGTTGGTATTTGTTAAGCGCTTACTATGTGCAGAGCACTGATCTAAGCGCTGGGGTAGACACAAGAGAATCAGGTTGTCCCACGTGGGGCTCACAATTTTAATCCCCATTTTACAGATGAGGTAACTGAGGCACAGAGAAGTTAAGTGACTTGCCCACAGTCACACAGCTGACAAGTGGCAGAGCTGGGATTCGAACCCATAACCTCTGACTCCAAAGCCCGTGCTCTTTCCACTCTCCCAACTACTACCGTACTCTCCCAACTACTTAGTAGAGTGTTCTGCCCAGAGTAAAAAACCAATAAATACTACTGAATGATTAATTGATTCATTGGATCCCACCCAGCATAGCTATGTTGAGTTAAGTAGTCCTTCAATCCTACAAAACTGACTTCATGAGCTCCTTGTGGGCAGAAAAGGTGTCTACCAACTCTTGTATTGTACACTCCCAAGGCCTTGGTACAGTGCTGTGCACACAGTAAGTACTCAATAAATACCATCTATTAGTTCCAGCACTGAATTGTTTGTAATTCTGTCTTGTCATTTGATGTTGAGTGTGGCCCAGAAATGAGCCAGATGGAAGGTTCCAGGAGCCTGATGTGGGGACTGAGCGGAGTCAGGGTCTGCCAGCCGTAGAGAAGGTTGGACAGCGCTGCAGTTCTGTAGACCTTTGGTTTCGTCTGAAGGCTGACTCCACGAAACCACGCTGCTGTCCCACCCTGCTTGACACTCTCCCAGAGGATGTGGTGGTTTCCTTGATTTGTCCTCTACTTCCTTGTCTATCCATCTTTGAGATGTGACACACACAATTTCACAGAACTAAAAAACCAATGACTCTTCCCACTGCACCCTAGATACACCCACTATAGGGAGAATATCCACGGTCCAATTGCGGACATCTAAAGTGTTTTTGAAGATGGGATTATTAGCAGTGAGATCCTACCCATGAGGGCGTGTCTGGCCAAAAGGCTGATCTGTTTCCAACATTTCTTCCTGCATTCTGACCACATATTGTTATTGCTATTATTAGTATTCTCATTCTCATTATTATTTATTGTCATTATCATTATTATCAGCATGGCCTAGAGGAAAGAGCCTGGACCTGGTAGTCAGAGGTCTACCACCTCTGCTATATTAAGCACATAGTACAGTGTTCTGCAGTAAGCTCTCACTAAGTACTATTCATTGATTGATTGACTTGGGTTCTAATCTCAGTTCCTCCACTTGTCTGTTTTGTGACCATGGGCAAGTCACAACTTCTCTGTGCCTCAGTTACCTCATCTGTAAAATGGGGGTTAAGATATAATGTTGGTATTTGTTAAGCGCTTACTATGTGCAGAGCACTGTTCTAAGTGCTGGGGGAGATACAAGGTAATCAGGTTGTCCCACGTGAGGCTCACAGTCTCAATCCCCATTTTACAGATGAGGGAACTGAGGCACTGTGAGTTCCACATGGTACAAAGACCGTGTCCAACCTGATTAGTTTTTTGCCTACCCCAGCACTTAGTACAGTGCCTGGCACATAGTAAGTGTTCAACAAATACCATTAAATAATAATAATAATAATAGTAATAGTGATATTTAAGGGCTTATTATGTGCCAAGCACTGTACAAAAGTATTGGAGTAGATACAAAGGTGATCAGATCGGACACAGTTCCTGTCCCATATGGACCTCACAGTCAAAGCAGCAGGAAGAGCAGGTTTTAGATCCCCATTTTACAAAGGAGGAAACTGAGGTGTAGAAAAATTCAGTGATTTAGCCAGAATTATAGAGAAGAAAAGTAAAGTAGCTGGGATTAGAGCCTAGGTCCTCTTAGTGGGTAGGGCTGGGCTCTAACCACTGTACCACACTGTTTCTTTCCTGGCTTTGTGGATAGGTGTGCCCCATGCTGAGACAGTCTCTCAGAACCAGTGCCAGAATAACTTCCCGATGTGACACAGGCAGGTTGCTGAACATTATAGCTTTCACTCACCCTTTTTGACTCCTTGAAACTAGTTTGTGAGAGCATTCTTTTTCCTGCATTGCTTTTACATTGTCTCTTTATTTTCCCATCAAAATCTTCACTCTCTGCTCCCTCCAGTTCCTTTTTCTTTTTTGTTGTTGTTATGGTACTTGTTAAGCCCTTGCTTTGGGCCAAGCATTGTACTAAGCACTGGGGCAGACAGAAGATAACCAGGTTGGACACAGTTCCTATCCCGAATGGGACTCACGGTCCAAGTAAGAGGGAGTAAGATTTAATCCCCATTTTACAGATGAGGAAACTGAAGCCCAGGGAAGTTAAGTGACTTACCCATGGTCACACAGCAGGTAAGTGACAGAGCCAAGATTAGAACCCAAGTCCTCTGACTCCCAGGCCCATGCTGCTTCTCAGAGGGAAGAGAAGTGTCCCCAAAGGTTCATTTTCCCTTCTTCCCCTCTTCCATGTCACTTCTCTTTTTGTGTCCCCACCGACCCTATTGATATTCCATGATTTGAGGGTGTCCTCCTAGATAAACCCATTTGGTGATCTTCCTGAGAGGCTACTGGGTTTATGAGTGGATCCACCTTTTCAGTCAGCCAATCTTATTTACTGAGCACTTACTGTGTGCAGAGCTCTATGTTTGACAAATCTGCAGAGACCAGCAGTGAGAGGAAGCATCTGGCTGTGGGGTCGGAGAGGTTGGAGAAGCAGTGTGGTGTAGTGACTAGAGTATGAGTTTGGGAGTCAGAAGATCATGGGTTCTAATCTTAACTCTGCCACGTGTCTGCTGGGTGAACTTGGTTGTCATTTCATTTCTTTGGACCTCAGTTACCCCATCTGTAAAATGGGGATTGAGACTGTGAACCTTACATGGGACTGGGACTGTGTCCAAACCAATTTGCTTGTGTCTACCCCAGCACTTAGTACAGTGTCCAGCAAATAGTAAGCACTTAACAAATACTACAATTATTATTATTATCATCAATGTGAAGTTTGAGGTTCCCAAGGTTTAGAGAAGGAAATGAAAGTTGGAAGGAGAGAGAAGGGTCAAAGCCAGGCAGAAATACAAAAGCAGGACTAGTGCTATTTCTCCTTTCTGTATTTATTTTGGTGTCTGTCTCCTCTTCTAGATTGTAAGCTCCTTGTGGACTCTACCAACTCTATTATATTGTCCCTCCCAAGTGCTTAATACAGTGCTCTGCACACAGTAAGCACTCAATAAGTGTCACCAATTGATTGACCTGGAAGAAGATAAATCATAGTGCCTATTAGCTGTGGAGTGTAATAGAGGAAGATGATGTGGGTTTCAAATGAAAAGAAAAGTGAGAGGAGGGGGGTGAGAAAGAGGAGGAGCGTCAGTGGCGGGGCAAGAAACAGGTTTACGGCCCCCCTTTCCCTGGGAGATGGGGAAACAATGTGAGTCCCCTCGAGAGGAAGAGCCACAGGAAAAACGGGATCACCAGGCCAGAGCCAGTTCTCGGTGGTGGTGAGAAGGAAGCATGAGTGGGCCTAGGATCAGTTCAGTAATGGAGAGTAATGTGCTCCTGTTGAACTTGGTGTTCCCCAGAGCACAGGGGAGTAGTGTCATAGGAGAAGAGGGAGGAGGTGAAAGAGAATGGAGACTGGGTGTGCAGGGACAAGGTGAGGGGACTGACAATGTTTTGGGGGATGGGAGGATGAGGAGCAGTGGGGATACTAGAACAGAAATGTGGAGAAGGGAGGGAGAGTCCACTTGAGGGTTGAGGGCAAATCGTCCAATACATGACCTCTTCCCAGGGCACTGGGAAGCTGAGAGACACCAACAATCTCCTCGAGATTCTCAAAGTTGTAAAGACTTTTTCTTCCCCCAATGGTTTGCTCTCTTTGCTCTACTCCTCCCCTCTCCACCCCACAGCACTTGTGTATATATGTTGTTGTTGTTGCCTTATGCTGTCATGTCCCACCCATAGCGACGCCATGGATACAACTCTCCCAGGATGCCCCACCTCCATCTGCAATCATTCTGGTAGTGTATCTATAGAGTTTTCTTGGTAAAAATACAGAAGTGGCTTACCATTGTCTCCTGTGTAGTAAACTCCAGTCTCTGCCCTCGACTCTCTCCCATGCCACTGTTACTCAGCATGGGTGAGTTTTGACTTGTAGCAGATTGCCGTCCACTCACTCGCCACTGCCCAAGCTAGGAATAGAATGGGGATGCCTCTACTCGACTCTCCCTCTCACAGTCGAGACTGGTAGAGTACTGGAAACTCTCCAGGTGCGACCCCGAGAGGTGGGTGTATACATGTACATATCTATAATTCTATTTATTTATATCAATGCCTGTTTACTTGGTTTGACGTGTATATACCCATTTATTCTATTTCTATATCATTTATTCTATTCATCAGTTCTATTCATTTATATTGATGCTACTGATGCCTGTTTGCTTGTTTCGATGTCTGTCTCCCCTCTTAGACCATGAGCCCACTGTGGGTAGGGATTGTCTCTTAGTAGCTGAATTGTACTTTCCAAGCACTTAATACAGTGCTCTGCACACAGTAAGCGTTCAATAAATACGACTGAATGAATAAATGAATGAATGAACTGGTTCACAGAATAAAGACTTCATTCAATTGAATAACTGTGCTATTTGCTAGATGCAGAGCACTGTACTATGCCCTGCAGTAGATAGAAGAACTGTGGCCTTTGCTAAGTGCTTACTAAATAACAATAATAATAATAATAATAATGTTGGTATTTGTTAAGCACTTACTATGTGCCAAGCACTGTTCTAAGCGCTGGGGTAGACACAGGGGAATCAGGTTGTCCCATGTGGGGCTCACAGTCTTAATCCCCATTTTACAGATGAGGTAACTGAGGCACCGAGAAGTTAATAATAATGTTGGTATTTGTTAAGCGCTTACTATGTGCAGAGCACTGTTCTAAGCACTGGGGTATACAAGGTTATCAGGTTGTCCCACATAAGGCTCACAGTCTTAATCCCCATTTTACAGATGAGGTAACTGAGGCACAGAGAAGCTAAGTGACGTGCCCACAGTCACACAGCTGACAAGTGGCAGAGCTGGAATTCGAACCCATGACCTCTGACACCCAAGCCCGTGCTCTTTCCATTGAGCCATGCTGCTTCAGTGACTTGCCCAAAGTCACACAGCTGACAAGTGGCCGAGCCGGGATTCGAACCCATGACCTTTGACTCCAAAGCCCGTGCTCTTTCCACTGAGCCACGCTGCTTCTACGTGCACAGCACTGTACTAGGCCCTGTGTTAGACACAATTACTGTGGCACTTGCTAAGTGCCTATCATCTGCCACACTCTGTACTGCAACCTGTGGTAGATACAAGATGATCAGATAAGATACAGTCCCTGTCCCACACGGAATTCACAGTCTGAGGACGAGGGAGAACTGACATTTCATCCCCATTTTGCAGATCGGGAAACTGAGGCACTGGGAGCTTTAGTGAGCTGCCCTAGGTGGCACAGGGCAAATGGCAGAACCTGACTCCCAGGCCCGCGCTCTTTCCACTAGGCCACGGTACTTCTCAGTTTGACTTCAGAGTGATCCATCCAAGGGACTACATGCTGAAGCTTGACTTTGGATGAATATGCTAGTCAACAGAGCATTCAGTTTATTAATTCTGACTTCTCTGAAGGTATATTTACAGGTGTTTCCCCCATTAGAGTGTAAGCTCCTTGAAGGCAGGGAATGTGTCTTGTGCTTTTATTGTACTTTCCAGATGTGTTTGTTTATTGTTGTATTGGACTCTCTTAAGCACTTAGTACAGTGCTCTGCACACAGTCTATAGTCAATAAATTAGATTAGTACTACTACTAATACTAATGTTGGTATTTGTTAAGCACTTACTGTGTGCTGAGCACTGTTCTAAGTGCTGGGGTAGATACAGGGTAATCAGGTTGCCCCACGTGAGGCTCACAGTCTTAATCCTCATTTTACAGATGAGGTAACTGAGGCACTGAGAAGTTAAGTGACTTGCCCAAAGGTGGCGGATCCAGGATTAGAATCCATGACCTCTGACTCCTAAGCCCAGGCTCTTTCCACTGCTTACTGCTATTGCTAGAGAAGGAATTTTGGCCAAATAACCAACAGCACCAGGACGAGAATCGAAAGGGAAGCAAAGAGGAAAGATTGATCCCCCTCCTAGGAGTAATGGGATGATCATACCTCTAATATACAGTTCCGATCGGCACACCTTAGGTTGAAGGATACACCAAACTAGGAATGGTACAGAGTAGAGAAAGGTCCAAAGAACAGTACAGGGAAGGGCAGACAAAATGACCGGAGGTGGGGAGTAGCTTCGGTGAGTCGATAGGCTGAAAAGATTTGGATGCTTCAGCCTGGGCAGATGCAGCCAGCGAGAAAGCACCACTTCCATCTCCAAAATCGGGAGTAGAGAGAGGGAAAGGTGACCTTAGAATTGTTACTTACTAAATCCTAACCACTGAGGCACCTATGGAAATTTGGGGGTAAGTGAAGAGGGACAAAAGGAGGAAAACCTTTTATACCGAAAAGGGAGTTAGCTGAGCGGATTTAGGACTTCAGGAATGCAGGCGGCAGAATCTATCGAGCGACTGAGAAGAGTTCCCAAAGTCATGAATAATAGTTTGTGTCCTCTCAGGGGAAGAGGTAGATGGATACCAAAGGTGACCAATACATCAGGTCTTCAAATGTTCTCCCGGGCTACAGCCAGAGACAGAATCAAGGACAGCTGGAAAAAGAGCAAGGAGCTGGATGGTCTGCCCCAGGCTGGGATTTCATTTTGTTTGTTTTTATATGCCAATCCACTAGCAAATGTAATTTAGGAACATGTTAATCTGGTTCCCAATGACGTGTTCGGGAGGGTGAACATTGTTCGTGCCAAACGCCACAGTCATATCCCAGGCATCGATGACCCCCACAGGGACGTCCCGGAAAATGTCCATCATGGCGAGGTACTGCATGTAGCCGTGAAAATCGCCGAATCTCTCTGACTCTGCCAACATCTCCCTGGTGTTTTCGGTCTTGAGGATGACTTTGGTATCCGGGCTCCTGAGGAGCAGGCGCCGGATGGCTCGGCGGACATTGATGGCCCTGCGGATGAAGATGTTGATGGGAAAGGGCCGGAAGTGCTGGCCCAAAGTGAAGACGACCGCTGTACGTTTGTCTCCTGCAACTTTGTCAATTTCACGGGTGACATATTCATCGTCTTTCACTTCATATAATTTTTGGGTCACAAATGGTTCTCCATGTTTCTTCCACTGAATCTTTATGTGTTTCCCAACATCCATAAGTACGTGTATCCCGAAAACTCCAATTCCATGATGATCAAACAATTTTAGGGCTGGTGGAAAAAAAGAAAGATAAATTATAAAAGGAAGCCTACAGAACTTTTAAAGAGCGGGAGCAATTGTATAAATAACCACCTCTTTAGGAAGACTCACTGGGGTAGAGCCAAAATAATTTTTTCCCAGAAGCAGGGTATGAATCTGTGAAATAAAACCCATTGCAACAGTTCAGTGTTTGCTCTGAAAGTTATAGGAAAATATTTCTCAGTGAAAAGAGAGGATGTTCGTTAAAACCAGGAGGTTACGGAGTTTTCCACCTGGAAAAAGTCGAGACAATTTCTACTCAAACTTAGAACCCAGCAGACAAGAGGGACGTACTGGTGACGAATTTCTGGAAGTAGTAGATCCACTGACGAAGCGTGGAGTCTCCCATGAGGTAAATCAGTTTTCCCGTCAGGCAGTTGATAGTCCCATTCAGGGTGCTTAAACGGGACAGTCTGCAAAGTGCCGACCTCCACTCATTTTCCAAGACGAAGCCACTGGGGAAGGGGGAGTCCATTCCGACACGGCAGGTCTCCGTCACAGTTTCACTCCCTGAAAGGAAAGGAAATCCAGTTGGCAGATCCGGGGACTGGACCAGCGGGGACCTTCTGCCTGGGCTTCTCCACCCCGAAGCCTCGGCCCAGGCGGAAATATGTTCTCCCTTTGGACGGAGGTAGGATGAGGTGGACCATGAAGGTCCCTCGTTCCCCAGCTGCAGAGTCCAACCCCCAGCATCTGTCCATGCTTCCTCTTGTGGGTGATGCAACCGTGAGATGCCCCCCGGCCTCCGCCCTTGAACCCACTTTCTGCAGTAGCCCATACCCTCGTGGGGGACACGCTGGGGGAAGGGGGCCCTTCCAACGGGCCATAGGGGCCCAGAAACCCCTAAGGTGAATACCTGACCTTCCACTGGCCCAGTGTGGGCACTTGGTTGGTACTGAACCCTCCCCAACAGATGCCCCATCAGCCACAGGAGGCACTCACTGCCACAACTCTGAACGTTGACCGAGCCAAATGTCGTCGAGATGGGAACACCTATTTTGGATCTTCAGTGGAGAGAACACAAAACACCCCAGGATCAGGAGGGTTGCAGCAAAGACAATGCATGCACTCTCGTTGCTATATTTCCACCCAGACCCATCCCTTCATGCTCGCTACTCGGGATGGGTTTCCTCCACATACCACATCAGGGCTTGGCCCAAACCCCCAACAGGGCCGGTCCCAGGGTCAGAGGGCACTCTTGGACCTCTTAGAGCCATGATTAGCAGCCGGAAAACTAGGTTCTAATGGTGCCCATTGGAAGAAACAGTCCCTGAAAGTGTGTGGTCTAATGGATAGAGCATAGGCCTGACAGTCAGAAGAACCTGGGTTCTTATCCTGCTTTTGCCACTTGCCTGCTGTGTGACCTGAATTATAAAAATAATAATAATCATTCATTCAATTGAATTTATTGAGCACCTACTGTGTACAGAGCACTGTACTAAGCACTTGGGAAAATACAACAATAAACAAGACACATTTTCTACTCACAGTGAGCTTCCAGTCTAGAGTGGGGAGGCAGACATCAGTACAATTAAATAAATTACAGACGTACTTAGGTGTTGTGGGACTGGGACAGGGAAAGAACAAAGAGAGCAACTCAGGATGACACAGAAGGAAATGGGAGAAGAAGAAAGGTAGGGCCTAGTCTGGGAAGGCCTCTTGGAGGAGATAATTATGGTATTTGTTAAGCACTTACTATGTGCCAGGCACTGGGATGGATACAAGGAAATTGGGTTGAACACAGTCCCTGTCCCACCTGGGGCTCACAGTCTCGGGCAAGACACCAGTTCTCTGTGCCTCTTGCCTCATCTGTAAAATGGGGATTAAGATTGTGAGCCCCATGTGGGACAGGCACTGTGTCCAACCCAATTGTCTTGTATCTACCTCAGTGCTTAGAACAGTGCCGGCCACATAGTAAGCGCTTAATAAATGCCATTAAAAAAAACCCACCAATGAACCTACTGAAAAAATACGGAACTGAGTAGTGATTCATCAGCCATTTCCAAAGCCCCCCAAACTCTGATGCCTTGATAATACTGAAATATGGTTATGTGATTCCACCACCATTAGAGTGTAAGTGCCTTGTAGGCAGGGAATATGTTTCTTGTTTCATTTGGACTTCCTATGTGTTTAGCATAGTGTACTGCACTTGATAGGCAAGTTATGACTTCTATCACTACTAATTCTGCCAATTAATTAATAAGGTTTTTACCTGACAAAGAGACTTCTCTCTTCAACGCTCAGATATGAAAGTGGTCTGTTCCTGGTCATCATGTGGGTCAAAGCATCGCAAGACGTAAGTCGGGGCTTGTTGCAATAAAACGCTTCTTGGTCTCGCTGGTCCAGGTACCGACACTGTTCAGTGTTTGCAAGAGGAACTAAGCCACATTCAGTTCTGATGTACGACGATCCGTTGAGGAAACTGCCTGTGAAGATGACCTTATCGTAGCCTCTCTTCCTGGCTCTCCACAGCGCGGATGTCCCTTCGCTGGGGTGGACGAGCAGCAGGGACACGGAGACTCGGCCCTCCCAAAACAGCGTGAAGGAGACCAGGTAGGTGCCGTTGTGGAAGTCTTCCACCCTTCCTGAGGCGCCTGCCTTTCTGGCTGGGGTGGAGATCCTGGCTCTCAGGAAGTCGCCGCCATACTCCTTGGGGCGTCCCCAGTGGTCCCGGGCCTCCACCCGGATCTCGAGCCTTTCCCCGACACAGTATGTATCTCGGGGATGGAGGAGGGTGGCCACACTGTGCTGGGCACTGGTGGTGGCATTCACGTGTGTGAATGAGTGGTCAGGCACCAGCCGGTCCAGCCTCCTGATGATTTCTTGGATTTCCAGATCAACCTTGGTGGGCGGTTTGGTTGGCGTGGCTGAGGTCGGGTGCGAGGGCATGCCAGAGTGTTGATAAAGCGGCGGTGTCCACTGAAAACAAATGGGAGGAGCATGACCTTCCAGAGACCACATCATTGCCATCTTTTAGTGTTGTCTTCTTTTCCTCCAGGGCACATATCTAGCAGGTCATCTATCCTCCAGGGCATTCAACCACCAGGGCATGTATCCATCAGGGCATATGCCCCCCAGGGCACATATTTTCTAGGACATCTATCCACCAGGGCACCGATCCACCAGGACATCTATCTGCCAGGACAACTCTCCACCAGGACATTGTTCTACCGGGGCATATATGCACCAGGACATTGATCCACCAGGGCCTATACCCACCAGGAGATCTATCGACTAGGGCATCTATTCACAAGGATACTATCCACCAGGACATCTAGGAAGCTCGAGGTCTGTCTCCAGACCCTATACTGTAAGCTCATTGTGGCATGGAATACATCTTGTTTATTGTTGTATTGAACTCTCCCAAGTGCTTAGCCCAACACTTAGAACAGTGCTTAGCACATAGTAAGCACTTCACAAATACCATAATTATTATTACAGTGCTCTGCACATGGTAAGCACTCAATAAATGTGAATGAATGAATGAATGGATGAATGAATGAATGAATGAATGGCCCACCCACTAGGATGGTTTCTCCCAAGGAGCCATTAGGGGGAAAGATTTATTTCATTTTCAGTCCTTATGGTATTATGGTATTTTGGGGATTTATTAAGTGGTAATAATAACATACTAATTTTGGTATTGGTTAAGCACTCATTATGCACCAAGTACTGTACTAAGCACTGGGCTAGATACAAGATCATGAGGTCCCACATGGGGCTCACCGTCTAAGTAGGAGGGAGAATGGGTATCAAATCCCCATTTTTGCAGATGAGGGTAATAATAATAATAATGTTGGTATTTGTTAAGTGTTTACTATGTGCAGAGCACTGTTCTAAGCTCTGGGGGAGATTCAGGGTAATCAGGTCATCCCACGTGAGGCTCACAGTTAATCCCCATTTTACAGATGAGGGAACTGAGACACAGAGAAGTTACGTGACATGCCCACAGTCACACAGCTGACAAGTGGCAGAGCCAGGAGTCGAACCCATGACCTCTGACTCCGAAGCCCAGGCTCTTTCCACTGAGCCACGCTGCTTCCCAATAAGGGTATTATGACACAGAGAAGTAAAGTGACTTGTGAAAGGTCATACAGCACTTACGTGATGGATCCGGGATCAGAACCCAAGTCCTCTGACTCCCAAGCCTTTGCTCTTTCAATGAGGCCATCCTGCTTTTCTATGAACAAGGCCCTGATCTCAGCCCTGGGGTAGATTCAAGATAACAATATCAGACACTGACTTTGTCCCAGACAGCATTCCCAATCTAAGAAGTAGGGAAAGCAGCTATCGAAACCCCAGTAATAGATGAGACCTGAGAGGTTAAATGTTGCCCAGGGTCATACAGCAGTCCAGTGGCAGAGATGAGATTCATCACTGTCTCAACACTGGCTTCTGGAATAAATACTTCAAAAACTTCTGAACAGTCAGGTGAAAGTCTTTCCTCTGTCTTTCCCTAGAACCACAGGTAAAATATAAACCAAAATGGCCCAGAGAGGTTAAGTGACTCATCCAGGATCACACAGGAGGCCAGTGGTGGAGTTGGGATCAGAATACAGGTCCATAATTCCCAGTCCCATGCTCTCTCCATTAGGTCACTCTGCCTCCCAATCCAGCCCCAGGGGCTTCTGAGGCCTATAGCCCTTTGGGGTTTAGAGCTCAATCACTGGAGAAGTTATACCAATTCACCCACTACCCAGCCAAAATGGAACCATCTCAGATTGGTTCTGCCTGGAGCTGGGGCCTTGCCCTGAAATTCCACTGGGGCCCCTCAAGTCCACTCAAGACCCTGGAATCCAGGCACCTGAAACAGCTGCACCAGATGTCTCAGCTGGATTCTGCCCCCACTTCCTAGTTCAAACTCTCCCCTTGATTCTGCGCCGTTTAAAACGTCCCATGCCACCAAGTGCGACGAACATCAATCAATCAATAGTATTTCTAGGCATCTAATATGTGCAGAACCGTCAGAGTGTGGGGGTAGTAGAGCGTCAGGCTCCAAACCAAACTTCAGGCCTACAAAGGCAGGCCTACAGAGCTGTGGTGCTGTGCAGACTTCTCTTCGGCTGTGAGACCTGAACCCCGCACAAGTACCATGTTTGACTTTGGGCATTTCCATCAGCATTCATGGGCATTTCATTCCAGCATGAAGTCTTGGAATGAAAGCAGTCACTAGCGTCGGAGCTATGTTCACCTCAAAGTACCCATGTGGGGTGGCACATGTTAGGAGAATGAACATCAACAGGAGGCCCGCACTGTAGGGAGACCTAAAAGTGGGAAACAGCAAGGAAGAAGGGCAGAGGAACTTTTTTAAGGACAGGGTAAAATGAAGTCTCAGACCACGCTGTCCCCCCACTGAAATCAGGGAATCTATAGGCAAGGAAAGACCAGACCGGCCCGTCAAGAAAGACCGGACCAGACCATCGTGTGGGAAGGAGTGACTCTTTCTGAGGTTACCTAATGTCGGAGAGACAAAATTACAAGCAAAAACAACACCAGCTCCTGCAAACTTGAAATGTGACAACACACTAAGGGACAAGTCACATCTTCTCCAAGACGTCTTCCCCAATTAAGCCCTTTTCTGGCCAGTTCATTCTCCCTTCTGCATCCATTCATTCATTCATTCAATTGAATTTACTGAGCGCTTACCGTGCACAGAGCACTGAACTAAGTATTTGGGAGAGGACAGTACAACAATAAACAAACACATTCCCTGCCCCCAGAGAGCTCACAGTCTAGAGGCACTTGGATCTATGACCTTTGGACTTTTGATATTCACCCCCCACCCCACAGCACTTATGTACATATCCTTATATTATATATTATAAATTACTTATTTATTCATATTAGTGTCTGAGTCCCCCTCTAGACCATAAGCTCATTAAGGGGAGGGAATGTGTCTGCCAATTCTGTTGTACTATCCCAAACACTTAATACATAGTAAGCACTCAATAAAATATGATTGATTGAATGACAGCCATTCTATGTGGACAGTGGGGCTGGGATTGTGGGCCCACATGGGCTTTTTCAGTCATGCATGCGCCCCAAAGTGAGTTCCGCCATCAGTGATGTCCTCTTCGAGTAGGTTAGACAACTATGTTATAGTTGGAGTATGAACATCGGATAGCGATATTATGAATAGCTTGTACACTGGCAATATTTCCTTGTCTGTGAACAGGAGATATAGTTTGGTGCAGAAGTATGTATAGAATTATTTCCGAAAGAGGATCCGGGCAGCCGAGTTAAAAAGTCGCTGGTGCCAAGGAAACCTGTGAGGAGGCTGATACAGTAGTCTAGCTGGGAATACGACTACTATTTGAATAGTGCTAGACAGTGAAATATAACAGAAATAATGATAAAAATAACAATAATAATGATGTTTGTTAAGTGCTTACTATGTTCCAAGTGCTGTACAAAGCACGGGGTAGATACAAGGTATTCAGGTCGGACACAGTCCCTGCCCCAACTACGATTCACACTTTAAGTATGAGGAACACAGGTACTGAATACCCATTTTACAGATGACAGCCGTGAGGCATAGAGAAGTCGTGACTTATACAGAGGGTAAGAGGCAGAGCCAGGGTTTGAATTTTTAAAAATTCCAAAGGCATTTATTTGCAAAATTTGGTTTGATATTATAAGACCGTACTAGTAACAAAGGAATTTATTAAGCACTTATTCTAGGCAGAGCACTGTACTAAACCCTGAGGAAAAATCCACAGATTAAAAACCAGACATAATCCTTGGCCCCTCAAGGGGCTCACAATCTGAGAAGGGAAGGGAGATGGGGTGGGCGGCAGATACCTAAGAGGGGATGAAACAACATAAACACAAAACAGCATCAAAGACAAGGACAACGATACACACGGCAAGAGGAATAGGGTGTTGTGATTCAAGGAGCAGAATTTGGGGCCCAGAGTCACAGTTCAGAGTCCAACAGTCCCAGCAGTGGCCACAGTCACAGTCCCGGCAGCAACCAGTATCTTCCTGGTGCTCTGAAAGTTGAGAAGACCCCATGTTGCCACTGCACCTGACCCTTTGGTCTGGGGAAGGATGACCCACTGGGAGTCCCAGACCTTCTTGGTATATACCTTTAGGCACTTCTTTTGGCAGAAACTACTATCCTATTTTCACTTTAATCCGTTGGAGCTCTTAGATAGAGCTGACAGCACTGTGAGAGAGGGTCAGAGAGAAAGGGGGAGAGGTAGAGAGGAAGAGACAGGGGGTAAGAGAGAAATTACTCCATTTTTGAAGATAAAAAAAAATGTTGGTATTTGTTAAGTGCTTACTATGTGCAGAGCACTGTTCTAAGCGCTGGGGTAAACACAGGGGAATCAGGTTGTCCCACGTGGGGCTCACAGTTTTAATCCCCATTTTACAGATGAGGGAACTGAGGCACAGAGAAGTTAAGTGACTTGCCCAAAGTCACACAGCTGACAAGTGGCAGAGCTGGGATTCGAACTCATGAGCCCTGACTCCAAAGCCCGTGCTCTTTCCACTGCGCCACGCTGCTACCAGAACAATTGCAGGTGGAAGTGGGGCATTCTGGGAGAGATGTGTCTATGACGTCGCCGCGACTCGACAGCTTAAGATGGTAACACAGAAGATTAGCTCCAAGATCATCTGCTTTACCAGCAAAATAAAAAGGATCTTACTCTGTGAAACCACTTCTTGGGGTTTTTCTGCATTTATGTATATAGTGAAATACCCAATAGTTATTAGTAATAATAGTAAGAGCTGTAGTAGCAGGAGCATTTATTGAACAGAAACTTGGTACGGCGCAGAATAACGAAGTGGCAATTCCTTGCCTACAAACAGAACAAAATTCTAATGTGGGAGAGCGATATAAAAGTATTTATAACTAGAGAGACCAAAAAAGGAATGGAGTGCATATATTTGCATATGTATGTATGTGGTATATATGTATATGTATATATGTGTGCGTGTGAATGTATATATATGTAAGTGCTAAAATAAGTTCAGTGTTAGAGATGGCTGAAGTGTTGAGATGGCTCAGAGTGAGGGGAAGTTAATCAGGAAAAGCTTTCTGGAGGAGCAAAGATTAGAAGGTTATGAATGTAGGGATGGTCTGTCAGACGTGGGGTGGGGACTGTGAATTAAGGAAAGTAACATTCTGGACCCTTCTCTTTGGATACATACCCTAAGCCCGAGGACATTTCTACTAGGGCCGGTGGGGCTTGCGATTCAGCCGGGGGCACCGCCATCTCCTCCAGAGACAATGACCGGGAGGGCTGATCCCTGGGAGCCTGTACAAGAACCAGCCCCACATCCCGGCCCCCAGAGAAGTCCCTGCTCCAGAAGGAAAGTGGAGAAGAGTCTGTCAATTACCTTTACTGATTTGGTAGAAAAAATATAAACCACACGAACAATAAACACACACATGGGCACCAACATCATTTTCCGAGTTGTCAGGTCTGGAAACATAATGGACGTCCTGGAGGAGACAAACACGAGGGAGTAAAGGACTCTGTTGACTGGTTATAATTTCATCACAGCTTGTAAACACTGCCCCTCTCAATCAAACTTTCTTCATACACTCATTACATTTTATGTACAAAGCATTCTAAAAACTTTGATAATAATGTTGGTATTTGTTAAGCGCTTACTATGTCTACTTACTATGTCTACTTACTAAGCGCTGGGGTAGATACAGGCTAATCAGGTTGTCCCACGTGAGGCTCACAGTCTTAATCCTCATTTTCCAGATGAGGTAACTGAGGCCCAGAGAAGTTAAGTGACTTGCCCACAATCACACAGCTGACAAGTGGCAGAGCTGGGATACGAACCCATGAACTCTGATTCCCAAGCCCGTGCTCTTTCCACTGAGCCACGCTGCTTCTCAAATGCAACTATTTGAAATGTATTTTTTTTAGGAAACTGACTTTAAACACTTGTAAATTGGTTCTCCAGGCCCTTGATACTAATGATTACTAATAACAGATTGCTATCTTATTTTTTGCAAAGCCATGCCCTCCTAGATTTCACCTTCAAGAATTGCCACATCCTGCAGGTTTCTCCTTCACATTTCCTGGATCCACTCACACCCTCCACCTAAACCTTCCCCAGTCTGGTTTAAGGTCTTATCGTATCTCCCTACTCCTCACTGCTTCCCCCCTCTCTCCCCACTCCTCAAAAACCTCCAAGGCTTGCCCATTCACCTCTGCATCAAACAGAATCAGTCATTCAATCATATTTCTTGAGTGCTTATCATGCGCAGGGCACTGTACTAAGCACTTGGGAGAGTATAAACACCAATAAAGCAGAAACTTTCCCTGCCCACAACGGGCTTATAGTTTTAGCACTGGGCTTAGGGCACTCATTCAGCTCGTTCCCTTTTGCCTAACTTCTTTGTTTTCCTACCAAAACTGAACCCAAACACTCCACTCCTGTAACACCAATTTACTCTCTGTACCTCAGTCTTGTCAATACCACTGCTGACCCCTTATCCATGTTCTCCTTCTAGCCTGGCTCTCCCTTCTTCTTCAAGCTCCTGGTAGGCAGGGAACGTGTCTACCAACTTGTGTATATTATACTCTCTCAAGTGCTTAGTCTAGTGCTCTGCACACAGTTAGCATTCAAAAAATACCACTGATGATGATATCCAACAATTCGCCACTGTCTCCAGTTGCAAAACCCTCCTAAAAATTATAGCTCCACCAAGAAGCCTTCCATGATTAAACCCTGTATTTCCCCTCTCTGCTCTCCCCTCTGTGTCTACTACGAAGTTGGCTGTGTATTATGAAGCACTTTGATACTCACCCCAGCCCCACACTACTTGTGTAAATATTCTTTTACTCAACTAGTTCCCCTCTCTTTCTTCTATTTTAATGTCTCTCTCTCCCTGGAGATTGTAAGCTCCTATGGACAGGGATCAGGTCCCAGGGGCTGTGGGGCCTGGAGGCCAGCATCTGGGGATGGTGGGCCAGGGTCCCAGGTAGGTTGAATGTGAGGTTGGGGGCTGCCTCTTTTATGGACCTGATGACATAGAGTTCAGGCCCCTGATGTACCCAAATCACCATGATAGTAAGTGGCCACTCCCGTATGAGGCCTAGCACAGTGGCCATCACACCTGGGTGAAGTGGTCCACTCTGATCCAGGATCCAGAGAGTCTAGAGCCCCCCGTCAGACTGTTCCCCCCCACCCTGTAATGGTATTTATTAAGCATTTACTATGTGCCAGGCATTGTACTAAGTGCTGGGGTGGATACAAGCAAATCCCACATGGCGCTCAGTCTCGATCCCCATTTTATAGATGAGGTAACTGAGGCAGAGAAGCAAAGTGACTTCCCAAGGTCACATAGCAGACAAGTGGCAGAGCTGGGATTAGAACCCATGAACTTCTGAGTCCCAGGCCCCGAGTTCTATCCACTATGACAGTCTGTAAGTTCATTGTGAGCAGGGAGGGTGTTCGTTTACTGTTGAGTTGTACTCTCCCACGTGCTTAGTACAGTGCTCTGTGCACAATAAGCACTCAATAAGTACAATTGATTGAATGAATGAATGAGTGTCCTAGATGGGTTGAATCTGCTGTGGGGATCACCTCCTTTCTGGGCCTTGCAAAACAGGCTTCAGGGTCCTGGGGTACCCAAATCTCTGCCTAGGTCCCCAGAGGTAGTGGAGCCAGGAAGCTGGAGTCCATAGATGGTTGCTGAAGGTCTTTGGAAGGGGCACGAAACCTAAAGCAGTATGGTCTAGTGGATAGAGAACGGGCCTGGGAGTCAGAAGGCCATGGGTTCTAATCCCAGCTCCACCACTTGTCCTCTGGGTGACCTTGAGCAAGCCACTTCACTTCTCTATGCCTCAGTTCCCTTATCTGTAAAATGGGGATAAAGATTATGAGTCCTGTGTGGGACAGAGACTGTGTCCAATGCAATTATCTTGTGTCTACCCTAGAGCTTAGAACAGTGCCAGGCACATAGTAAGCACTTAACAAATGCCGTAATTATTATTATTATTATCTTATAGTCCTCAGTGCAGGGAATGTGTCTATTTTTTGTTGTAGTCTTCTAAGTGCTTAGTACAGGGCTCTGCATACAGTCAGCACTCTATAAATATGATTGACTGGCTGACTGACTACCCCGATCCCTGGTGGGATCCCCTAGAGCATGGGACTCAGGGGACCGGCATCCACGGTTGGTGGTTTAGAGCCCTGAATGGGTCAGTTCTGCAGCAGGTGTCCACCCCCTCCAGGACTTGGTGGCATTGCTTTTGGGTCCTCCACTGTACCCCTGTCCTCGGAGGGGTCCCCATGATCCATGGACCTAGAGCATCCCTATATGCAAATGGTGGAAGTTGGTCTCAGGCACGTCCAACGGACGGTGGGAGGGCCCCCTCCCTTCCAGGATTTGCAGCAATGCCCTTAGGCCTCTGTCACCCTCTGATCTGTGCCAGATTCCCCGGGGGTGGTGGGGCTGGAATCCTCATGTCCGCAGATGGTGCATATTGGTTCTGGTGGAAGGGACCCCCCTCCCTTCTGCTCCCTGAAGCCCAGCTTTTAGACCCAGCTGAACCCCAATCCCTGGCAGGATTCCAGAGGGCTGCAGGGTCCAGACGTCAGCAACTGCGAATGGTAGACCAGGGTTCTCATAAAGCCCACATGACGATGGGTGCCCATCCCTTTCGGGGACTCGAGGGTGTGGCCTTTGGACCCCCAGGGTACTTCACTGGGCTGAAGTCAATATGCCTACCCTTTGGACTGAGATTGACCAGTAGGCCCAAATGGACGAGGTTGGCAAACCAGCCTGATTTGTTGCAGGTGCATTTCAAGGTTTTGTTTCTGTAATTTATTTATTTATATTATGTCTGTCTCCCCCTCTAGACAGTAAGCTCTTTGTGGGCAGGGAATGTTCTGTTTATTGTTATATTGCACACTCCCAAACACTTAGTACAGTGCTGTGCACACAGCGAGTGCTCAATAAATACGATTGACTGACTGATTTTCGTTGGTGAAAGGGAGATTAATAGTCAGGTGGGTGAACTTACTGGTGTGTGGGCATGGCTAGGTAAGGCTTTGCTATTGGCCATCTATGGGCTTCTGTAGGTGGGAGAGTTACCAACGTGTGTTGGATCAAGAAACCAAGGTGCATGTCAGCTGCTCATCCATTCAGGTCCCCCCACCCCATCCCCGGTTATGGCGGTCCCCTCCCACAGAAGATCTCTTTTTTGGTTCTGCAGGTGTGGGTCGGGCTGTCCCTCTCTGTCTCCCTGTCCTGAGTGTCTCTGTGGTGGTCTCTATCTCTTGGCATCTCTCTTTCTCTAGTCTTCTCTGTCCCTGTGTCTCACTTGCTCTCCATCTCTCTGCCTCCTCATTCATTACTTTCTGAATCTCTCCCTTTTATTATTTAAGGGCTTACTTTCAAGCACTGTACTAAGCGCTGGTGTAGATTCAAGTTAGGTTGAACATGGTCCATGTCCCATATGGGGTTCACAGTCTGAAACCCCATTTTATAGAGGAGGTAACAGGCACAGAGAAGTAAAGAGACTTGCCTAAGGTCAGACAGCGGACAAGTGGCAGAGCTGGGATTAGAACCCAAGTCCTTCTCACTCCCGGGGACATACCCTATCCATTGGGCCATACAGCTTCTCTCTGTCAGGTGTTCTCTCTCTGAGTCTGTCTCAATCTGTGTGTGTGTGTGTGTGGGTATGTCTCTCTTCCCTTCTTTCTCTCTGTGTCTCCCTCTGTCTCACAATCTCTTCCTTCCACTCTCTACCTCGGTGTATGTCCCTTCCTGATTTGGGGGTCTTCCAGAAGGCTGAGTATATAGGGCAAAGGGCACTATGGCATTGAGCAAGAGGCCTTATTGAAGGCCCATCTCCTCCAAGAGGCCTTCCCTGACTAAGCCCCCCCGTTCCTCTTCTCCCACTCCCTTCTGTATCATCCTGACTTGCTCCCTTTGTTCTTCCCTCTTCCCAGCCAAACAGCACTTACATACATACCTGTAATTTATTTATTTATATAAATATCTGTCTCTCCCATTCTAGACTGTAAGCTTGTTATGGGCAGGGAATGTGTTTGTTTACGGTTGTTTTGTAGTCTCCCAAGCACTTAGTACAGTGCTCTGCACACAGTAAGCGCTCAATAAATACGATTGAATGAATGAATGAACAAGCAGGAATGGTGGTGTCCCCCCGCGTGCAGCTGCGGGCCTCGATCTAGGCCACTCCATGGTTGAGGACCCTCGGAGCAGTCTTGGAGCCTCCCATGTTTCCCCATCCTTGGCAGGGATCGCAGGGATGGCAGGATTGGGGCACCAGAATCTGCATATGATGGGCAAGGGTCCCTGGCAGGGCCACATGACCTCAGGGGTGCTCTGCCCTCCCAGGTCTCAAGGCATGGTCTTTGAGTCGCCATTAAATCCCAGGCCCTGGAGCATTCCCCAGGGTTGGCAGGACTAGGAAGCTGACATCTGCAGGTGCCAGCAGTCACTGGGGCCCTGGCACGGACCTTGACCTCTCAAACTTATTTATTTAGAAACCATTTCAGCTCAGATGGCAGTTGCAGAATTTTCCCCAGTTCCAGAAAGAAGACCTGGCCCTCTCTCTACTATAGACAAGTGGAGAACAAGATGGGGAGAGGGGAGAGAGTACCTCCAAACCCTGGTGGTCATTGACCTCAGGAGGCTACGGCCACCGGGCAGACCTCGATGGACAACTCTGGAGAGCTGTCCCCTCATGTGGACACTCAAGAACCCAGGTTAGCCCACTGACAAGAAGAGCAAAGAGACTGCCTCCTGAACTAGACTAAGGTGATCACTTTTCTGGATCTTGGTATTGGTTCTCCTCAACTCCCCTGTTCCTTTGTGCCATCTGCCCCTTACCATAATTATTCATCATTAGTGATTTGTATTTGACCTCCTATATTTTGGGTTATTTTGTTTATGGTTCATCAGGGCATTTTTTTTTCATTGTTCACACATTCTGGGGTTTCCACTGCATTTGGTCATTGGGACTGCCTTGGTTTCCTTTCTTTCCTTATGCTTGTACATGTTCTTGTGTACTTTTGCATTCCACCTGGTGTTTTCCAATCTTTTACTGTTCTGATGGCAGATATCATCTTAGTGTTATTTGTTAAGCTCTTACTCTGTACTAAGCACTGTTCTAAGCCCTGGGGAGGATAACAAGGGAATCAAGTTGGTCATGGTCTCTGACTCACATGGGGTTCACAGTCCAATCATTCAATGGTATTTATTGTTTGCTATGTGCAGAACACTGTACTAAGTACATGGGAGAGGATAGTATAACAGAGTTGGTAGACATGTTCCCCACCCACAAGAAGTTTACAATCTAAGGGATGGCCCTGTTGAGTTTTGGCTGACAATTAAGCTGAGTGTCATGGGGAACCATCAGCCACTATAGAAACGATTGGAAGCTCCCCCTAGACTGTAAGCTTATTGCAGGCATGGAATGTGTCTGTTTATTGTTATATTGTACTCTCTCAAGCGCTTAATAAAGTGCTTTGCACAGAGTAAGTGTTCAACAAATACGATTGAATGAATGAATGAATGAAATGACCTGCTTAAATGGAGGAAAATAAGTCTAATACTTCCAAACGCTCTTCTTTAAAATGTAATTTAATCAATTATTGATCGAGCACCAGCTCCATACTCATCCAGAGCCCCTTGGGGTTCACCTAAGATGTGACAAACAACTGGAATCCGGTCAGACTTGCTGAGACTGAGGAGGCAGTGTGGGTTCTCCAAAGAAGCATTGTTCTCTTGCACCAACTAGTTGGGAACACCCAGTTGGTTTTGAGGAAGCAGCATGGAGTATTGAATAGACCACAGGCCTGGGAGTCAGAAGGTCATGGGTTCTAATCGCCACACTGTCACTTGTCTGCTTGTGGCCTTGAGCAAGTCACTTCACTTCTCTGTGCCTCAGTTACCTCATTTGTAAAATGAGGATTAAGAGTGTGAGTCCCATTAGGACTTCCCGACCCACAGCACTTGTGTATATACGTACATATTCATTATTCTATTTATTTTATTAATGACATATATATATCCATAATTCTATTTATTTATATTGATGCTATTAATGCCTGTCTACTTGTTTTGTTTTGTTTTGTTGTCTGTCTCTCCTCTTCTAGACCATGAGCCCGTTGTTGGGTAGGGATTATCTCTATTGGTAGCTGAATTGTACTTTCCAAGCTCTTAGTACAGTGCTCTGCACATATTAAGCACTCAATAAATATGACTGAATGAGTGAATTACTGTCAGGGACTGTGTCTGACCTGATTAGCTTGTATCCACCTCAGTGCTTAGTAGAGTGCCTGGCATATAGTAAGTGCTTAACAAATGCCATTATTATTATTATTATTATTGTTGTTGTTAAGGAAATGGAGTTTGCTTTGCAGGCTAGTCTTCAATTACCGGCCACAGATTCAGGATCAGGTTGGTGCCAAGAGCAAGTGGACCACTGGTCTGTCCTAGTGGAAATTCTTGGGGGCTATACAGTCAAGGGTAGTTACTGTGACCAAGCTGACGGGCACTGGGGCCCAGAGTGGGTGTGACCTTATGCCTCATGGCCATAGAGGTCACCAGGTGGGGAGCGTTAGACTGTGCTCTGTTACAGACCTCTGGATTAAACTTGATTCACTTGCCCCACTGCCCCCCCACCCCTTCCCCTTCTTTTATTCTACCTGGCAACCCCAAGGCTTCACTTCCTCCTCTCCTGTCCTTATGCAGCTGAGAGTTGTTGGTGGAAATCCAGAAATTAGGCCAATCTCCACCACTGCATTTCACCCTCTCATATGCTCTAATTCTGCCTTTCTTTCTGCTCAGTAACAGCATTTAGCCCCTCATTTTAATCTCCAGCCCCACCTGATTGTTCCAGACCTTTAACTCCCTCCCAAAGTGTCTCCACCTTCTTCTTAGCCAATCCCTGATAGCCTTGATAATTGCTTTGTGAGCAAGATTTGAACTGTGGGAGTCCCTTAAGGTTCAGGACTAGGTGATCATCACCATCATCATCATCAATGATATTTACTGAATGCCTTAATGTGGGTAGAGTACTGTAATAAATGCTTGGGAGAGTACAATACAAGAGTGTTGGTAGACATGTTCCCTGGGCAGAGTGAGTTTATAGTCTAGAGAGGGTCCCCTCTTATTCCCCATCTACACCGCTCCCTTGGAGAGAATTCATTCACTCCTATGGCTTCAATTGCCAGCATGGCCTAGTGGATACAGCACGGGGCTGGGAGTCAAAATGACCTGGGTTCTAATCCTGGCTCTGCCACCTGTCTGATGTGTGACTTTGGGCAAGTCACTTCACTTTTGTATGCCTCATTTACCTCATTTGAAAAACGGGGATCAAGACTGTGAGCCCCGTGTGGGACACAGACTACGTCCAACCTGATTAGCTTGTATCTTCCCCAGCGCTTAGTACAATACCCGGCACCTAGTAAGTGCTTAACAAATACCATTAAAAAAATGCCACCTATAGGCAATGATTCTAAATCTTCCTCTCCAGCCCTGACTTCTCTCCTCCTTTGCAATCTTTCATTGCTTCCGGCTTTCAGGGCACCTTTACCTGAATATCCTGCGAACACCTCAAACTTAGCAAGTTCAAAACAGAACTCTTCATCTTCAGACACAAGTCCTTTTTTTCCCCCGACTTTTCCTTCACTGTAGACAGCACCACCATCTTACCTGTCTCACAAGCCCATCACCTTGGCACTATCCTCAACTCATCTCTCTCATTCAAATACCACGTATTCAATCTGTCACTAAATCCTGTGGGTTTTACCTTCACATCATTGCCAGAATTCACCCTTTCCTCTCTATCCAAACTTCTACTGTGTTGATCCAAACACTTGTTCTATCCTGCCTCTATTATTGCATCAGTCGCTTTACTGACAAACTTGCCTTCTTTCTCTTACCACTCCAGATCTTACTTCACTCTTCTGCCCAGATCATTTTTGCTAAAGAACCATTCAGTCCATTTCTCCCCACTCCTCAAGGACCTCCAGAATAAAATACCTCTGTTTTACTGAGGTGCGTAAAACACCACTGCATAAAACACCACTGCGTAAACCATCCACCTCTGCGTAAAACAAAAACTCCTTACCATCACCTTTAAAGCATTCAGTCAGCTCACCCTCTCCTACTTTACCTCACTGATTTCCCTACCACAGCCCAGTCCACACGCTTCACTCCTCCATAACCAATCTACTCACTATTCTTTGATCGTGTCTGTCTTCCCACTGACCTCTTCTCTCTGTCCTTCCTCTGGCCTGGAACTCTCTACCCTTTCATATATGACCAAACACCACTCTCCCCACCTCGAAAACCTTATTAAAATAACATTAAAACCAGCTCCTTGGGGAGAGAGAACACATCTATCATGTCTGTTATATTCTCCCAAGCATTTTAGCATAGTGTTCTACACACAGTAAGTGTTAAATAAATGCCACCGATTAACTGATCTGCATTTCTCTAAGGACCACTGGCCTCTTGAATGATCTCCTGCTGCCACATCCACCCTCTTTTTCCAGGCTTCCTATCAAGAGGAGGTCTCCCACCCCCTCTTAAAATCTAGCCCCTCTGCCTGTGCCTTAAACTTCATTTCCTTTCACCTCTCTGGTCCTCCCTTCTTACCTTACTATGATCTTCAACCTCTCTCTCTCCTCTGGCTCCTTCTCTGCTTTAAAGCAAGCGTGTCTCTCAAATACTAAGGAAGTCTTTCCCTGACACCATGCCACTCCCCTGACTGACCCAACTCTCTCTGGGCACTCCTATTCAAAGTCCTCCAATGATAATGTGCAAAGCTGTTGTTCACTTCCTGTCTATTGACTCCCTTCTCTAATCCTACAATTTGAGCCTCAACCGCTTCTCTCCACAGATCCTTGTGTCACCAAGTTTTCCACTGACCTCCTTTTGGCCACGTTAAATAATGTCTAGTCTATCCTAATGCTCCTTGACCTCCAAGCTGCCTTTAAACACTGTGTATCAAACTCCATACTTAGAAATTCTCTCTGTCCTTGGTTTCAGTGACAGTACTTTCCCGGTTCTCGTCCTATCTCCTTGACCGCTCCTTCTCATCTCCTTTGTTGGCTCTTCTACTCACCTTCACTGGGGGAGTTTCACAAGACTCCGTTCTGGATCCATAACTCTTCTCACTTGACACTCGCTCTTCTGGGGAGCTCATCAGCTCACCTGCTTTCAGCTACTCCTCCTCTTTGATTGACTCCCTAAGCTACCTTCCAGCCCTCACCGCTTTCCCCCCTTTCAATCTTGCAATTACTTCCTGCATCCAGGATAGCAGTAGGATAGCAGCAGCAGGTAGGCCAATAACTAAACTCTTCATATTTCCTCCTAAACTTACCTCTCATCTTAACACCACTACTATTTATCCTCCCTGTTCCAGGAGCTCACAACTTGATGTGAGCCTGCTTTCTGACTTTGGCGTCCACATTCAGTCTGTCTTTAGATACTGTTCATCTCAGTCATTATGGTACCTTTCCCACAAAGCAGATTCCATGTTAGAGGCAAAACTATCACTGTTACTCAAAGGACTGTAAAAAACTCTCAGGTCTCCTGTTTTTGACCCTTTCTTCCCTGGTCAGACCCTATAGATTGTAACCTCAATGAAGACAGGAAAGGTGTCTGCCAATTCTATTGTATTGTACTCTCCCAAGCACTTAATACAGTGCCCTGCACACAGTCAGCACTCAATAAATACCATTGACTGATTGATTGATCATGAAGTTTGTTACATGGCAACGTGTCGGGGAACCCAAGGCCTTCTACACAAAGCCAGTCAGTCAATCAGTTCTGCTTATTTTTGTTTTTTAATGGTATTTGTTAAGGGCTTAACCTGTGCCAGGCACTGTACTAAGAACTGGAGTCAATACATGCCGAGCAGGATGGACATGATTCCTCTCCGACATAAGGCTCAGAGTCTTACTTTCCATTTTACTGATGAGGTAGCTGAGGGACAAGAAGTTAAATGACTTTAATAGGGCTTTGAAGGTGAGGCGAGTGATGGTCTGTTAGATATGAAGGAGTAAGGAGTTCCAGGCCAGAGGCAGATTGGGAACAAGTTGTTGGTGGCAAAATAGATGAGATCAAGGTACAGTGAGGTTGACTTTGGAGGAAGAAAGTGTGCAGAAAGTGTTGTAGTAGGAAATCAGGAAGGTAAGAGTGTGGGGGCAAGGTGAGTAAGTGCTTTAAAGCCCATTTATAAAGTTTCAGTTTGATGTGGAGGTGGATGGGCAATCATGGAGGTTCTTGAGGAGTAGGAAGACAGGCATCATTGTAGAGAAATGATCCAGGCAGCAGAGTGAGTGGTAGACTGAACAGGGGAAGACAGGAGTCAGGAAGGTCAGCAAGGAGGCTGATACAGTAGTCCAGGAGGAATAGGAAAAATGTTTGGATTAATGTGATAGTAATTTGGATAGAGGGGAAAGGACAGATTTTAGGGATGCCGTGAAGGTAGACTCGGGGAAATTTGGTGACAGATTGAATATGTGGGTTGAATGAGAGAGATGAATCGAGGATAATGCCAAGGTGATGAACCTGTGAGAGAGGGAAGATGGTGGTGCTGTCTACAGTGAAGGGAACATCAAGGGAAAGATGGGGTTGGGGGGAAGGTTGGAGAGTTCTGTTTTGGACATACTAAATTTGAGATGTCAGCGGGACATGCAAGTAGAGATGTCCTGAAGACAGGAGGAAATGTGAGACTGCGAAGAAAGAGAGAGGTCGGGACTGGAGGGGTTGATTTGGGAATTAGCATGTAAAGATGTCAGTTGAAGCCTTGGGAGTGAATGAGTTCGCCAAGGAGTGGGTGTAGATGGAAAATAGAAGGGGACCCAGAATTGAACCTTGAGAAACTCCCAGTTACAGGGTGGGAGGTAGAGGAAGAGCCTGTGAAAGAGATTGAGAATGAGTGGCCAAAGACATAGGAGAAGAACCAGGAGAGGAGAGAGTCAGTGAAGCCAAGGTTAGATAATGTTTCCAGGAAAAGAGGGTGGACCTCCTTGTTAAAGGCATCTATGGGGTCAAGGAGGATAAGGATGGAATATACACCATTAGACCTGGCAAAAAGAAGGTCATTGGAGACCTTTTAGAGAGCAGTTTACTTGGAGTGAAGGGGGTGGAAATTCGACTGGAGGGGATTAAGGAGGAATTGGAGGAGCAGAAGTGGAAGCTGCAGGTGCGGACAACCCACTCATAGAGTTTGGAGAGGAATGATAGGAGGGAGATGGGGTGATAACTGGAGGGAGAGGTGGGATCAAGTGAGGGTTATTTTTCATTTTAGGGGGATACATGTTTGAAAACAACGGGCAAGCAGCCATTGGAAAGTGAATAGTTCAATACGGTGGCTGCAGTTGAAATTGACTACCGAATTAGCCTCCTCACATACCTACCTGCCTCTATCTCTCCAGTCTCTCTCTTACCCATTGGGAGAAAACTCCAGTAGCACAGGTGCCCCTGCGTGGGGCTTGGAACGCTGTAGGATTCCTGTGAGGTGGCATTTGCAGTGCCAAGTTCAAGCTGAATGTGTTTGTTCTACTGCCACAGGCCATTATCAGTCAGAAAAGTCTGATAGGGTTTAACTGTGTCACTTCCAGCACTGGACCGGAGAAACAATCTACAACAGCCTGGAGGTTTCCACCAACAAAATATCTGGCTTGGTCATCATCTCAAGATCCCTGGCCTCCTGGGCTCTTCCAGGAGATTGCCCTGCAGGAACGCCCAAGATTTCTTCAGGAAATTGTGCCCCCATCCCCTGATGGACAGTTACAGCCTCCTAAAGGCAAATGAGCCCATGGAGTCTCCACTCTCCTTCTCAGCTCTGAACTGAACCCAGAGCCATGCTTGGGCGGGGGGGGGGGGGGGTGGTTTCTGGACCCTGATCCCTCCCCAGGCAGAGTCATAATAAGAGTGTTTTTTAAGTCCTTACTATATGCCAAGCCCTGTGAAAAGGGTCTTTCATCACTCTCAAGGGGGAAACTCCATCATTATCATCATTTTGTTTGGGAGCACTTACTAATTATTGTATTTATTAAGCCCTTGCTATTAAGGCCTCTGCTAAATGCAGGGGTAGATAGAAGATAATTCGACTGGACACGATCCCAGCCCCAGTCTAAGAAGAAGAGAGAACAGATACTTCATTCCCATTTGACAGTTGAGAAAACTGAGAACCACAGAAGGTAAGACACTTGCCCAGAATCACACAGCAGGCAAGTGGCAGAGCTAGGACTAGAGCCTGGGTCTCCTGAGTCCCAATCCCAGACTCTTTCCATCAAGCCATGCTTGTGATAATCCCTTCAATGAATGATATTTTCCAGTACATTTAACCATTTGGTCTATCACCTGGGAAGAAGGAAGTGTCGATGCATCGTACACTCCCAAATGAAAATACCCATTCTTGGTCATAAGTCAATTTTCAACACTCCTGCTTCATTCTATAGCTTCCCTTCCCTCAACCCTTTCTGCTGCCTCAAACGAAAGAGAAGGAAAGAAAAAAGAAAATGAGCGCTTATTAAATATTTATACAACTAACACCATAACCCAACTAGCCGCGTGGTCCCGACCTTGGATGGGGGGTGGGAGGGAAGGACGGTGGCCAGGAAACATGGCACTCAGTCTTCATTCCTTCATTTAATTCATTCATTTGATCATATTTATTGAGCACTTACTGTGTGCAGAGCACTGTACTAAGCACTTGGGAGAATACAATATAACAATAAACAGACACGATCCCTGCCCCCAACAACCTTACAGTCTAGAAGGGGAGATCTATAGATTCTTCTCTCTGTACTTTAGAAAAGAGATAAATTGGCTATTTTCACCCACTTACCTAGCTGGCCCCTTTTCCCTGACATTGATCCCGCTTCAGTCCCGGTGGAGGGGAATCGGTCTCCGATGACGGGCAGAAGTCCAGGGGCAAAAGTCTGACGTGGTATAATGTCTGGGCTGGTTCTGAGGAATCTGGAGATAGCCCAGAGGCAGGAGCTGGGCACGGCGCCTTTGATTCCCAGTCCTTGCTCCGATGGCTTCAGCGTAGAGTGTGAGGTGCAGTCAGCCAAGCCAATTTTTTTTATGGCATTTCAATCGTACTTATTGAGCACTTATTTTATGCAGAGCACTGTGCTAAGAGCTTGGAAAAGTACAATGCAACATTAAACAGATGCATTCCCTGCCCACAACGAGCTTACAATCTAGAGGGGGAGACAGACATTAATATAAATAAATGTTACAGATATGTATGCAAGTGCTTTGTTAAGCACTTTTACTCTGTGCCAGGCATTGTACTAAGTGCTGGAGTAGATTCTAGTTAATCAGGTTGGACACAGACCCTGTCCCACATGGGGCTCACAGTCTTAAACCCCATTTTACAGATGAGGTAACTAGTCCACACCACCAGCATTGACATGCCACTCCCCCTTATAATAATAATAATAGTTATGGATTTTGAGCCCTTACTATGTGCCAGGCACTGTTCTAAGTACTGGGATAGATCGAAGATGATCAGGTTGAACATAGTCCCTGACCCACCTAGAGCTCACAGTCTTAATTCCCATTTTACAGATGAGGTCACTGAGGTGCAGAAAAATGAAGTGCCTTGCCCAAGGTCACACAGCAGACAAGTGGTGGAGCCGGGATTAGAACTCAGGTCCTTCTGACTCCCAGGCCCATGTTTTTTCCTATAGGTCATGCTGTTTTTCTACCTCTTCTGCCCATCCACTCAATTGCATGACCTCTTCCTCTCATTCATCCTTGTCTTCATGGTATTTTGACTCCCGGAAGAGCTTTGTTTCATCTGCAAACAGGGATGTTTGCCTGCTCCTCCCTCCTCCATTTCATTTATGAAGATGTTAAGCCAAAACAATCCTAGTACTAAACCCTAGACAACCACACTATTTATAGTGCTGATTTCTACAAGGTGGCTGTTTCCCCTTTTTTTTAAATGCAATTATCAATTCCTAGTGGATCATTCCCTCCCATCTCAAGATTACGTATGGATTACTTGCAAGCCCTGGGCATGGAACCTTGTCAAAGACTTTGAAAATCTAAATATTTTTTGTACGCCATTCTCCTTCATCCATATGTTTTATTGACTCCAGGAAAGCAGTGAGGATTATTTTAAGATACAGAAACAGTCCACGGTGACTGTTCTTCCAACAGGTGGTTTGCCCAAGGGCTCACTGAAACTAAACTGCACTGGTTGTTTGCTGGATGAAGAATAATAATAACAATAATAATGGCATTTAATAAGTGCTTACTATGTGCAAAGCACTGTTCTAAGCACTGGGGGGGATACAAGGTGATTAGGTTGTCCCACGTGGGGCTCACAGTCTTCATCCCCATTTTACAGATGAGGTAACTGAGGCCCAGAAATATTAAGTGACTTGCCCAAGGTCACACAGCTGACAGGTAGTGGAGCCAGGATTAGAACTCCTGACCTGTGACTCCCAAGCCCATGCTCTTTCCACTGAGCCACGCTGCTTTTTGGGGAAGAGAAGAAGAAAGACTGGTCTATCCTGCCCAGGGTCAAGGCTGGAACCCTCATCCATGGGTGTTCCATCAGATGCATCAATCTTTGGTTTCAAGTGGCTGCTGTTTCCTCATCTGTTAAATGGGAATTTAATACCCATTCTCTCTCCTTCTCAGAATGTGAGCCCCGTGTGCTATAAGAACTGTGACTGACCTGATTATCTTGCATCTAATCCAGTGCTTGGTACATACTAAGTGCTTAACAAATACCATGGTTATTATGGTTATGATTACAAACATTATTATTATTTTGTGGTCACGGTGCAGGAGGAGTTGTCATTCACGGTTTGTGGAGGCTGTTGTTCATGGATCGGTCTGTCGATTCACTCCCGCTCTCATGGATGAGATCTCACCACCGATACCACCAGCTTCAAAAACAATATATGACAAAGGTATTTGTCAAGTGCTTGCTGTATGCCAAGCATTGTACTAAGCACTGAGGCACATGCAATGCAAATCCAATAGTCTAAGAAAGGTGGGGAGGATTGTCTCTCTTTATTGCTGTATTGTACTTTCTCAAGCGCTTAGTACAAGTGCTCTGCACCAGTAATTGCTCAATAAATGTGACTGAATGAATAAATGAACAGGCATTTTATTCCCATTTTATGGATGGAGCAAATGGGGCCGAGAGAAGTTGTGACTTGCCCACTGTTTTGTTTACCTGGGCAATAAATCATTCATTCATTCAACAATAATAATAATGTTGATATTTGTTAAGCGCTTACTATGTGCCAAGCACTGTTCTAAGCGCCGGGGTAGATACAAGGTAATCAGGTTGTCCCACGTGAGACTCACAGTCTTAATCCCCATTTTACAGATGAGGTAACTGAGGCACCGAGAAGTCAAGTGACTTGCCCAGAGTCACACAGGCTGACAAGTGGCGGAGCCAGGATTAGAAACTGTGACCTCTGACTCCCAAGCCTGGGCTTTTTCCACCAAGTCACGCTGCCTCAATAAGGATGGTATTTGTTAAGTGCTAACTGTGCAAAGCACTGTTTTAAGTGCTGGGGGGATACAAGGTGATCAGATTGTCCCACATGGGGCTCACAGTCTTAATCCCCATTTTCCAGATGAGGTAACTGAGGCACCGAGAAGTCAAGTGACTTGCCCAGAGTCACACAGGCTGACATGTGGCGGAACCAGGATTAGAAACCGTGACCTCTGACTTCCAAGCCTGGGCTTTTTCCACCAAGCCATGCTGCCTCAATAAGGATGGTATTTGTTAAGTGCCAACTCTGTGCAAAGCACTGTTCTAAGCGCTGGGGGGATATAAGGTGATCAGCTTGTCCCAAGTGGGGCTCACAGTCTTAATCCCCATTTTCCAGATGAGGGAACTGAGGCACAGAGAAGTGAAGTGAATTGCCCAAAGTCACACAGCTGATAAGTGGTGGAGGCAGAATTAGAACCCATGACTTCTGACTCCCAAGCCCCAGCTCTTGCCACTGAGCCACCCTGCTTCTCGATCAATTTATTAAGCACTTACTGTGTGCAGAGCACTGTATTAAGCGCTTGAGAAAGTACAATACAAAATAAACATTGACATTCCCTGCCCACAACGAGCTCGCAGTCTAGATGCAGGGAGACAGACATCAATACAAATAAATAAACGATATTTATTGAATGCTTTCCCTCTCAGGGTCACACCTGGACAGTTTCCAGTACTCTACCAGTCTCAACTATGGGAGAGAGAGTCAAGCAGAGGCATATCCATTCCATTCCTAGCTTGGCAGGTGGTTAGCATGAGGGCAATCTCTTATAAGGCAAAGCTCACCTGTGCCGGGCAGCAGCGGCACGGGAGAGAGTCGAGGGTGGAGACTTTGGTTTACTGCGTGAAAGGAGGCAAAGCTAAACCGCTTCTGTATTTTTACCAAGAAAACGCAATGGACACGCTACCAGAACGATTGCAGATGAGGTAAGGCATTCTGGGAGAGATATGTCCATGGTGTCACTATGGGTCGGATATGACTTGACAGCATTAGATAAATTGAAGGCTTATTTTGTGCAGATCACTGTTCTAATCAGTGAATAATAATGTTGGTATTTATTAAGTGCTTACTATGTGCAGAGCACTGTTCTAAGCGCTGGGATATACAAGGTAATCAGGTCGTCCCACATGAGGCTCACAGTGTTAATCCCCATTTTACAGATGAGGTAACTGAGGCACAGAGAAGTTAAGTGACTTGCCCACAGTCACACAGCTGACAAGTGGCAGAGCCGGGATTCGAACTCATGAACTCTGACTCCCAAGCCCGTGCTCTTTCCACTGAGCCATGCGAGTTGTTATCATTAATAATAATGATGATATTGGTATTTGTTAAGCACTTACTATGTGCCAGGCACTGCTCTAAGTGCTGGGGTGAATACAAGCAACACAGGTTGGATAGGGTCCTTATCCCAGGTGGGGCTCACAGTCTCAATTCCCATTTTACAGATGAGGTAACTGAGGCACAGAGAAGTAAAGTGACTTGTCCAAGGTCACAGAGCAGACCAGAGGTGGAGTTGGGATTAGAACCCATGACCTCTGTCTCCCAGGCCAGTCCTCTATCCACTAGGCCATGCTGCTTCTCTGAGAAGGAGTTTCTAGTCTAGAGGAGGAGATTATGGAGAAGAACAAGGCTCAGGGTGAGGCTTGGTCTTCCCAGATCAAAACAGACAGAAACTGAAAGGGAGACCCACTTGGGACTTGTTTCACCAAGTAGTCCATCCACTGGCAGAGCGTGGAGTGTCCAAGGAGATAGATGAGTTTTTGTTTGATATGGAGGTGGATGGGCAACCACTGGAGTTTTTTGAGGAACGAGGCGATATGTCCTGAATGTTTTTGTAGAAAATTGACCCAGGCAGCAGAGTGAAGTATGGACTGGAGTGGGGAGAGACAGGAGGCTGGGAGGTCGGCAAGGAGGCTGATGCAGTAATCCTACCCATGGCATCCCATGTGGGGCTCAGTCTTGATCCCCATTTTACAGACGAGATGACTGAGGCACAGATGAGTGAAGTGACTGGCCCAAAGTCACACAGCAAGCAAGTGGCCAGAGCCAGATTAGGACCCATCCCATTTTACCGAGGGTGGGGAGTCCTGAGACCCACCTAGACCACGAGCCTAGACCACGACCACCACCTCTCCCCCGATTAGACTGTGAGCCCATCAGAAGGCAGGGACTGTCTCTATCTGTTACCGATTTGTACATTCCAAGCGCTTAGTACAGTGCTCTGCACATAGTAAGCGCTCAATAAATACTATTGAATGAATCTTCTTTGAGTCAGAAGGACAGTTAATTCAAAGATTTTATATCTATAGCTATATCTATTTGTCTCTCTATATAATAATAATGATGATGGCATTTGTTAAGGGCTTACTTTGTGCAAAGCACTGTTCTAAGCGCTGGGGAGGATACAAGATGATCAGGTTGTCCCACGTGGCGCTCACAGTCTTAATGCCCATTTTACAGATGTGGTAACTGAGGCAGAGAGAAGTTAAGTGACTTGCCTAAAGTCACATGGCTGACAAGCAGCAGAGCTGGGATTTGAAACCATGACCTCTGACTCCCCAGCGTGTGTTCTTTCCACTGATCCACACTGCCTCTCATGTATGTATATATATATGTGTGTATATATATGTATATATCTGTATATATATATGTATATATGTGTATATATAAAAACATCTAACCTTCTAACTCAAAGAAGATGAGTTTTATATATATATATATATACACACACAAAATATCCTGTTTGGTAACCACTTTTATCCAATTTACGTAACCTGTTAGCTACAACATCCTTTTATGAATAATAATAATTGTGGTATTGTGAAGTGCTTACTATGTGCCGAGCACTGTAAGCAGTGGGATAGTTACAAAATCATCAGATTCCACATGGGGCTCATAGTCTAAGTAGGAGGGAGAACAGGTTTGAATCCCCATTTTGCAGTTGAGGGAACTGAAGCACAGAGAATTTAAGTGACTTGTCCAAGGTCACACAGTAGGTGGGTGGGTGAGCCAGGATTAGAACCCATGTCCTCTGACCCCTAGGCCTGGGATCTTACAACTAGGCCACCCTGCTTAGTGGGGGTTGGAACTTTCCTTAATAACTTCCTCAGTAAAGATCAAAATAAGATTCATTGAGCTACTTTCCACCTCCCAGTGCCTCTGTGACATTTCCTGATGATCAGATTCCACACTGATTCCCTGGCCAATATCCCGATCGCACTATAATGTAAGAATCTTTTAATATTATCTTTGTCATTCCTTTGAAGAGTTTCCTCCTAACAGTTCCTCCTCCTAAGAGTTTCCTCTTTGCCCTTGCCACTCAATCAATCAGTCAACCAATCATTTTTATCCAGCACTTACTGTGCGCAGAGCACTGTACTAAGCCCTTAGGAGAGTACCATACAACAGAGTTGGTAGATCCGTTCCCTGCGCACAACATGCTTACAGTCTTAATGAACTTCCCCGTTCTCCTTCAATAAGCGACCAGGTCCTTGAAAGTTGTGCAGCGTGGCTCAGTGGAAAGAGCAGGGGCTGAGAAGTCAGAGGTCACGGGTTCTAATCTCGGCTCCACCACCTGTCAGCTGTGTGACTCTGGGCAAGTCACTTGACTTCTCGGTGCCTCAGTCACCTCATCTGTAAAATTGGGATTAAGACTGTGAGCCTCACGTGGGACAAGCTGATTACCCTGTATCTACCCCAGCGCTTAGAACAGCGCTCGGCACATAGTAAGCGCTAAACAAATACCACCATTATTATTATTATTTCTCCTTTTGATGACTTATGTTTGGCCAGTTGAATTCATTCAATCCTTTATTAAGCGCTTACTATGTGCAGCGCACTGTAGTAAACACTTAGGTAAGTACAATATGACAATGAAGAGGGACATTCCCTGGCCAAAACGAGCTTACAGCCTAGAGGGGGAGATAGACATTAATATAAATAAATAAATTACAGATATGTACATAGTGTTATGAGGCTGAGGGAGGGATAGTAAAGGGAGGAAATCAGGGCAATGAAATGGAGTGGGAGAAGAGGAAAGGGGGGCATAGTCAGGAAAGGCCCCTTGAAGGAGATATGCCTTCAATAAGGCTTTGAAGGTAGGAAGGGTGGGATATGAAGAGGGAAGGACATTCTAGGCCAGAAGCGGGACATGGGTGAGGGGTCAGCAGAGATTGAGCTACAATAAGTAGGTTAACTCACTGTTCATCCACTCCATGAACGGGAATCAGAAAGGAACAATGAAAACATTAAGAAAACAGGATCTGAGGGGGAAGAGGTTAAAGCCAAGGAGGTTGAGACAGATAAAAAATTAGAACAGATTACTCTAGAACAACCAGCTAATTTTCATCTCCAGATATAATCAAAATAAGAGAAATGAGCTTAGCCAAAAATAAGACAAATTTATATTAGCGACACACAGGAGTGGTCTGAGGTGAGTGGAGAGCTGTGTCGGTGGTGGGATTTTATCCACGTTGGAGATCTGGTTTAAAAGACCAGTGTGCAGCTAACAATCCATTCCATTGTGTTTGTGTATAAAGAGTCTTTTGAAACCCTGGTGTGTTTGCTGTTTGAGCATCTGGCAACCTTCAGTTTTGCCTTCTGAAACTGAGGCTTATTAATCTATGGCCAAGTTAACAATAGAGCTGAATTTTTCATGGATTATGATTGATAGCTGTGTCTATCTGGGACTGAGTAATGCAGGTTTCTTTTTTTATGATATTTGTTAAATTCTTACTATGTGCCAGATACTGTACTAAGAACTGGGGTAGAAAGCATGGGCTTGGGAGTCAGAGGTAGTGGGTTCTAATCCTGGCTCTGCCACTTATCAGCTGTGTGACTTTGGGCAAGTCATTTAACTTCTCTGTGCTTCAGTTACCTCATCTGTAAAATGGGGATAAAGACTGTGAGCCTCTCGTAGGCACATAATGCTTAACCAATACCATCATTCTTCATTCGTTCATTCAACTGTATTTATTGAGCACTTACTGTGTGCAGAGCACTGTACTAAGTGCTTGGAAAGAACAATTCAGCAATAGAGACGATTCCTACCCACAACATGATTACAGTCTAGAAGAAGGGAGACAGACATCAAAACAAGTAAACAGGCATTCATATAAATAAGTAGAATTATAGAAATGTACATATATGCACAAGTGTTGTGGGGCAGGGAGACAGGGTAGAGCAAAGGGAGAGAGTCAGGGCAACGCAGAGGGGAGGGGGAGCTGAGGAAAAGGGAGGCTTAGTCTGGGAAGGCCTCTTGGAGGAGGTGAGCCTTCAGGAGGGCTTGGAAGGGGGGAAGTGTGATTGACAGATTTGAGGAGGGAGGGCATTCCTGGCCAGAGATAGGACATGGGCCAGGGGTTGACGGTGGGACAGGTGAGAACGGGGCCCAGTGAGGAGGTTAGCAGCAGAGGAGCAGAGTGTGTGGGTTAGGCTGTAGAAGGAGAGACGGGAGGTGAGGTAGGAGGGGGCAAGGTGATGGAGAGCTTTGAAGCCAGTAGCGAGGAGCTTTTGCTTCATACGAAGATTGATAGGCAACCACTGGGGATTTTTGAGGAGGGGGGTGACATGCCCAGAGCGTTTCCGAAGAAAGATAAGCATGATACCAAGGTGGTGGGCTTGTGAGATGGGACGGATGGTTGCGCCATCCACAGTTACAGGAAAGTCAGGGAGAGGACAGGGTTTGGAAGGGAAGATAAGGAGTTCTGTCTTGGACATGTTGAGTTTTAGGAGGCGAAAGGACATCCAAGTAGACATGTCCTGAAGGAAGGAGGAGATGCAAGCAAGGAGGGAGGAAGAGAGAACGGGGTGGATATATAGATTTGAGTGTCATCTGCATAGAGATAATAGTTGAAGCCGTGGGAGTGAATGAGTTCTCCAAGGGAACGAGTGTAGATGGAGAATAGGAGAGGATCAAGAACTGACCCTCTAGGAACCCCTACAGTTAGGGGATGGGAGGGGGAGGCGGAGCCCACAGAGGAGACTGAGAATGAATGGCCAGAGAGAGAAGAGGAGAACCAGGAGAGAATGGAGTCAGTGAAGCTAAGGTTGAATAATGTGTTGAGGAGAAGGGGATGGTCGACATTGTCAAAAGCAGCTGAGGGGTCGAGGAGGATTAGATTGGAGTAGAAGCCGTTGGATTTGGCAAGAAGGAGGTCATTGATGACCTTCGAGACTGTGGTTTCAGGGGAGAGGAGGGGAGGAAGCAAGATTGGAGGGGGTCCAGGAGAGAGTTGGAGGAGAGGAATTCGAGGCAGCTAGTATATACGGCTCTCTCCAGGAGTTTGGAAAGGAAGAATAGGAAGAAGATGGGGTGTTAACTGGAGGGGGCTGTGGGGTCAAGGGAGACCTTTTTTTAGGATGGGGGAGATGTGGGCATGTTGAAGGCAGGGGGAAGAAGCCGTTGGAGAGTGAGCAATTGAAGATGGAAGTTAAGGAGGGAAGAAGGGAAAGGGCAAGAGTTTTTTCAAGGTGGGAGGGAATGGGGGCTGATGTGCATGTGGAGGGGATGGCACTTGAGAGGAGGGAGGAGATCTCTAAAGATACTGCTGAGAAAGATGGGGAAGTAGAAGAGGATGTCAAGAGGAGAGGGGATGGAGGAGGGGGAGGGGTGACTTGGGGGACCTCAGACCTGATGGTGTTAATTTTTCGAATGAAGTAAGTGGCCAGATTGTTGGGGGTGACATATGAGGAAGGGGGAGGGACAGAGGGCCTGAGGAGGGATTTAAATGTCCGGAACAACTGGTGATGGTCATGGGTGTCAATAAGGGAAGAGAAATAGTGTTGCCGGGCAAAGGAGAGGGCAAAGTTTAGGCAAGAAAGGACAAACTTCAAGTGGACAGCTTGGCCTGGTGTTTAGATTTCTGCCAGCAGCGTTCAGTGGCTTGAGTATAAGAGCGAAGGAGGCGGACAGTGGAGGTGATCCAGGGCTGTGGGTTATAGGTGTGAGAGTGACGAAGGGACAGGGGAACGAGTGAGTTGAGTTGAGTAGAGAAGGTGGAGTTGAGAGCATCTCTTTGGTCACTGAGAGTGGGTAGAGTGGTATGGAGGCTATAACACTGAAAGAGATGGGGCCAAGAGAGCGGACCTGTGGGGGAAGAGTATAGATTTATGGGAAGGAGGAGTGTGAAACAAGGAGGCAAATGAGAAGGTTGTGCTCAGAGAGAGGGATTTATTATTATTATACAAGATAATCAGGTTGGACACAGTCCATGCCCCACATGGAGCTCAGTTTTAATCCCCATTTTACAGATGGGGTAACTGAGGCACAGGGAAGTGAAGTGACTTGCCCAAAGTCACACAACAGAAAGGCGGCAGAACAGGGATTAGAACTCAGGTCCTTCTGACTCCCAGTCCTGACCTCTACCCGCTAGGCCATGCAGCTTCTCTTTCATGTACCTGTTTAGCACTTATATGTGTCAAGCACCATGTTTGTACTGGTTGTGCACTCTGAGTTAAAGCATAATAATGATGGCATTTGATGTGCCAACCACTATAGTAAGTACTGAAATAGATCCAAGAGAATCAGGTCAGACACAGTCCCTTTCCCCCGTGAGGCTCAGAGTCTAAGTAGAAGAATCCCAATTTTACAAACAAGAAGACCAAGGCACAGAGAAGTGAAGCAACTTGCCCACACAGCAGAAAAGTGGCAGAGCTGAGATTAGAACCCAAGTCCTCTGACTCCCAGGTCTGGGATTGTTCCACTAATTCACGTTGCTTCTCTTCAGTGGCTTGCCCAAGGTCACACAGTAGGCAAGTGGCAGACAGGGGTTCTCCAAATCCCAGAGTTTTTCTACTCTGCCACACTGCCTCTCAGTTTATGGATTGATTGAAAAGAAGGAAAGATAAAGTTCCTGACCTAAAGAAAGGAAAGGGGAGGCAAGGCCTAATAATAATAATGATGATGGCATTTGTTAGGTGCTTACTATGTGCCAAGCACTGTTCTAAGCACAGGGGTAGATACAAGGTATTCAGGTTGGACACAAGCCCTGTCCCACATGAGGCTCACATTCTTCATCCAAGTGGGGCTCACAGTCTTAATCCCCATTTTACAGATGAGGTAAGTGAGGCACAGAGAAGTCAAGTGACTTGCCCAAAGTCACGCAGCTGACAAGTAGCTGAGCTGGGATTAGAATCCATCACTTTGGACTCCCAAACCCAGGCTCTTTCCACTAAGCCACACTGTTTCTCTAAGGATCTGTACCCTTTAAACATTTGCTATTCAACCCACTCTCAGCATTTATGTACATATCTGTAATGTATTTACTTATATTAATGTCTGTCACCCTCTAGACTGTTAGATCCCCTTTGGACACCAGTTTAACATCCATTCCTTATGTTATAATGTACTCTTCTAAGTGCTTAGTACAGTACTCTGTATAGTAACTGTTCAATAAAGGCCAAAGATTTTGATTGAAGTGTTAATAGTGTAAATGGATTATATAAGAATAAGGAATTTCAAAGAATAAGGAGAAGTAGCACTGTCTAAAAGAAAGCATAAGAGCTTGGGAGTCGGAAGGACCAGAGTTCTAATGCCGAGTCTTCCACTAGTCTGCTGTGTGACCTTGGGCAAGTTACTTCACTTCTCTGCGCCTCAGTTACCTCATCTGTAAAATGGGGTTAAAACTGTGAGCCCCATATTGGACAGGGACTGTGTCTAACCTGATTAGCTTGTATCTAGAGAAGCAGAAGACCTGCCGGTTTCACCTCTACAATATCGCCAAGATCCGCCCTTTCCTCTCCACCCAAACGGCTACCTTACTATTACGGGCTCTCGTTATATCCCGGCTAGACTACTGTGTCAGCCTTCTCTCTGACCTCCCTTCCTCCTCTCTCGTCCCGCTCCGGTCTATTCTTCACTCCGCTGCCCGGCTCATCTTCCTGCAGAAACGATCTGGGCATGTCACTCCCCTTCTTAAACAACTCCAGTGGTTGCCTATCGACCTCCGCTCCAAACAAAAACTCCTCACGCTAGGCTTCAAGGCTCTCCATCACCTTGCCCCTTCCTACCTCTCCTCCCTTCTCTCTTTCTACCGCCCACCCCGCACGCTCCGCTCCTCTGCCGCCCACCTCCTCGCCGTCCCTCGGTCTCGCCTATCCCGCCGTCGACCCCTGGGTCACGTCCTCCCGCGGTCCTGGAACGCCCTCCCTCCTCACCTCCGCCAAACTGATTCTCTTTCCCTCTTCAAAACCTTACTTAAAAATCACCTCCTCCAAGAGGCCTTCCCAGACTGAGCTCCTCTTCCCCCTCTACTCCCTCTGCCATCCCCCCTTTACCTCTCCGCAGCTAAAGCCTCATTTTCCCCTTTTCCCTCTGCTCCTCCACCTCTCCCTTCCCATCCCCACAGCACTGTACCCGTCCGCTCAACTGTATATATTTTCGTTACCCTATTTATTTTGTTAATGAATTGTACATCGCCTTGATTCTATTTAGTTGCCATTGTTTTTACGAGATGTTCTTCCCCTTGACGCTGTTTAGTGCCATTGTTCTTGTCTGTCCGTCTCCCCCGATTAGACTGTAAGCCCGTCAAACGGCAGGGACTGTCTCTATCTGTTGCCGACTTGTTCATCCCAAGCGCTTAGTACAGTGCTCTGCACATAGTAAGCGCTCAATAAATACTATTGAATGAATGAATGAATGACAATGGAAAGAGCCCAGGCTTGGGAGTCAGAGGTCATGGGTTCGAATCCTGATCCGCCACTTGTCAGCTTTGTGACTGTGGGCAAGTCACTTCACTTCTCTGTGCCTCAGTTCCCTCATCTGTAAAATGGGGATTAAGACTGTGAGCCTCACGTGGGACAACCTGATTACCATGTGTCTACCCCAGCGCTTAGAACAGTGCTCTGCACATAGTAAGTGCTTAACAAAAACCAACATTATTATTACCCCAGCACTTAGTACAGTGCCTGACACATAGTAGGCACTTAATGAATACCATAAAAAATCCTGCTAAAAGCAAGAGGGAAAACTCCGGAGGTTCCTTTCAACTTTGAGATTTTTTTGCCTCAGTTAATGTACTCCCGAGGTCTAGATAGGTCCTTTCCCGATTCCAGTTCATTTTGTTCTCATCTCCCTGAGTGGAAAATAGTGATGGCTCATGGAGATTTTTCTAATCTGGTTTATCCCTCCTCTCTCAGCCTGATTTACCTCACTAATCTTCTATTACATCCCAGCCCACACACTTCGCTCCTCTAACGCCAAACTACTCATGTGCCTTGATCTCTTCTCTCTCACTGTTGACCCCCTGCCCACTTCCTCCCACTGGCCTGGACCTCCTCCTACCCCCTTCACATCCAACAGTCCACCACTCTCCCCACTTTCAAAACACTCCTAAAATCACATCTCCTCCAAGAGGCCTTCCCCAGCTAAACCCTCCTTTTCCTCTATTCGCCCTCCCTTCTGCATCACCTAAGCACTTGGATTGATACACCTTAAGCATCTGGACCTGGGTTCTAATCCCGGCTCTGCCACTTGTCTGCTGTGTGACCCTGGGCAAGTCATTTTATTTCTTCATGCCTCAATTACCTCACCTGTAAAATGGGGAATAAGACTGTGAGCCCCATGTGGAACAGGGACTGTGTCCAACCTGATTACCTTGTACCTATCCCAGTGTTTAGAACAGTGCTTGGCACATAGTAAGCACTTAAATACCATCATTATTATACCCCATCCTAGCCCTACAGAACCAATGTTGATATCCTTATACTCTCCCATTTTCCCTACCTGTCAATCATGTTAATATTGGTCTCCCCATCTAAATTATAAGATCCTTGTGGACAGGGATCGTATCTACCAACTCTATTGTATTATACTCTCCCAAGTGCTTAGCACAGTGCTCTGCACCCTGCCAATGCTAAATACCACTGACTGATTGATTTCTGGCTGCATATCATCACACATTCTAGCTAACCAACAACTGCCTCTTCTAGATTGTAAGCTCGTTGTGTCTACCAGTTCTAGTGTATTGAACTCTCCCAGGCTCTTCTATAAAGTGCTTTGTGTACATAGCTGTTCAATAAATCCCACCGATTGATTCTCAGAAATGATCTTTGGCGAGACATGAAAGCAAACTGACTGTGGATGAGGATAGAAAAGCAGCGTGGCTTAGTGGAAAGAGCATTTGGGACTCAGAGGAGGTGGGTTCTAATCCTGGCTCCACCATTTGTCTGCTGTGTGACCCTGGGCAAGTCACTTACCTTCTCTGTGCCTCAGATCTCTCATCTGTAAAATGAGGATTAAGACTATGAGCTCCATTTGGGGCAACCTGATTACCTTGTATCTACCCCAGTGCTTAGAACATGCTTGGCACATAGGAAGTGCTTAACAAATACCATCATCATTATTATTACAATTATGTAACCACCCAAGGCCTCTGGCTACAAGCTCTGAAGTCAGTTAGGATTAACCTGGCACCAAAGCAAGTGCATAATTGAGGGTTGTTGTATTTCTGAGTAATTTGAGATTGTAATCTCTAGAATGAGTCTCCCAACTCTATTATATTGTACTCCCCCAAGCGCTTACAACAGTGCTCAGTTCTCTCATCTGTAAAATGAGGATTAAGACTGTGAGACCCGCTTGGGATAACCTGATTACCTTGTAACTACCCCAGCGCTTAGAACAGTGTAAGTGCTAACACATACCAACATTATTATTATTATTATTACAAGTGATTGATAATCAGTGTGATTTATTGAGGGCCTATTCCTTGCTAGGTACTGTAATAATAATGATAACTATATTTGTTAAGCACTTACTATGTGCCAGGTACTGTTCTAAGCACTAGGGTAGACTCAAGATAATTGGGTTGGACACAGTCCCTGTCCCACATATTAATAATAACTGCGGTATTTGCTAAGTGCTTATTATATGCCAGTAACTGTACTAAGCGCTGGGTTGGCTACAAGCAAATCGGGTTGGACACAGTCCCTGTCTCATATGGGACTCATGGTCTTAATCCCCATTTTACAAATAAGGGGAAGCACAGAGAAGTGAAGTGGCTTGCCCAAGGTCACACAGCAGCCATGTGGCGAAGCCGGGATTAGAACCCAGGTCCTTCTGACTCCAGGACCTGTGCTCTACCCAAGTTAGACACCGTTCATGACCTACATAATAATAATGTTGGTATTTGTTAAGCGCTTACTATGTGCAGAGCACTGTTCTAAGCGCTGGGGTAGATACAGGGTAATCAGGTTGTCCCATGTGAGGCTCACAGTTAATCTCCATTTTACAGATGAGGTAACTGAGGCACAGAGAAGTTAAGCGACTTGCCCAAAGTCACACAGCTGACGAGTGGCAGAGTTTGGCACATAATAAGCACTTAATACCCACATTATTATTTGTACTCTCCCAACCACTTAGTGCTCTGCACATAGGCACTTAATAAATACCAATGATTGACTTATTGATTGGATAGGACCAATCTGTAACTCACAGTCTTAATCCCCATATTACAGATGTGGTAACTGAGGGCCAGAGAAGTGAAATGACTCACCCAAGATCACACAGCAGACAAGGGCAGAGATTCAATTAGAACCCAGGTCCTTCTCAATCAATCAATTGTATTTACTTATATTAACGTATGTCTCCCCCACTAGACTGTGAGCTTGTTGTGAGCAGGGAATATAACAATATAACAGACACATTCCTTGCCCACAGTGAGCTTACAGTCTCTCTATTAGGCCACGCTGCTTCTCACATCTACACACACGGGCCAATTCAGCCTCGCACCACCTTCCAGCCCAGATGACGCTGTAGACAAAGAAACTTGGTCAACCCTGGAAGCCAAGTTTACCCGCTTCTCTGAAAGTAGCTGGAACTTTTGGACCCAAGATAATCAGACATATCCAGCAGCTGCCCTCTGGAGGGTGTCCAATTTTAGGGAGAGAAAGGCCATTTAAAAGGAAGGACTGAGACTTTCACCCAACCAGACCCGCATCTGCTCCAGTGCAGGTGTTTTTCATTAACCCCGTGGCGTTAACTTGCAAAATGTTACCACATATTTTCACTGCCACCTGCTCTTTTCCAGGAAGGACGAATGCTGCCTAGATAGTAAGTACAAATATCCCCCTTAGGGGACACCAAAGTAAGCACCAAGGATGAAAATCTGAAAAGAGCAGATAAAATTACCTTTGCTTTTTTATGGTATTTCTTAAGCAAGCATCGTACTAAAGCACCGGGGTTGATACAAGATTTTTTTTAATGGCATTTGTTAAGCATTTACTATGTGCCAGGCACTGTATTAAGATAGGTTGAATATAGTCCATTTTCCACATGGACCTCACAGTCCTAATCCCCATTTTACAGATGAGGTAACTGAGTTAAATGAATTAATGAATTAATGAGTTAAAAGAAGTTAAATGACTTGTCCATGGTCACACAGTAGGCATGAGGCAGAGCTGGGATTTTAGTCCTCTAGGATGAAGGACCTTTCAGGTTCCTTGTCTAAAAGAGGCTATTTCCACTGCCTTTTTATGGACAGACAATGTGTCTGCTAACTTGGTTGAGAAGCAGCGTGGCTTAGTGGAATGAGCACGGGCTTGGGAGTCTAAGGTCGTGGGTTCTAATCCCAGATCCTCCACTTGTCAGCTGTGTGATCTTGGGCAAGTCACTTAACTTCTCTGTGCCTCAGTTACCTCATCTGTAAAATGGGGATGAAGACTCTGAGCCTCATGTGGGACAGCCTGATTCCCTTGTATCTACCCCACTGCTTAGAACGGTGCTTGGCACATAATAAGCACTTAATACCCACATTATTATTTGTACTCTCCCAACCACTTAGTACAGTGCTCTGCACATAGGCACTTAATAAATACCAATGATTGACTTATTGATTGGATAGGGCCAATCTGTAAACCACAAAAGGTTGATTCCACAGTCAGAAATAGAGATCTCCCTTCCTGAGGAACCCGCCTTCTGACCACGAGTCCTCCTTTCTCCCGGAAGGATCTTTACCCTCCAGATGCCGCCCCGAGGATGCCATGATCTCCCTTTCTGAGAAGCCCGCTGTTGGGCTCCAATGACCTGCCTCCATCCCCCTCTCAGATGTCTGGGAGGTCGTCCCCCTCCCAGACATCTGCATCCCCAGTTGAGGACATCAAGGCCCGCCTCTTCCCTCTTGCTGCCGCAGGCCCCGGGGCCGGTGAGAATCTCGTATATCTCCCAGATGACTCTTGAGATGAATTGTACATTCCAAGTGCTTAGTACAGTGCTCTGCACATAGTAAGTGCTCAATAAATACTATTGGATGAATGAATGAGTTGATCTCTCTGCTGACCATCCAATTCCCCTTTACTGGGACCCCTCCCATGATCACTAGAATCACCCTCAAAGCGACCTCTATCATCCAGGTGCCAACCAGGGCCGTGGGACAATGTGTTCCCCTGCCTTCCCCCCCTCCCCCAAAGCGACCTTCTTTGGGGAGCCCCCATTCCCTCTTTCCCTCTGTTATGATCGCATTTGATTCCCCAGCTCCCCGGGATAGCAATGCCCGTGGTCTCACTGTGTCACTTTTAGCAACTACCTGAATTCGCACCTACTCAGCCCACCCATGTTATTTAGTTATTTACTCCTCTCCCCAGGCCTTTCCTCTCCTATGTCCCCCATAACAGTTTCACCCTTCTCCAGATCTGCCATCTACAGAACTCCCTCCTCCACCCCCTAAGAGACAACTCAGCCAAGAGCCCCTGGATGCTCCTTGCCACTAGCCTTTTTGGTTTGTTTGACCCATGGACAATTCAACCTTCTACTCTGGGCATCTCCCGCTTATTTTATTGTTGCTATTGTATGTTAATTAACTGCTCTCAGTGCTGTCATGCTTGGCTGACCTCACCATGACCTTTCAATTCCCTTTCTCCCATCTGCCCTTCCCAGTCCTCACCTTCCCCTTCCTCTCTCTTTCCCTCCTTTTGCTCCACCCCTACCCCTCCTCTTTGCCCCCTCCCTAGAATCCCTCTGTACCAACTCCAATCCTCATCCCCATCCCCTTGCGCAGTTCCCCGCCAAATCCCTCCCTTCTAACCTCTTCCCTCCCCTCCTCCCTACCCCCATCCCATCTCAGTTCTCCTGTCTCATCACCACCCCTCATCCCTCTCTCCCCGCCCAAGCCCCCGCCAACTCATTCCCATGTAAATGCTCCCCACAACCCTCACCCTTCCTCCTCTCTGCCCTCCCTCCACAGCTGCTGCCCAGTGTGGCCTATGGAACCCCCACTCCATTAAAGGTAAGCTCCCTTTCATCTTTGACCTGTTCCTTTCCCGCTCGCTCCTCCTCCTCGCCCTCACTGAGACCTAGCTCAATCTGGATGACAGAGTCTCTTCTGCTGTTCTTCCCAGCAGAGGCTTCTTCTTCTCCCACTCTCCCAGACTCACTGGGAAAGGAGGAGGTGCCGGCTTCCTTCTCGCACCCCAATGCTGCTTTTGCACTATTCCTCCTCTCCCTTTCCTTCCTCTCCTTTGAAGCCCATATCATCTGCCTCTTCCACCCCCTCCAGATTCCTGTAGCCATCATCTACCGCCCCCTGGTCCCACCTCCAACTTCTTTAACCATTTTGACCCTTTTCTCCCCTTCCTTCTCTTTCCATGCCCACTCTGATCCTCGGAGACTTCAACATCCACATGGATGTACTTGGTGACTCCTCTGCCACCCACCTCCTATCACTTCTTGACTCTGCCAACCTCCTGCTCCACCCCACCTCGCCCACTCACCAACTTGGACACCCCCCCGATCTCATCATCTCTTACCACTGCACTATCTCCATCCTCACCAACTCTGAAATCCCTCTCTGACCATAACCTTCTCACCTGCCTCCTCTCTCACACTCCTCCCCACTGTAAATCTGTATTACTCCCTCACAGAGACCTATGCTCTCTTGACCCCATCCTTATCTCTCAGCACATCACACCCCACCTTGCCTCCCTATCCTCTCTACCCACTCTTGCTGACCAGATTACTGCGCTCAACTCCACCCTCTCTACTCAACTCACCTCGCTCACTCCACTTTCCCTTCGTTGATCTCGCTCCACTAACCCACAATCCTGGATCACCACCACTGTCCGCCTCCTTCGCTCTTATGCTCGAAATGCTAAATGCTGCTGGTGAAAATCTAAACACCAAGCCAAACTTGTTCATTTTGAATTTATCCTTTCCTGCCTTAAATCTGCTCTCTCCTCTGCCAGGCATAACTATTTTTCTTCCCTTATTGACACCCACGCCCATCACCTCCGTCAGCTGTTCCGGACATTTAACTCCCTCTTCAGGCCTCTGTCCCTCTCCCTCCTCCATCCTTCCCCCCGAACTATCTGGCCACCTACTTCATTAGGAAAATGAACACCATCAGGTCTAAGCTCCCCAAAGTCACCCCTCCCCCTTCTCCATCCTCCCCCACTCTTGACCCCCTCCTCTACTTTCCCATCCTTCCCAGCAATATCTTTAGAGGAGATCTCCTTCCTCCTCTCAAGTGCCACCCCCTCCAACTGTGCTTCAGACCCTATTCCTTCTCATCTTATAAAAACTCTCACCCCTTCTCTCCTCCCCTCCTTAACTTTCATCTTCAACTGCTCACTCTCAAACAGCTCCTTCCCCTCTGCCTTCAAACATGCCCACGTCTCCCCATCCTAAAAAAACCCTCTCTTGATCACACTGCCCCTTCTAGTTATCGCCTTATCTCCTTCCTACCTTCCTTTCCAAACTCCTAGAGTGAGTCGTCTACACTCGCTGGCTCGAATTCCTCTCCTCCAACTCTCTCCTGGACCCGCTTCAATCCGGCTTCCGTCCCCTCCACTCCACCGAAACCGCCCTCCCAAAGGTCACCTATGACCTCCTTCTTCCCAAATCCAATGGCTCCTACTCTATCCTAATCCTACTCCACCTCTCAGCTGCCTTTGACACTGTCGACCATCCCCTTCTCCTCAACACGTTATCCAACCTTGGCTTCATGGACTCCGTCTTCTCCTGGTTCTCTTCTTATCTCTCTGGCCATTCATTCTCAGTCTCCTTCGTGGGCTCCTTCTCCCCCTCCCATCCCCTAACTGTAGGGGTGCCTCAAGGGTCATTTCTTGGTCTCCTTCTGTTCTCCATCCATACTCACTCCCTTGGTGAACTCATTCGCTCCCACTGCTTCAACCATCATCTCTACGCAGATGACACACAAATCTTCATCTCCTCCCTGGTTCTCTCTCCCTCCCTCCAGGCTCGATTTTCCTCCTGCTTTCAGGTCATCTCCACCTGGATATCCACCCACCACCCAAAACTCAACATGTCCAAGACATGTCCTTATCTTCCCTCCCAAATCATCCTCTCCCTGCCTTTCCCGTTACTGTGGACGGCACTACCATCCTTCCCATCTCACAGGCCCGCAACCTTGGTGTCATCCTTGACACCACTCTCATTCGCCCCACACATCCAATCCGTCACCAAAACCTGCTCATCTCACCTTCCTTCTCAAAAATCTCCAGTGGTTGCCAATCAACCTTCATAGGAAACAAAAACGCCTCACTATTGGCTTCAAAGTTCTCCATCACCTTGCCCCCTCCTCACTTCCCTTCTCTCCTCCACCCCAGCCCGCACATTCCACTCCTCAGCTGCTAACCTACTCACTATGCCTCATTCTCACCTGTCCTGTCATCGACCCCTGGCCCACATCCTCCCTCTGGCCTGGAACGCCCTCCCTCCTCACATCCGCCAAACTTGCTCTCTTCCTCTCTTCAAAATCATATTGAGAGCTCACCTCCTCCAGGAGGCTTTCACAGACTGAGCCCCCCCCTTTCCTCTGCTCCTCCTCCCCTCCCCATCACTCCTACTCCCTCTGCTCTACCCCCTTCCCCACCCCACAGTACTTGTGTATGTTTGTACATATTTATTACTCTATTTTATTAATGATGTGTATATATCTATTTTATATATCTGCTTTGATGGTATCGATGCCTGTCTTGTTTTGCTTTATTGTCTGTCTACCCCTTCTAGAACGTGAGCCTGTTGTTGGGTAGGGATTGCCTCTACCTCTTGCCAAATGGTACTTTCCAAGTGCTTAGTACAGTGCTCTGCACACAGTAAGTGCTCAATAAATACGATTGAATGAATGAATTAAATCAACATGCTTTCACCACAATGAATGGTAAGTACTGCGACAGGCTAGATTTTGCTGAAATCAGACAGGGTACTTTAGGCGGCAGGGCTCACCGCTAAATTAATTCTCTCCGCCAGGGCCTCTCCGCACTTGCTTTTTAATTAAGTCATCCTTGGAAATCAGGAATTGGGCCCTATCCAGGGCAAGCACCCAGGCAACAGACAACCATGGGATGGTTCCCATTAAAACTTCCTAAGTGATCAAATCCCTGAGGAGCATTACAGACCGAATAGCTTTCATTCTCTTCCTTGACCCCAATGTCTCCATGTCTCAGTATTAAGCTGTTGATGTTGGCTATACTCAAGGGAGATGGTGCATTTTAAAGGCATCATTGAGCCCCGCCTCAATGATGGAACACGGTGAGAAACGGTGTGGCTTAGTGGAAAGAGCACGGGCTTGGCAGTCAGAGGTCATGGGTTCTAATCCTGCTCCGCCACTTATCGGCTCTGTGACTTTGAGCAAGTCACTTTTATGTGCCTGTTACCTCATCTGTAAAATGGGGATTAAGACTGCAAGTGCCAAGTGGGACAACCCATTTACCTTGAATCTGCCCCAGTGCTTAGAACAGTGTTTGGCACATAGTAAGTGCTCAACAATACCATCTTATTATCAGCTCCTCATTTTTATGAAAATGGTATTTGTTAAGCTTACTTGGTATCAGGCACTGTACTCAAGAGCTGAGGAAGATATGCGATAATCAGGTTGGATATAGTACTTGTCCTAAATAAGGCTCCGTCTTGATCCTCATTTTACAGATGAGGGAACTGGGGCCCAGAGAAGTTAAGTGACATGCACAAGGTCACGCAGCGGATAATCAGCAGAGCTGGGATTAGAAGTCAGGTCCTCTGACTCTGAGTTGGTTTCTGAAAATCAGCTCCAATTATCAACGAATGGGTTTAGGATGGGATTGGGGGTGGGGAGGGAGCACATAAAACAAGGGTCTGTAGATGCCTTTTCACTATCCTCTTGATGGACAGGCAGGCAGGGTCAGGAAGTAGTGTTTTGCACATAGTAAGTACTCAAATACAATTGAATAAGTGAATTCACTTCTGCAGAAGGGGTGATGGGACATGCCCAATAGACCTAGACCATGGCCATCCTCTATCCTCCTCCAAGCACTTAGTACAGTCCTCTGTACTCAGTAAGCACTCAGTAAATACCACTGGTTTATTAGCTACTCTCTGAGCTGGGTTTCTTGGGGTTCAGGACCAACTTCCTGATCTGAGCTTGTGTGGCACACAGTGGGTACCAAGCCCAGGAAGTCCCCACCCCAAAAGTTTACTACTACTAAACTCTAAGCTCATTGTGGGCAAGGATTATTGT